>NC_086449.1:492180400-492531900 GCF_028390025.1 Pseudophryne corroboree | reverse complement strand
GAGGGGGAGATTATTTTAGGCGGGGACTTCAATACAGTCCAGTCTGCTGGTTTGCATAGATCCACCTCTGCTAGATCGCATGTTTCTACACTGCCCCAGTCTCTATCTTTATTGACTGATTCACTACGGCTCTGCAATCCCTGGAGATACCAACACCCTGACTCCCGCGAGTTCACATTCTACTCCCACCACATCATTCCTCCTCTCGCCTTGACTATTGGCTGTTCACTGACACCCTATTGCAACATGTGGCCAAAACTAACATAGAACCCATATCATTATCTGACCATGCCCCAGTTTGGTTTACCCTTAACCTACACTACTCTGTTTCTCAGTCATATAATTGGAGATTTCCAGCCTATCTTATGAAATGCTCTGATTTTTGCACGCATCTAGAACAAACATTTCGTAACTATGTAGCAGACAATATTACACATGTGGAAGATATCAATTTGTTTTGGTCAGCTTCGAAACCGGTGATTCGAGGCCATATTATGGAGTATGTTTCCAGGAGATGCAAGCTACTCGCTACCCAATTACATGACATTGCTTGTAATCTGACCAAGACTTATGACGCACTCTTATTGCAGGATTCACCCGACAACTGGCAGGCCCATCTTGCTGCTAAACAGCTGTATGACTCATTGTATACTGAGCGGGCGAGATTTTCATACGATTTACAATGGAATAGATTTTTTCGAGGGGGAAATAAATCCGGGAAATTATTGGCGAATCTGGTCCGGTCGTACTCCACTCCTTCTCGTATCCCTCATCTAATTACTGATTCGTCTGCAGTCATTTTTGATACACCCTCAATGTCTAAGGCCTTCTTACAATATTATAAAACTCTCTATGAAGCCCCCTTGGATCATCCGACCCTTGGAATGCAATTCCTTGAGAGGGCAAAACTACCTGTATTAACGGAAGAGGAAAGAAAATCCTTAACGGAACCAGTCACGGAACCGGAATTACTTTCCTTGATCAAATCACTGCAAAATAGCAAGTCTCCTGGCCCGGACGGATTTGGAGCGAAGTATTATCGAATCCTGGCCCCCCATTTACTACCCCACTTACTATTTTTTTTTAATGCATTGTTGGAGGGTGAACCTCCTCCCATTGGATTTAGTGAAGCCAGAATTGTGCTGTTTCCGAAACCGGGAAAAGATCCCCGATATACTCAGTCTTATCGACCTATTTCATTATTGAATCAGAATTTTAAGCTTTTTACAAAACTAATTGCAACAAGACTTCAGCCTATATTGAACAGGGTCTTACATCCTGCACAAACAGGGTTTGTCAAAGGTAGAACCTCAGTTCATAATATACGCACGTTGATTGCAGCAATGTATAGTACACAACAATCTGCCTGCTCAAATGCTCTTATTGTAAGTTGTGACACCGATAAGGCATTTGACCGCGTCTCCTGGTCTCATTTACTTCGTATTTTTCATGTTCAGCAATTTGGTGTGGAATTCATCCATCTATTTAGAATGTTATATGCACTACCCCAGGCACATTTAACTATAAATGGATTAAACTTGTCTGCTTTACGTTAGGTAGAGGGATGCGCCAGGGATGCCCTCTCTCCCCCCTGCTATTCAATTTGGCCCTCGACCTGTTGATACGTAATTTTTATACTAGATCCCACTTGGCAAGGTATTATGGTAGGTGATGACCTGTTATTATATTTTTCCGACCCCAAAGAAGCATTTCCATCGTTACTAACTACACTACATGATTTTAATCTAATCTCAGGATTCCTTATTAATTTTGATAAGACAGAAGCACTAGCATTGGGAGGGGAGGCTGCCATGGATTGGGGTGACTAGTTCCCCTTTAGATGGGCTTGCCAATATTTAAAATATTTCGGCCTACGTATCCCACCAATCCTCACTGACCTATATACTGTAAATTTTTCTCACCACATCACTCAAATGACGGATGACTTTTTGAAATGGAAACACCTTCCTATCTCTTATCTAGGCAGGTGCCATTTATAGAAGATGGTCTCCTTTCCTCGACTACTTTATCCAATCCAGATGCTTCCATTTTTATTGTCGAAACGCGATGTCCATACTATTAACAAAGCCCTTACTAAATTTATTTGGGCAAACAAACGTACCCGCATTGCACTTTTCAAATAAAAACAACCCCGTCACTTGGTGGTGTCAATCTCCCCTGTCCTGAGGACTACTCCCTAGCATCCAATTATAGATATGCTCTGGATTGGATAGGGGATGGTGACAATTTTGTTAATCGAGCTTTGGAACAGGCTTCCTCACCTCAACACACTTTGGTACATTTATTGCATTTTGCTGACGACCCTTCTCAACATGACCGACTCCATAATCCATTGTTATATGCTCCATGTACAGCTTGGCGTAAACTAAGGAAACGCTTAGGCCTTTCCCTGAAGGATTCTTTATTTCAAACTTTGTTGTGCAACCCACAATTTCAGGGTGGAGAGGATAATGGGGTTGTTCGTGGTTGGCATCTCCAGGGCCTTTCTTTAATATATCAATTTTAGAATATGGAATGCTCAGTGATGTTGACTTTATCTCAACTAAAAGAAAAATACCCCTCTCTTCATTTTCCTCTTTTTGCCTATTTCCAAATCCGTAGCTTTGTTACTAGCAAATGATCACGATTGCGCTCCCCTGATCTCACCTTTCCCCTAGATGGCCTGGTACGGTGGTGCCCTGGAGCCCCATATAATACTTCTTTAATTTATTCTCATACTAGGCGGAGGTTGGATCTATCTAAGCTTACAATTGGGATGGCCAATTGGACAGACACCTTCCCTGACACTGATCTCCTGACAGTGATTCGGTGGTGCGGTGTACTAAATAAACAAGTAGTTTCATCTTCCTATGCAGAGATGCACTTTAAAATACTACATAGAGCATACTTCGGTTTCTCACTGGAGTATCTGATAACTCTCTTTGTTTTAAATATAACTCCCCTGAAGCTGATATTATTCATTGTCTCTGGGCGTGCCCAGTGGTACAAACATTTTGGATGGCAGTCCAAACATATATTAATGTGGAACTTCATATTTCTTTTAATATTACTATGGTTTGGGCTTTTTGGAACTTTATAAATACTCAGGATCCCCCATATTCCAAAGGGATGAAATTATTGTTGGCTCGTGTGGCTGCTGTCGCAAAGAAAACTATTTTATCCCAATGGATACATTTGGAGCCGATACCCCTTTCCCTCATGTTGCCGCGTTTAACCTACCTCTATCAAATGGATTGGGTTGATTGTTCCCTGGACGCAGAGTCCCGTTCTCCGAAATTCTTTGCCATTTGGTTGCCCTACTTACTCACGCGACCTACAGCCACCAGGGAATATGTGCGCAAAGTGGTTCGGTTAACGACATGGTATAATACGGAATCCCTCACTAAAGGCACACCACCCTTTTAAAATTGTTAGACTGATATTACATTCTATTATTTGAACTATATGGTTGACTGTCCTCATAACCTTATTTATGATATTTCAAATTTTTGTTCAGCTCCTCTATTGGCAATTTCTGTACCTTGCAGTGGTTAATGTCTTTTCAAGCATTATGACATACGACTTGTATTTATATTGTATGTTCCTTCTCAATAAACATATATTAAAAAAAAAATCCAGGGATGGGAGGGGGAGAAGATGAAAGGGACAGCTCAAGGGAAATAGGCGCATAATCGGACCATGTAATCAGGTCAAGAGAGGCTGTCTGTAATGAGTGTAAATGTCTATGACCTAGGAACAAATAGTCAATAAAGAGATTATAAATTATGCGAAGGGGAGAAGTAGGTGTATTCTCTCACCATTGGGTGTGTTATATGCCAAACATCAGAGAGCTGGTATGAGTGGAGCATTCATTTCACCCTCATAGTTCGACCTGGGTGAGCAGAGGATCCTGAGGAAGTTTCCAGTTGAGGATCTAGAGCCCAGTTAAAGTCCCCACCATTCACAAGAATGCCTTCCTGCAGAGAGTCAGCCTTATCTAATATGTTGTAAAGGAAATTAGATTGACCATGGTTGGGGGCATAGCCATTAACTATTGTGAATAGTTGATTAAAAATAATGCATTTAACCAACAGGTATCTCCCCTCCTCAAATCTATACACACTAACATTACAAAGAGGCAGTCACTTAGCAAATAAAATTGCCACACTTTAGATCTACTCAATGGTTTATTGCAAAAGTAGGCTGTAGAGAAATGTGCACTACGAAGGCGTGGAGGAAAGGTAGACTGTCTAAAATGGGTTTTCTGGAGTAACACAATATCTGCTTTTAATGCTTTCAGTGAGCTAAGGACCCTAGGCCACTTCTCAGGGATATATAGTCCTCTAGCATTAAAAGAGATAATACACAAGAAGCGTATTGTAAGTAAAGCAGCTTTGCAGCTCTGTAAGAGGTAAAGAGGTCAAAGAGGAAGACATTACTGGACCAAGGCCAAGAGAATAATGTAGCAGAACTGGGAGACCAAAGTAAAGAGGGAGGAAGGTGGGGGTTAGAGAGAAAAAACATTAGAATCAGATAAGGCATATAACAAAAACTAAGAAGCAAAATAGGAAAATCACACCAGGACAGGAGAGGAGCCAGCATCACATAGGATGGCATCTCCATCCAAAGTAAACAAAAATGCAGTAGGGGGTAAACTGGAGGCAAGCAACTCAGCCGGCCTAAAGTAGTCAGAAAATTAATTAAAGACTAGAAGCCCATGTATACATAGTAGAAACAGTGAAGACTAAATAACAGTCAAACCAAAAATATGGAGATAAAACTGACACAGAGTAGAAAACAACATTATATTGGTGAAAGAAACTACTATAGAGAAATGAGAGAGGCACACCGGTCAACCCAAAGGAGTATATAGCAAGAGAATCCTCACTGTGGTATCAGGGGTGGCCGCCTCCAGTGAGGGTATTAAGTAATCAAACAGAGCAGACAATCACCTGTGTTTCAACTACTTTGGAAAGAGGCAAATACAGGAACCTGTGAAATGAAAAGGTAAAATCACCAGAAAGTTATAAAGCATAAACAAACAGTGAAGAAAAAAAAGAAAAACACTGAAAATCAGGTGACGGCAGAATTCAAGGGTGACCTGAAGGGTGATGGAGAGGGTCAAGAGTCTTGAACCTTTTGCCAACGGGTTCTATGTAGGAGGCCAGATGATGGGATACTGGGAAGCTGAAGACTTTGCCAGTCAGGTATTTCAAGAGGATCAAGGCCCAAGGCTGAACAAAAATCTCCAATATCAGAGACATCCAGCAGCATTAACAGCTTGCCTTCATGGGTGACCTGAAAGAACATAGGGAGATCCTCATTTGTATTTAATATTTTATCTACGGAGCTCTGATGTTAAGGACCTCAATAGTCTGTGCTGTTGAAGGGAGAGGTCTGAATAGATATATACCTTGTGTCCATTAAACTCCACTCCATCAAAGTTCTGCACCTTACGGAGAATGTCCTCCTTTTGGGAGAAATAATGTATACAAGAGATCACGAACCAAGGCAGGTTGCTTGTTTGACCTTTTGGGCACAGCACCCTGTGTGCTCTGTGAAATTCAATTGTATCATTGGGGTACAGATCTAAGAGTTTCCGAAATATCTTATTAAGGGCATCCATAAGGGAACATGCTCAGGGAGGCCTGACATTCAGAAATTGTTGCAGAGCCCACATTTATTAATTTCTTCCAATTTACCTTGCATGGCTCTCATGGCACTGGTATTGGAGAACATAGAGTCATGGAGTTGCATAAGGAGATCCTCTGACTTTTCCTTTTCCTCCTCCACAGTGGGGACCCTGGCCCAAAGATGCAACAAATCCACATAAACAATTGTCAGCTGATGAAAAAGAGAAGGGTGAGAGTGGTGATGGCGCTGTATGAAATTGCTGGGCCTGCCCGAAGGGGGGCTATTGGAGTCCCCCTATAGACACTGGAAAAAATTGGCAGTGGTAGAGAGGTTCGCTCCCCCTTTTCGTGTGGCGCCCAAAATCAGTCTATTGCTGGGTGTCAATAACAGATGTCAGCAATTAAAATAATGGATATTTAATGAAACATTAATATGCACAATAAAAACATGTGAAATTGTGACTAAAAACAAGAGTGGAGACTGTACTGGCAGGAAAAAGTCATACCGGTGAAGGCAAATGGACCCAAAGGTGTCAGACAAGCAAGGTATCCCGGGATATACCCTGCTTAGGCTCCAAAGAGTTTAATCCCACCAGCCATCGATGGAAAGTTCTGGATGTCCGTCCGTGTTGAAGATAGGCACAGCAGGGCAGCGCTGACGCGTTTCGGGACTATCCTGTCCCTTTTTCAAAGCAGGTTGAAAAAGGGACAGGATAGTCCCGAAACGCGCCAGTCACAATTTCACATGTTTTTATTGTGCATATTAATGTTTCATTAAATATCCATTATTTTAATTGCTGACATCTGTTATTGACACCCAGCAATAGACTGATTTTGGGCGCCACACAAATAAGGGGGAGCGAACCTCTCTACCACTGCCAATTGTCAGGTGATACTGCAATGATTCTTAGAGCCAAGTTCATGGGCAAGTACTGTATTTCACTGATTTCACCATGAAGTTTGATAACTGAGGTGATTGATTTGGCCATCACTGGAGCTTGCGCCATTAAGACTTGAGAAGTAGAGCCTAGAAGAAGAGGGCAGAGGACACAGTGGCAAGTGGGCTGTTTTCAGAAAAGGGAGGCGGTCAGAATGAGTAGGCTGATCATGCAACATTTTAAGATCTCCTTTATGCAAACCTATAATTCCCTTCGACATCAGATAAGCTATATAGAAGGTTCTGCAGAGGAATGAACATGGCTAAAACAAAGGTTAACAGAGGTAACATGCCCCCATAACGTGGCACACGGCATTTCAGCTGCTACATGGATCAGAGTACACTCAGGGCATGTGCTACCCCGAAATTAAGCAGGACAGGCAGACCAGTGGAGGTAAAATGGAGAACCTAATCACCAGGACAGGCACTGAAAAAAGGGTTTGAGCCAGCAAGGTGAAATATCAGGTTACCAGTGTAATGGAACAGCAGGACGCTCCATCAAAGCAATAAAACAGGTCAAGGGTTATCCACAGCAACTGATCATACACCCTCAGGTTGGCCTGTTCAAGTGGAGTGGACCAGCAGTGGAAGAGGTTGTGTCCTCAGGAGGTGCTCCAGACAGCAGGCTGGGTAGCTAGAGAAGCAGTGCTGTCACATTAGGCAGGGAGGCAGAGTTGCAGTACATGGTTATTGCCTCAGGAAAGACAGGAAGCCCTGGAAGGACAGGCATAGAAGGACAGAGTCTGCAGCCTTAGAGGGACAGGGTTGTCAGGGAGCCAGCAGGAGAAGAGTCAACAATCAGGCAGTGATCCATGGCAGCAATGGAGCCATCACCACTGTGGCCAGAGTACCACGATGGCTGCAGTGCCACCAAGAGAGCAGGAGTCGACAAACACCACAAAGGGATCCTGGAATTGAGGCGGTGGCTGCAGGAGGTCTTGTAGACCACCTACCCAAAAGGGGGTTCAAGACAGGCAGGACACAATACCTGAGAGTACCGCAGGCAATGGAGTACAGACAGGTCACTGTCTGTAGTGGAGGTTCCCAAGGTTACGGTTGATAGCTGGAGCTCTGAATAATAGCTGCCGTTCAGGTATACAGCTAAGCCACTCCCCCTTCAACTCTATCTTTTAAAAGTATTTCCATCAATTTTCCTTCTACTGATGTAAGGTTCATTGGCTAGTACATGCTCTAGTCACCTTTTTATAACCACCAGCCAGGGGCATTTTAAAAGAGGAGGGAGATCCGCGTGCAGCCTCCGTCATGGGCCCCCTCCTCTCCGGCAGCAGTAGACTCTGGCATAAGCATGCACAGGTCTCCGAGAACATGGCGCCCACGCCTTGTTCCCAGGGACACCTCCAGTGCGCATGCGCAAATCACTCAGAAATGGCCATTTTCCGAGTGATCTGTGCCCGCACATCAGTGCCTCCATCGTGGGATTCCGGAGGGGTAAGTATATTCTATGGGTGCGGTGTGGGGCCCCTGGACCTAAGGGCCCGTGTGCACCGCACACACTGCACCCATTATAGAAACGCCTATGCCACCAGCTCATAGCCAGAGTAACTGCCGTGTTCAGCATGGACAGCAGCTAGACAGCCTGGGAGTGACTATAAGGTGCTGGTAGGTTGGTACAGGTATCTGGAGCAATGCCGACTGCAGTGCATCCCACAGCTGCTGGAGGGTGCTTGGTGGAGGAGCCGACATTCATCTCTCACATCAATGGCACATGCTGCTCCCCAGTTTCAACATTGGTTATTTGCAATTGTGCCATTTGTCCAGTCACAATACATCTTCACCACAGCAGCACACAAACAGTTCACAAACTGCGCTGTTTCAGGAATACTGACACTCTTGGCCCAAAAGCCGATAATCATCCCGTTTTGCAACTTGGATAAATTGCCCCTTTTACCCATGGCAGCAACGAGTGATATGTGTGCAGATGGTCTGTCATACACACTATATACCCACCAAGCCAGCACATGATGCAAGATGTACTTCATGGGCTACGTGCTGCCAACGTCAAATGTAGGAGGTGGTCATAATAATGTGACTTGACCATGTAGTTGTGAACAGAGTGCATCCAACCTCACAAATCAGATGATAAATGCCTTCTAGTGCACTTGGCGAAATATGCATGGCCACAGCTTGCAGCGCTTTACAATCCCAACAACAAAGGCAAAGAGGCATACTGTAAATCCTGCTGCCATTCTTTAAACTATAATTTTAGTGTGCTGAAGGGAAATGTAGGGGTGGGATTTGCAATCCCACCCCTTTCTGTTTGTTTGTCTGTGACCCCTCCCCCTTTCCAGCACCTGATACATAATTATTTCTAGGAATGACCGAGCAACTACCAATGCATACTTGCCTACCTGACCCTCTCCATGAGGGAGAAAATGCTCTGTTCCTGGACTTTCCTGGTAATGTATGATTGCCATCACCTGTGGTGAAACACCTTTCTTATCAATTAACTAGCTCACCACAGGTGATGGCAATCATACATTACCAGGAAAGTCCAGGAACAGAGCATTTTCTCCCTCATGGAGAGGGTCAGGTAGGCAAGTATGTACCAATGTTTGTCTGATTGTGTGCGAGAGGCATTGAATGGGAGCAGAATTTGGAAGGCATGCTGTTCCTTATAGTGCCAATGGGAGATCCTGGGTGTGGCTCCTGGGTAAGTTAGCTCTCTGTCTGGATATGTTTTAGTAATAGCCTTTATCATGAGGCCTACTGTGACAAATTACATGGCACTATGTGGGCACTGCTATCATGTAGTGTTAGGACTGCTGACATCGGAGAAGCCTTGAAAGTGGCTCAGCAGCTTAAACATGTGTTTGCAAACATGTGTAAACTAATTCTCTGAATTTCTATTACCAGATAGTTCAGGTATGGTTACAGGTTATTTTTTAGTGTGCTGAAGGGAAATGTAGGAGTGGGATTTGCAACCCCCCCTCTCTGTCTGTTTATTCTTTAAACTATCCCTGGAACACCCTCATTAACTATTAGCTGTCCATCTATGACAAAACAACTCCAGTTCTGCCTAGCAAAAAGTGATTAATTTTATCTCCAACTGCCTGTTTTTTGTGGTTACTAAAGGACGTCTCCTGGGGGTTTAACTCTGCTCCTGCTTATTTTAGCAATCAATTATTCCTTTTCTTGTATTACATGACACATTTTGACTCCTTTTGTACAGTATATAATGAAATCAATGTACCCTGCATGAAAACACTCCATATGTAGTCTTGTGCTCTTATTGTGTCATGGAATAATGAGGTTTATAATATTCTAATATTTTACAATAGGACAATATTATACTGCTAATGTGACATAAACCATCTGTATAGTTAAGGTTTTACCTGAGCTTTGTATTATACATGCTTATTTTCAGCTGCTAATAACTTTTGATCAGTTATAGTGTACTACAGAAAAACTGAGACTGTTGGCAAGGTATTTGATTTGGACAGTTTCAGGGGAGTAATGTATAAAACTGAGGGCCTTTACACTTCCTACTGAAACATTACCCTTACTTTTGTCCTACAATTGTAAACCTCCCTCTCTTTCCGACCTCACATTCATGTTTCCAGGACAAGATCCCTTCTCACCCTGGATTCAACTTTCTCTCTAAGCACACACCATGCCTCTCTTCCAAGCTCCATACTGGCTCTCCTTCCCATATAGAGCCCAAAACACACAGGCACTGAGAAACAGTTGTATAATCAGCTGAGCCATCCCTCTATGACTGACCTTAGGCATTTGGCAATTTAAATATTGAACCTAAGTTGAGAAAGCGTTGATGTACATTATTACACTGAAATAAAATTCCCAGATGCAGTTAATTACTACACTTGTGGCTCATTGGCGAAGGCTATTAAATGAAGACAGCTAATCCTTTGAAACACATCAAAGAACTTGCAACAATGTTTTCTTATGTCAATTTACTGCTCTTGTTTATAGGCATTATTGCTGCTGACATTCCTTTTGTCAGTAATATAGTCACTCTGTTCAAGCTGAAAACAAAGCACAAAGAAACCTACTAATTAAATTAATTGTAAACTGGGGCCAAGAGGGAAGAGGCATAAGGTGGCAAATAAATGAACGTCTGACTTAAATTACTTTCACATGCTGTCAATATATTTATTTTTTACATTTATAACAGATGCTTTAATATGCCAGTACTCTGATTAATCAAGCAAACTGTGGGTCCCTGCTCAATTTTCCATAATTAAGTATGTGATTAACAGTATTGCATCATACAATCTAGTATAGATTTACTGTATGAGATCATCAATCAGTTTTTGTGGTCATGGAAAACTCTATCTTTGAAATAAAAATAACAATAAAACAAAAAAGCTCAGCAAGTTTTCCAGATGACGCTAAAGTCGTTCTCTCCAGAATTAGATTTTACTGGCCAGAATTCTCCCATGACTGTATTCTCAATGTGATCTGTGTGACAGATTTTGATGACTATCCTGCAAACAAATGTCTCCCAGATTGAAGCATTGATTTCAACTTCTTTCCAGGAACATTCTTTTCATCCTCTTTATTACATTTTATGAAACAACACACAATTATAAAAGGTATATGTGTATATACACACATATATGTTCCCCTTTTTACATATGTTGTTCCCTAGGGAAGGAAAAGTGAGACAGTAATGAAACAAAAACATCTAGAATTATTTCAGGATGTACCCATTCCTGTTGGAATGATAAGAATACATCTCTGACAGACGGCTGTGAAAATATGACTTCTAAAAAGTGAGTGGCTTTGTTTCTCAATTTACCCCACATTAGGGCTCAGTTGATCAGAGTTAATAGGTAAATTGAGCCATCTGGGGGTAAATTGATCAACTGACATTTTCAAGTTTAAACATCAGCATAATTAAAAAAAAATATTTACTAATGATTTTCCTTTTCAAACAGTCTTATTTATTTTCTTAAAGGCCATTTTAAACAATATGAAACCAACCAAAGTTTATCATTCTATAATAAAACTATTTTTATACATCATCTGTTCGGCATTTCAATGACTAGTCAACATTGGAAAGAAATAAGGTTGAAAGAGATCAAACCAATTAAACTTCTGTTAGTTTGCAGTCTGTGTTACTAATGAATAAAATAATGACAGCTGATTGGTTTATACTTTATTGCTCCCCACTTTATTACTCCAAGCTTTGACAAATCTCCCCCTTGTAAAAAAAATGCCACATATTTTTGCTTAAATAAAAACTGGGTTTCACTTTGCCAGTGCTCCCTGGATTCTTATAAAGAAATCTTGACCTCACTTCAGTGCCCTTAATTTCAAACTGACTTAACTTGCCCCACAGCCATCATTTTGGAAAACAACTGCGTAGCTTAGGAAATCAGGCTCATCTGTTACTAAATGATTCACATTGTTTACTACATTGGCAAATCACCAACATGCATTATATATATATTATTTTAGACCTGGATAAATTTGTTTTGACATAACAGTCAAATTGGGCTGATGTATTAACCCGGAGAAGGCATAATGAAGTGATAAACCAGTGATAAGGTGATAAACGCACCAGTCAGTCAGCTCCTGTCAATTTGCATATTGGAGATGATTGGCTGGTGTGTTTATCACCTTTCTCTTATCACTGGTTTATCACTTCCTTATGCCTTCTCCAGGTTAATATATCTGCCCAATGTACCTGATATGTAGAAACTTTACTTTGACAAGTAAACAACTGTTACCTAGTTCTTCTTTTCATCACAGCCAGATAGAAATGATATGCACAGTACTTCCTAATTTATGTCACATGACAACAAAAGTGTACAGTTGCCTAGATAAAGGGGTGGGTCAACTTACCCCCTGGCGCATATTGTCCCACTGTCCTCTATATACATATCTCAGACACAAATAAAAGTACATTTGTATAATGAGGGACACTTCAGGCTGTAAATCAGTGGTTCTCAGACCGCGGTCCTCAAGTACCCCCAACAGTTCATGTTTTCCAGCTCTCCTCACAGGATTGCAAGTGAAATAATTTGCTCCACCTGTGTCAGTGAGTAATGAATACACCTGTGCACCTGCTAGGTGACCTGGAAAACATGAACTGTTGGGGGTACCGAGGTTGAGAACCACTGCTGTAAATGACCCTTATTGTCTTAACTGGAAAAAGAGCATGTGTACCTCTTCATGTTTTATGCCAATTGAGCAACCCTACATATACGTTTGCTGAAATATGGTTGCATTTCTCTTTGGAGAACTAATTATGTATACTTTGTATAAACTGCTACTGCAGCTACATATAATTTTCAACATTTCCTTTGGGTTATGTTCACGTTTTGACTTGAGAGTTAAAAAAGTTAACTTTCCTCATTCCGTCTTCTGTAGATTTACTTACGTGTTCTTGTGTGCTTCTGCTCATGGCAAGTTATACTGACATCCACTTGTACAATTTCCAAGAATAATCCTGAATTCATTTTTTCCACAACTGCTGCGATACAAGTCAAAATAGGATAATCACATCACCATGCTTCATGGTTGCAAATCATTTCCGTTTTTTTATAATGTAGTGTTTGTTTTTAAATTTTCCCTTTTATGCCGCAGAATTTCACTTCTGTTTCATTTGTCCAGTGTTCGAGTACTCAGATGGGTAGAGACATCCCTTTCAGTGAGCAGTGCTACAATAGAATTTTTGGAGCATAATATAAGTGGCTTAACAGTTTGAGGAACTTTTCTTGTAGCAGTGATCTTGACAAACTTGTTAAAGACATACAGTATGCTTGAATCCCAGTCAACTCCGTGTGGCTATATAAAGCCCCAGCACCAAACCTCAAACTGATTGATTGAGTAAAGATACAGTGTCTACAGAAAATCTATAAAATTGTATGTAATAATAGTAATAATAACTAAAACCTGCTGATGACTAGACATACTGTACATTTCCAAGTCTGCCTATTTCAAAATGCAAGTGTTATAGATAGGTATCTATAAAATAGACCAGTGCGTCATTCCCCATTGTATACTCCCTAAGATTGAACATACATTTCACCATTGTACAGTGATTTCCTTCTATTTGAAAAACTGTCCTGACCATGTATACTGTACACCCTACAGATGTTTGCCCATAATTACAGATTAGCAAAATGCTTAAAGCTGTTCCTCATACTGCAGTTGTTTGTGAAACTTTCCATATGTTACAAGTGAAATTTGCTCTTATGTGTCCAGTCCTACCTTTAATCAACTGAGCAGAATGAACTGATCACTGCAACCCCAGTTCTATTTATAGACTGCAGTAGTAGTTCCACAAATAACAGATGTACAATTATAGTATACAACACCATTCTGCAAAATGTGAAGATTGTATCACAGAAACTTTGCACCTCTGCAACAAGCACCCTCTTATGCTGTGTGTGTGTGTGTGTGTGTGTGTGTGTGTGTGTGTGTATATATATATATATATATATATATATAAAGAAAGGGGGGGGGTGGGGGCGTCAGCGACCAACAGTGTCAATTAGATTTAAATTAAGTATGAAGAAGTAGCAGGATACGTTCCGATAAAAAGATAAAATATATTTATTTATAAAAAAGGGGGTTTAAGATATCAAAGGTATGGGATACAATTAAATTACATTAAAAAAAAATGGAGGGTCCCCTTGATGAAGTCTGATGGACGAAACGCGTTGGGTGTACCTCTAATTGACCCTCCATTTTTTAAGATAAGCACCTTTCTTTTATCCTATTAGATTTTTACATGTTTTGTACTGTTTTATACTTTTTAGCTCTTCTTTTTTTTATGTAATTTAATTGTATCCCATACCTTTGATATCTTAAACCCCCTTTTTTATAAATAAATATATTTTATCTTTTTATCGGAACGTATCCTGCTACTTCTTCATACTTAATTTAAATCTAATTGACACTGTTGGTTGCTGATGCCCCCACCCCCCCTTTTCTTTATTTCTAAGTTTAAGGCAGCTTATCACTGCCTAAATTTATTTGGGGGCTAGCTGACACCTTATATTCATTAAGGGGTGTCCACGGTTGAGTATATTACCTTAACCCTGTATTTACTCTATTTGCATACACCTGTGGCACCGTACTACCACTATTTCATCATATATATATATATATATATATATATATATACAAAAAGCAACAGTATCCTTATCTTGCGCTCAAATGAATGAAAGCAGCACGTGTGAGAGATCTCCGTTGACAAATCTCAAATACACAAATAGAAAAATACAGTTCCCAAGTGCGCTACATTAATTGCATAAAATTTGCAGAAATTCTTCCAAGAAGACCCACTTGGATGTACTCAGTATACTGGAGAATATTATTTCCTGGGGTCCTGAAACAGATAACCCCTCACCAGAGGAAGAATTCCTGCAAATTTTATGCAATTAATATAGCGCACTTGGGAACTGTGTTTATATATATATATATATATATATATATATAAATAAGCTGACCATATTATCCCTTTAACCTGGGACACTCATGAATTACACAGGTTCTGTGGCTGGCTGACTGCAAGCCTGTCTTTCATCTGGTTTTAAGCAGTCACAGAACCTGTGTTATTCATGAGCGTCCCAGGTTAATGGATAATATGGTCAGCCTAGTATATAGCATTCCATTACAAGTTAAATGTAACCATTACCCTGGGTTTCTTCACTTGTACTTGCTAGGCTTTATTTTTGTATTAAACAAATAGGATTTTAATTACTTACCGGTAAATCCTTTTCTCGTACTCCGTAGAGGATACTGGGGTTCCATTTAGTACAATGGGGTATAAACAGGTCCACCAGGAGCCATGGGCACTTTAGGAATTTGATAGTGTGGGCCGGCTCCTCCCTCTATGCCCTTCCTACCATACTCAGTCTAGGAAACTGTGCCCGAGGAGACGGACATACTTTGAGAAAAGGATATAAAAGGATAGTGGTGAGATTCTGAACCAGCACACACAAAACAGAGGAAAGCTAAGCTAACCCAACTTTAAACAGGAACAGCAACAACTGAACCAACAATACTTAACCAAGTAACGGTGCAGGAAGAGTATCCTCTACGGACTACGAGAAAAGGATTTACTGGTAGGTAATTAAAATCCTATTTTCTCTTACGTCCTAGAGGATACTGGGGTTCCATTTAGTACCATGGGGATGTACTAAAGCTCGCAAACCAGGTGGGAGAGTGCTGAGGTTCCTGCAGAACTGATTGACCAAACTGAAGGTCCTCAGAGGCCAAAGTATAGAACGTGTAGAGCTTAGCAAACATGTTCAAACCTGACCAAATAGCTGCTTGGCAGAGCTGTAAAGCCGAGACACCCCAGGCAGCCACCCTGGAAGAACCCCTGACCTCGTAGAGTGGGCCTGTACAGATTTTGGAACCGACAAGCCTGCCGTGGAATAAGAATGCCGGATAGTGAGCCTGATCCAGCGTGCAATTTTCTGCTTTAAAGCAAGACACCCAATTTTATTAGGATCATATAGGACGAACAGCGAGTCGGATTTCCTGTGACGAGCTGTCCTCTTTACGTATACCTTCAAAGCCCTCACAACATCCAAAGACTTTGAAGTAGTGGAAGTGTCAGTGATAACCGGAACCACAATAGGTTGGTTGATGTGAAATGCTGACACCACTTTCGGAAGAAATTGCCAATGAGTTCTGAGTTCATCTCTGTCCTCATGGAAAATTAAATAGGGGCTCTTGTGAGACAATGCCCCCAGCTCCGACACACATCTTGCTGACGCCAAGGCCAACAGTGTAACGGTCTTCCACATAAGATATTTTACGTCCACCTCCTGTAATGGTTCAAACCAGTCCGATTGGAGGAAATGCAGCACCAAATTGAGATCCCAAGGTGCCGTGGGATGCACAAAGGGAGGTTGGGTGCGCAGAACACCTTTCAAAAACATCTGGAACTCAGGGAGAGAAGTCAATTGTTTTTGAAATAAAATGGACAAGGCCGAAATCTGGACTTTTATGGAGCCCAGACGTAGCCCTGCAGAAAAAGCAGGAAATGCCCCAGGTGAAGTTCCACAGCAGAAAAAGTTCTGCTCTCACACCAAGAGACGTATTTCTTCCAAATACGGTGGTAATGTTCAGATGTTACCCCCTTCCTGGCTTGGATCATAGTTGGGATAACTTTATTATGGATCCCTCTTCTGGCTAGAATCAGCCGTTCAACTTCCATGCCATCAAACGTAGCTGCGTTAAGTCCTGATAGACAAATGGGCCCTGTTGCAGAAGATCCTCGCGAAGAGGTAAAGGCCACGGATCTTCGAGGAGCATCTCCAGAAGATCCGCGTACCAGGCCCTTCTTGGCCAGTCCAGAGCAATGAGTATTGCTTAAACCTTTTCCCTATTTATTCTTTTGAGAATTCTTGGTATCTAGAGCAAGTGGAGGAAACACGTACACCATCTGATAGACCTATGGAGTCATCTGAGCATCTACCGCCACTGCCTGTGGTTCTCTCAACCTGGTACAATACCACTTGAGCTTCTTGTTGAGATGAGGGGCCATCATGTTGATTTGTGGAAATCCCCACTGATGTGTCAAGCACCTGAACACTTCCAGGTGAAGGCCCCACTCCCCCGAGTGCAGGTCACGTCTGCTGAGGAAGTCTGCTTCCCAGTTGTCTACTCCCAAAATGAAGGCTGGTGACAACACCACATTTTTTTCTGCCCAGAGGAGAACTCTTGACACATCTGACCTTGCTGCTCTGCTTTTCGTTCCACCCTGTCAGTTTATGTACATCACTGCCGTCACATTGTCCAACTGGACTTGAATGCCTCGATTCTGAACAAGATAAGAAGCCTGCAGAAGGGCGTTGTATATGGTGTTGAGTTCCAGAATGTTGATTGAAAGGATGACTTCCTGACTTGACCATCTTCCTTGAAACTGCACCCCCTGGGTAACTGCTCCCCAACCTCAGAAGCTTGCGTTCATGGTTAACAGGATACAGTCCTGAATTCCGAACCTCCGACCCTCTACGAGGTGAGAGGTCTGTAGCCACCACAGAAGGGAGATCCTAGCTTTTGGAGACAGATGAATCCTCTGGTGCATGTGAAGATGCGATCCGGACCATTTGTCCATCAGATCGAGCTGGAAGGGTCTTGCATGAAACCTTCCATATTGAATCGCCTCGTAAGAGGCCACCATTTTACCCAGAAGGCAAATGCATAGATGCACTGATATTGGAGTTGGCTTCAGGACATCCCAAACCATCGACTGGATTACCAATGCTTTTTCCAATGGAAGGAACACGTTCTGCGACTCCGTGTCCAGTATCACTCCCAAGAATGGGATCCTCCGTGTTGGCTCTAGGTGAGATTTCGGAAGGTTCAGAATCCACCCATGATCCTGGAGAAGTTTGATTGAGAGGCCAATGCTGTCCAGCAACCTGTCCCTGGACAGCGCCTTTCTCAGAAGATTGTCCAGGTACAGAGTTATGTTCAGTCCCTGCTTGCGGAGTATAAACATCATCTCTGCCATCACCTTGGTGAACACTCTCGGTGCCGTGGAGGTACCAAATTGCAGTGCCTGAAACTGGTAGTGACAGTCCTGCAGTGCAAACTGTAGATAAACCTGATGAAGCGGCCAGATCGGAATGTGAAGGTACGCATACTTGATATCCAGAGACACTAGGAATTCCCCTTCCTCCAGACCTGAGGTCACCATTCTCAGAGACTCCATCTTGAACTTGAACACTCTTAAGAACGGGTTCAAAGACTTGAGGTTCAGAATTGGTCGTACTGAACCGTCCAGTTTCGGTACTACAAACAAGTTGGAATAGTACCCCTTGTTGTGTAGATTAGGTGGAACTGGAACAATGACTTGAGTCTGTACCAGCTTTTGGATGGCCTGCTGCAAAGTTATACTCACCTCTTGTGAAGTTGGTAAGCCTGATTTGAAGAATCTGTGAGGTGGGAGCTCTTGGAACTCCAGTCTGTAGCCCTGGGAAATAAGATTTATTACCCAGGGATCCTGGTACGAACTTGACCAGATGTGACTGAAGAATTTTAGTCAAGCCCCCACCTGACAGTCCTCCAGGCCTCGCGGTCCCCCGTCATGCTGAAGGCTTTGAGGAAGCAGAGCCTGAGCTCTGTTCCTGAGCACCTGCAGTTGCTGGTTTGCGTGGTTTACCCCTTGCACCTCTGGAGGCCGTAGAGGCACCTCTTATTTTCCCTTAAACTTGGCTGTCCGAAAGGACTGTAAATTTGAAGCCGAATAAGCTTTCCTGGCTGGGGGAGCTGCGGAAGGAAGATACATAGAATTATCCGCAGTATCTTTGGAGATCCATTTGTCTAGTTCGTCTCCAAACAAGGCCTCTCCTTTGAATGGTATTCCTTCCATGCCTTTCCTGGAGTCCGCATCAGCAGTCCACTGGCATAGCCACAAACCCCTGTGTGCTGACACAGCCATAGCGGTGGTGCGCGCATTAAGCAAATCAATAATTTTTATGGCTTCCACCATAACGTTCGCAGAGTGCTGTATATGCTGCAGGAGTAAAACAACATCCCCCCTTAGCAAGGAATCTAACCCCTCAATTAGGTTACCTGACCATTTAGCAATGGCTTTTGTGATCCACGCACATGCAATAGTGGGTCTCTGGGCCACCCCAGCAGCTGTGTACAATGATTTGAGTGTAGTCTCAATTTTACGATCAGCCGTATCTTTTAGGAAGGCTGCACCAGGGACAGGCTATAAAATTTTTCTTGACAGCCTAGAGACTAATGAGTCCACTATCGGTGGATTTTCCCATTTTTTTTCTATCTTCCAGAGGAAAAGGAAAATATGATAGCAACCTTTTAGGGATTTGAAATGTCTTATCAGGATTAATCCACGGTTCTTCAAACAGGGAATTTAATTCCTTTGACGCAGGAAAAGTGACTGAGGACTTCTTTTTTACATTAAAATAAGATTCCTCACACTCCTCTGACACCTTATCAGGAATTTGCAGAACATCTCTGATAGCTTCTATAAGAGCCTCTATTACCTTTGACAGAGTAGCATCCCCCACCCCCCTACAAATCCACCTTACCCTCTTTCATGTCTGACCCATCAGCGTCAGAGTCAGACTGCAGGATATGGGCCAGAGATCATTTTTGCGGACAAATGGGAGGGGATTGAGATGCTGGTTTGGGGACTGAGTCTCTAGTCATAAACTCATCCACAGTCTGTCTTAAGTATTGCGTCTCTTTCTCATTGCGGGATAGTTTTGTAGAAATATTTGAGATCATTCCTTTAATGGAATTAACCCACTCTGGTTCAGGCCCGCTATTCTGGGAAGCTGCCCTGAGTACCCAGTAGTGAGCCCCCTGGTGAAGAGGAAAACTCCGCTGTACAAGAAACACACTCTTTGCCTGACATAGTGTAAATGTGACAGCACACACACACACACACACACACACGAAAAGGTTAAGCACAATTAACCCACAAAGATCCCTTCAGGGAGACACAAAGTTATTTGGAGCCAGCCCCCACTGCGCCCTTATCGCTAATGCCATACTTAGCCAAGTCGCAGACTAAGTACACTGATAGGTGACTTAGTACACTTATAATCACTCCGCCCCCCTGCTATGACCCCTTGGTAGCGCTGAGGTAATCTGGAGTCACACCAGGGGAGCTGCGTGTCCCTGTCAGTCAGCGTCTGTGTCCACTGCAGGGGGAAAATGGCACTGGTGAGCTGCTGGATCCTCTCATAGTACCGCCCGCCTCTCCAATGGTTCACAGTCTTCCTGCTATTTTATACTGGCTGTGGTAATCTGTTGCTTAAAATGGAGAGAAAACCATTTTAAGGCTGTTTTTGCCAGTGTGGGTACTGTGTACTGAGACGCAGTTATGTACTGAGTCTGGAGACGCAATCCGCCCTGGCTAGAAACCTTGCGTCTCTGTATCCTCATGCCGCCATAATGGCCAGCAATGTGCTAGCGGGACGCCGGCTTAGTACTCACCACTCTTCATTCTTCTGGCTCTGTTAGGGGTGGCTGCGTGCTTCGGGAATGTACGCTCGCCATGGTGGGGCTTGCGAATAGTTCCCTCAGGAGCTCAGTGTCCTGTGAGCGGGGAACGGGACCATTAATTCTTCAAGAGGTTGGGCCATTCCCCCCCCTAAGTCCCATGAAGCAGGCAGGCTGGTGCCATCCAGCCCTGCCTGAAAATAACAAACATATAAAATAAATGCAGAAAACTCTTCAGGAGCTTCCATAACCATGACCGGCTCCTTCGGGCACATTTTCTAAACTGAGTCTGGTAGGATGGGCATAGAGGGAGGAGCCAGCCCACACTATCAAATTCTTAAAGTGCCCATGGCTCCTAGTGGACCCATCTATTCCCCATGGTACTAAATGGAACCCCAGTATCCTCTAGGACGTAAGAGGAAAACATTATTTTTGTTACTGCAGCTGACCAAAGATACATTCTTGTTGTGGATATCTCTGTCCAGCGCCGTAACTAGGTGTGTGCAGAAGGGGCATTGCGCCACAGTTAGGAGGGCATCGGGTTGTCACGGAGACAACAGCGCCAGCAGACTTTCAAATGTGGCGCCTGCCACGGCCAGTCACATGCAGGTGTCCCATGACGTCTCCATGGCTGTAGCCTCTTCCTCTGAAGCCGCCCGCCCGTGTCCAGCTTAAGCCGCTGCCGCCGCTGCTGCTGAAGTCCCGGCAGCGCTGCCTTTGAAGTGGACAGGAGGAGTCAGGAGCCGGCAACAGCACGTAAGTGCCTACACAGACACTACACTACACTACACTATACTTCACTACACTATATTACACTACCCTTCACTACACTACACTACAGTATATTACACTAAACTTCAGTACACTACACTACACTACACCACACCACAGTACACTTCACTACACTACACTACAATACACTCTAAGGGTAGGGGGGGATGTAAGGGGGACTCTGCCTGCCATAATGTGTAAAAGGGGGACCTATCCTGCCGTAACGTGTAAAAGGTGGACTCTGCCTGCCGTAACGTGCAAAAGGGGGACGCTGTCTGCTGTAATGTGTAAAAAGGGGACGCTGTCTGCCATAATGTTTAAAAAAGGGGACGCAGTATGCCGTAATGTGTAAAAAAGAGGCGCTGTCTGCCATAATGTGTAAAAAGGAGACGCTGTCTGCCTTGATGTGTAAAAAGGGGACGCTGTCTGCCGTAATGTGTAAAAAAGGGGGCGCAGTCTGCCGTAATGTGTAAAAAGGAGGCGCTGTCTGCCGTAATGTGTAAAAAGGGGACGCTGTCTGCCGTAATGTGTATAAAGGGGACGCTGTCTGCCGTAATGTGTAAAAAGGGGCTCTACCTGGTGTCGTGGTGCTACTGTGCGGCGTAATTTGCATAATGGAGACTACTGTGCACCATTATGAATTGGTATTATTTTGTGGCCACACCCTTTTGCTGTTAAGCCACACACCTATATTTTTTGCGCGCGCCTATGGCACGCACTGCCGCCGGTTTACGTTAAGGGGGGGGCACCGATGCCATTTCTTGCACACAGTGCTAAAATGTCTAGCTACGGCACTGTCTCTGTCAAGCACCTACACTAGCTAACTAATCTAGATACCTGATTATCAGATGGATACATGTCTGCCTTCTCTTTGTGTATCCTACATCCTACTTTAGATGGTAGTGACTTACAATAAAAGATTAGCAGACAAACAAATATGAATGAATGGTGCTTTTGAAGGACATGTAACCAGTGCAGTTTTTAGGGTAAGTGCCAGCCGTGGCTACTGTGTGCAGTATTCTATGTGGTCTGGCCGACCGCATAGAATACTGTGAAATAGTCCCTCCCAAAATCACCGCACCTGAGAGAGGACATTTTTTATAGATACTAGAGTTGGCTGCAGCCATTTTGGGAGGGACATTTAGACCATACTTACCGACATTCTGGCTGCTCTCTGTGGGAGAGAGCAGCCAGGTCGGCTCAGCGGGCGGGCAGCGGAGGCTGTGATGTAAAGGAGGGGATGGCCAGAGGCGGGACAGGGGTGGAGCAAGGGCAGGGTGGGGGCGGAGCAAGGGTGGGGTCACAGTGACACCTCCTTTAAGCCACGCCCCCTGCTCTGTAATGCCGCGATCACCGGCATTACACTGCAGGGGGCGTGGCTATGATGACGCGATTCAGCAAGAATTGTGTCATCGACTGCCCGGACCGCCCACTTTACACACTAAGTGGGCGGATGGGCAGGGGGGACCCGCAAATCGGGTGACTTGCCTGCTCTTCCGGGGGGCCGGGAGGGTCACCCGATTTTCGGGAGCCTCCCGGCTTTTCCGGGAGAGTAGGCAAGTATGATTTAGACAGATCCCAGAGGGAGTACACAGGCAATGGCACAGAAGTAAGAAAGAAAGAATAGGGAGCGCAAGCAGAATAATAATATATAAAATGTATTTATTAAAGGATTTAACCCTTAAAGATTGATACGACTGGGTTAATAATACACCTATAAAAGCACATCCACCATTAGTAATAAACAAATACACAATTACAGTTAAATACTGATAGAATGAATAAGATCCTCGAGGTTAATATTCAATAAACAGAAAGGGACACAACTGGTATTTATGTCTCCTTATTGTTAAAGTAACAATTCCTGAAAAGATAGTACCGATGTAATGTTCCTTTATACGGAAGTGAGTCCAAATCGCTGATAATTAGGTGTGATATTGTATTCATAAAACAAATTCTTCTCACAGTTTAAAGGAATTAATGGAGCCAGAGGGTAACGACTCACGCTGTCACTCAGATGAATACAGTCATCTGGTATCAGCGTCTTACTGTACCGCGGCTTCTCATTGAAAACAGCCAAGTGGGCAACACTGGATAAATCTACTGCTGGTGTCCCAATGTGCCGTGGCTCACTACAGGCAGTGCATGCAGGCGGGTGGCGCTGGACTCCTCCAGGAGTTAGGACTTCCAATTACAATACAGGCTGCACATCACCTCCAGCTGTTCTCTGTCCGCCCTGATCAGACTAATTATCAGAGGTTGTCTGGGTATCATATGTGCCTTGATTTTTTCTTTAATGGCACAGAAGTGCCAGGAATGTGGTGGTGGCAGGTGCAGCAGCAGAGGGAGCAGTCCTAGCTAGCAGCACTGCAGTGCCAGCATGAAACAACCCCTGACAACGAGCAGGTACTGTGTGCATTGTGATTATTGCTAAGTCAGGCATGGTGCAAGGGTCATTACTGTGTGGGGCATAACAAGGGGCATTATTGTGTGGGGCATTCTTTGGTGCAAGGGGAATTACTGTGTTGGTCATAACAAGGAACATTACTGTGTGGGGCATATGTTGGTGCAAGGGGCATTACTGTGTGGGGTGTAACAAGGGGCATTACTATGTGGGGCATACTTTGGTGCAAGGGGAATTACTGTATGGGGCATAATATGGTGCTAGGGGTAACACTGTGTGGGGCATAATAAGGTACAAGGGGCATTACTGTGTGGGGCTTAATATGGTGCAATTGGCATTACTGTTTGGGTCATAATATGGTTAAGGTAGTATTTTACTGCAAAAACATGGCCATTTTAGCAAGACCAGGCCAACTTCAACCACACCCCTTTTTATTGGGGGGGGGGTGACCTAAGGTGGGGGGCACATTTTTTTGAGTGCTCTATTGGAGCCAAATTGGCTAGAAACAGCCCTGCATGTAACAATAATCACAAATTGCAGAACTGACACAGAGACACATCAGTTCTCTCTGATACATTTTATACTAGGCCACATTATGCTCATTCATATGATGCAGTCAATAGCTTTTACCATTTTCCACAAAACTGAGACTTGGGTGCGGGGATTTGAAAGACTATATTGCCAATCTTTTCAGAACTACTTGACTGGCCAGAGCTGAAGTTCCGCTTAAAACTAACTGCCAGATAGACCCTTTCCTACCATTAAAAGTACAGGAAACACACTTCATAGCCTGCCCATTCAGTCTCAACCTAGCGTGTGAAACCTCTCCAATAAAGACGTCATACTGTTAGATGCATTTTCACACCAAATATGCCTAGAAAAAGACATGAATAAAAAGTCAAATTGTCCCAAGACCGATCTAGGTCAAAACCAGTGATATTTGTGCCAGTCATTCAAGTTTGTTGTTACTACTACTACTACTACTACTACTACTACTACTACTACTACTACCTTTATTTATATAGTGCACTTTGAGTATCATAGAGATACATCTTGACATTTTTATTATTAAAAAGCTAAAGTAACATTACATTATTTCTTATGATATTATTTTTGATTGTGTATTGACTGTTATTTATAAATGAGTCATATTACTATACAGAATGTAATTAAATACAAACATCCTCTCAAAGCAATTGTTTACCCCTTTAACAAAATAAATGTGAATTTTTATTTCTGCAGTAATCCAAATGGAAATTACAAATAAATACTGTGAATAGGTAACTGTGACTTGATATATTATAGCTGTGATTCTAATTAATTAAGTACAGCTACAGTGGTCAATATGCAGCCAATCAGCAAAGGCTACAGTAGACAGTGCTGTGAATGGACATAATTATCACTGCATACATTTGTAGTATCCCGACAGTAGCCACTGCACCCCTGTCTCAGGATACAATACAGTCCCTCCTGTTTTTAGTTTATGTTTGCTTGCCCTTGTTTACCTTACCAAGTTTACAACATGCAAAACTCTAGAGGCAGGTACAGGCTAGTGAGTACTTGTAGACATAGATGCTTCATATAAAGGGTAACATGCAGGTGACGAATGCCACTACAAAACCTCTATGCCAGATTATTTTTCACCTTTTGTACCAGTGCATAGTTTATTGGGTGACAGAAGGGAGAAAGTTGATCGCACCTACATTATATGGTTTAAGGATATCCCCAGGCTGACCCCTGGTGAACCCTCCTTTCCTAGTAAGAAATGAAATAACTTGGGTGGATACACCACCAATCAGAGAGTCATCCATATGAAAGACCTGTAGAAAGATGTAGATGACTAGGCAACAGTGACGTACAGTGAGGTGAGGCAGGTGAGATGGAGCCTTTCTGTTGACAAAGCTAGATATTTATCGTATATAAAACCCTTTATGAGGTCTAAGAACACTGTACGCTAATTACGTATGAAGTACCGTAAGGGTACGCTCGCTGCGTAACAATCGCTTAGCCGTAGTCGAGACGCTCAAGCGTCACGTTCGCTCACGGCCAAGAGATCACAGGCAGGCACGCTATTGGCTGCTGACTAACGTAATGATTCGTTATAGCGTAGCGGACGCTCGGGACCACGAGGAGATCACCAGCGGCGCTGACGCTCACAATGTTAAACCTTTATTTCTAAACCATAAACAATGAAATATGCTGTAAAACCTTTGTGTAGAGATAGGGTGTAGATGCAACCTAGTGTAACCTTATTAACTTAAAAGTTGTTTGAGCGTCACCGACGCTCTGAGAATACTAGACACTATAAGAAATACGCAGATACCTGGGCTTAGGGTCCAACGCCTAATATGTATATATTTTGAATGATATACTTGCAAAAGAATTAATACAAATACAAATCATACACTACAATATAACATAGACTACCTAACCAGATAACTACACAGGAAATATAATACAATTACTATTTAAAGGAAAATAAGAGAGAAAGAGGAGAAGGGAGAGAGAGAGAGAAATTGGCCCACAATAACAAGAAGATCAATATAGTTGCGGAGAAACACTTACGCACAAGGGGAAACGATCGCATGCGCCTCGATATCCAGCTCCCGATTATCAGCAATGAGAACCGTTGAAGAGAGTGAACTGGATATGGTCGGCCTGCCTATTTATGCCCCACACACAATGCAATTCAATGGTCCCTACAATCTCATTGTTCATTGGACACAGGAATTCGGCTTCGCATTATAACAAAAGGTCATAGGTTGATTCATACAGGTGGGCTGTGACTGCTTCCAACTGTTCAGGTGGGTGGGACACTGAGTTTCCCGCCGCATGACTAAATAAGAACAAATAATAGTAAATGGACATAAACTTCTTATGTCCATAACTATTCGCATGAGCGATTAATCCGCTCCAAACCAACACCGGAATATTGCTATTTAAATACTCTTCCGATGGGTACCAAACACCACTGTATGACCCCAGTTAAACCCTTCGTACAATACAAAGAGGGATCTCTCTGTTCAGGAACATGCTATGTTAACTAAACTTTCAGAATCTATCAAAGGGACCATGATCTACAAAAAACATTATATAGTGAAAATATGTAACGATTGAGTCGCACGCTACGATCACATAAACTCTACCGTAAATACGCATACCGTGCGCCTGCGGGTGCCCGCGACTGTGAGTATGCGCACGTACGGGAGAGCGCACGCATGCGCAGCACGGACCTGTGTGAGGTGCAAATATGGTAGTGTGCATAGAGATATTTTTTTGACTTTGACAGTCCACCCTTTGGCAGTCAACAATAACTGCCACCTTCTAAAACATTTCAAAAAGAGAAAAATATATGTCAGGGGTTAATACATTTACATGGTTGGGTAGGGGAGGAGAGGATAAGGTAGGAAAAGGGTATGACCTAGTGAGATAGCAGAAGCATGTGTGTATGAATCCGTGCTTGGGGGTCATGTATCATCGTGCCGTACGTGTTTTAAATCAAGCTTCGAGGTATTGCGAAGTATACATTTGAATTCCTTCTTATCCCGTGGTACGGGTCTGTGGATGGGCTGTCAAACTTTACCGAGCTCTTTTCGGCTTTGGTTGTAACAAAATGGGGGAGCACATTTTAGTTGATGATACATGAATGGGGGAGATATGTGATTGCTGATATCTGTGCCTGTATTCCCTATCGACTATGTGTGTCATTACCTGAGGGTTGTAGAAATGAAGAAAAGACATAATTACAGTAAATGCGGTGGTATTCTATGTCAGGTAAATGTACATTCGTCGATTGAGGTCTTGTTTGGTGTCTGTTGAATGCAGTCTTCTTTGTGCTTTTGCCCATAAGGTGCGAGCAAAATCTGTCAATGTCCATAGATTTACAAAAGTGTTGGGCTAGCGTAATTTTAAAATTTCTAGGGAAACTGGGGATCCATGGCATAGTTCATCAAAAATCTGTGTATCAGGTTGTCAAAACTTCTTCTTTAATCCCTCTGTTGTCTGTATATCGGCTCATCAAATTCCTCGTCCAAGTGGGTCTTTTTACCTTGGAGGAAACGGAAAAACAGGTGAAAGAAACGGACCGTAGAAATCGCATTTTCATCACATCATTGTTTCTACATTTGGGTCATAAATCAAGTCCATTGGAATTACAGTTTCCTCACTCCTTAAACTCATTACCTTAGTACGACGATTGCACCTCATTAAAGCCTGACCGCATCTAAATATCAAACCAATCGTTATGATGACACCTAAGATACATAGGAGAAACTTCCCAACATCCATTATGACTCCTTGAGCCCAGTCTCCTAAACCAGAGAACCAATTTCGCGGGTTCAACCATGACACCCAACCAGTCAGCTCATTACCTACAGCAGCAAGAGTGAGATTGTGTCTCCTGCGAAATTCCCACTTCAGTTGGAGAATATCGTCCATCTTTTGGTCTATGACCTCGACCGGGTCCTCGGTGCTATTCGTAATATATGTGCAACATTTCACGCCGTATTGTGTTGCCAGTGTGACACAATATCCGCCTGTCACTGCTGTGAGGTAATTAAGAACCATTCTATGCTGTACCAGTTCTGTTTTATAAGCCTGAAGTTCTCTTCCAGTATACCTAAACGTGTCATCATACATTTCAGTGATATTATCTAACAAATTGGCGAGCGCAGATATGTATTTATAATTCAACACTCCTCTAGCGGTGCGAGTGATATCTAACGCGATTAGAAACTGAATCCCGGTGGATTCATGGATCATGTCAGAGGCCGGATGCTCTGTTCTTTCTATCAGGTGTCGTTTAACTATGTGCTCATAATGGGTGTGAGTATAAGGAGTTTGGGCAACACGGTGTATGTCTTTCATTTTGTCATGTGATACAGTCATTACTTCAGGCAGTACTTTTCCAATATAACACAATCCTTCAGAGTTTGGGGCAAGCCACTTATACGCCTTTCTCCCGCATATGAAATAGGCATCATCGGGGAGAACATATGGGACGGAGTAGGACATAACCATATTACACACCTTCCATGTGAAATCTCCTAACCCTAATTCTTCCATCTGTTTAGTACACGTATCAGGTTGTACGATATGTGCACAGTATCCTGGTGATACCTCTCCAACTCTCGTAATCCTATTTCCTAAGGTATACCTATACCGGAAAGATTTTCCTCTACTGGCTATGTGGCGTATACAAGTGGCCCCCATAGTTCGAAGGTGTTGCTTTATTCAACCAACCCTAAATGTTCAAAATAGGCTGACGGTGGCGGTTTACCGAGTACCCCACTCCCTCGCCCACGCCGACCAATACGACCTGATCACACCGATATGGTGCTGGCGTACTCGACCTAGGGCCCCTGCGACCTGAACCTCTATTTACTGGAACCTGTGAGGGTGATCCGAAGAACACTTACTCTTTCCAGTAACTATTGGTTGTTGGATAGTTCCTGAGTGAGCAGCGAACCTCCCTTAAAATAAAAAATATTACACAAATCACGTTAGAATGTACAAATAGCGTTTATGACCTTCGTACACAAATAGTACCGGTCAGGTTTACTAATGCACACAATTACGTGCGGTACAATCGTTCAGCACATAAGCAACTAATCTTATGTGCGGAGCGACCAGTGGAATCGAAAATTACGGCTGCGAATTCCTTCAGCCAGAGCTTGTATGGCCTATATGGGTGTTGCACCAACCCTTTCTTGGTGTTGTGCCTGTGGACTGTATAGCGGACTTCCTTGTCTGCTGTACCTGAACCTGCTGGTCTGCTATGACCTCCTGGTCTGTTACAGTATGACCTCCTGGTCTGCTACACTCTAATGCTCAAATTGTATGTTTTAACCAGGGATGCCTCCCTAGCCACCATGTACGTTACTTACACGCATGTACCTCACGAGAACTCGACTTTTCTTGTGGTTCAACCTCAAAAATTGTAAAAACAAACACTCACTCACCACATATACACTTTTGTTTCTATTTCTATTTCTGCGCAGAAATTTCTCTTTAGACCAGATGTGTTACAAATTAGGAGAAGGATCTATTAATTTAAATTTCGAATGTTAAAATAGATTTGCGCGATTTATCGCCTTGCGTTATTTACCGCGTTGCGCTATTTATCGTGTTGAAAAAAAAAAAAAAATTTAACGCTTGTGATTTGAGTTACGTGGGCGTACCCGTACGCTCCGTTGCGTAATATACGCTGCGTGCGTCGGCCCTTGGATTGCGTACACAAATCTCAGTCCTTTGTTAGAGACACGTGTACGCAAAGCAAAGATCCACCGTAACACAATTTATACGTTTATCAATGTAGATGATCCTTTATCATCTACCACGCACCACACTGACTTTGCCTTGTCTCTCAGGCACAGCTGTGTGTTTGTCTATACTTTAACTATATTACCTTTACTCTTAAACTATTAAAATAGCGGCAAATCTCTCTCAGCACGTTTATCAATTATAAAAAGGCAAACAGAAGAGTGATATACGAAAATACACAAATGAAAAAGAAATGCAGATATATATGTGCGTGCGTGTGTACGCAAGACAGAAAAATAAACAGTTTTAAATGAGACTATCGTTTTGTTCTTACCTCCGGTCCCGGATTCCTTCAGCACCCTTTTACTAAGAGAAGCAGACGCTTATCCAAACAGCACTACGAGGAATATGATCTCCCGCCCTTTGCTGCTGGATAATGTCTGCTGAAATTACCTAGTGCAGATATGTGAAGGACGGGCGAGCCGCCAATTGACAAAGCTAGATATTTATCGTATATAAAACCCTTTATGAGGTCTAAGAACACTGTACGCTAATTACGTATGAAGTACCGTAAGGGTACGCTCGCTGCGTAACAATCGCTTAGCCGTAGTCGAGACGCTCAAGCGCCACGTTCGCTCACGGCCAAGAGATCACAGGCAGGCACGCTATTGGCTGCTGACTAACGTAATGATTCGTTATAGTGTACCGGACGCTCGGGACCACGAGGAGATCACCAGCGGCGCTGACGCTCACAATGTTAAACCTTTATTTCTAAACCATAAACAATGAAATATGCTGTAAAACCTTTGTGTAGAGATAGGGTGTAGATGCAACCTAGTGTAACCTTATTAACTTAAAAGCTGTTTGAGCGTCACCGACGCTCTGAGAATACTAGACACTATAAGAAATACGCAGATACCTGGGCTTAGGGTCCAACGCCTAATATGTATATATTTTGAATGATATACTTGCAAAAGAATTAATACAAATACAAATCATACACTACAATATAACATAGACTACCTAACCAGATAACTACACAGGAAATATAATACAATTACTATTTAAAGGAAAATAAGAGAGAAAGAGGAGAAGGGAGAGAGAGAGAGAAATTGGCCCACAATAACAAGAAGATCAATATAGTTGCGGAGAAACACTTACGCACAAGGGGAAACGATCGCATGCGCCTCGATATCCAGCTCCCGATTATCAGCAATGAGAACCGTTGAAGAGAGTGAACTGGATATGGTCGGCCTGCCTATTTATGCCCCACACACAATGCAATTCAATGGTCCCTACAATCTCATTGTTCATTGGACACAGGAATTCGGCTTCGCATTATAACAAAAGGTCATAGGTTGATTCATACAGGTGGGCTGTGACTGCTTCCAACTGTTCAGGTGGGTGGGACACTGAGTTTCCCGCCGCATGACTAAATAAGAACAAATAATAGTAAATGGACATAAACTTCTTATGTCCATAACTATTCGCATGAGCGATTAATCCGCTCCAAACCAACACCGGAATATTGCTATTTAAATACTCTTCCGATGGGTACCAAACACCACTGTATGACCCCTGTTAGACCCTTCGTACAATACAAAGAGGGATCTCTCTGTTCAGGAACATGCTATGTTAACTAAACTTTCAGAATCTATCAAAGGGACCATGATCTACAAAATACATTATATAGTGAAAATATGTAACGATTGAGTCGCACGCTACGATCACATAAACTCTACCGTAAATACGCATACCGTGCGCCTGCGGGTGCCCGCGACTGTGAGTATGCGCACGTACGGGAGAGCGCACGCATGCGCAGCACGGACCTGTGTGAGGTGCAAATATGGTAGTGTGCATAGAGCTATTTTTCTGACTTTGACACTGTCATACTCCAGTATACTCCAGAGCTTTGACTATAATAATTATAAATGTATTATAAATATCATCTTTGTATTATTCTAATCATTTTTATAGTCAAACCAGGAGTAAATAGTCTATGACAGGTGATGCAGTTCCTCCCCTGCCTATCAAATCCGCACATCTCTGATTAAAACTCACCAAATTTCCAGCAATGCTGCTGCACCTGTGTATAGTGACCAATTGAACCATTGGGTTGTGTACAAATCTGGCTCTGGTACTAGCCAGTGCCTCCTGAGCCATTTACCTCACTGCATGTTGCTGGTAAGCGTTACATAAATATGTATATATGGGTTGGATATGTGTGACTGTCGGGGGTGGGGGCGAGCGCAATGAAACCCCTTGCGGGCTCGCTGCACTCGCCATGCTATGGGCTCAGTTGTGAGCTGCACCCTCCATAGGTTCTTTTCCCATTCTATGAGTGTCGTGTACACCCACAAGTGGGAGTAGTCCCTGTTAGTCGGCATGCCGACCTGGGCTGCCATCAGAAATTTGTGGGACCCAGGACTGACAAAATAGACAGGGCCCCTTCTAGCGGCTAAGGCAGACGGCAACCTGTCATGTTTAGGCTCACATCTGCTGCATGTGATGTCACGCAGCCACCACGGCCCACCCCAGAAACGGTCCAGACATGCCTGCGTTGTCCGAACTGCTTTCCTAAAACGCTGCCACAAATCAGGCAGAGGCGTTCGCACAGGTGACATGCTGTCGCATCTCGCTGTGTGCGCATGCAGAGTGCAGCTTCTGTGCATGTGCACAAGGCAGAGGGCTTAAGCATGCGAACGCTGTCGGAGCAGCATTCCATGCTGAACTAGGCATCATATCACTACCACTTCTATTATTACACATAAACCCCCATGTCATCATAAGATGCATAAAGAGTAAGTGCCCCCATGTCATCATAAGATGCATAAATAGTAAGTGCACTGGCACAACACAATGCCCAACATCACCCTAAAGCTCCTGGCTGCAATTGGATAATCCTTAGAATAGTTGCTTGTTGTATAGACCGTTTTGCAGGTCCTATTGAATGTTTTTCCTATAGACAACCAAATTCCTGTTAGTAATCCCATTGAGTTAAACAATGGACATCTTCAGTTAGCAGCTGTGCGGAAAATAGCTGATAAATGGAAAAAACAAATATATTGTACACTACACTGCATAGCAAATGTAAATAAAAAAATATATCCAGTCTTCCAAAATAGTAGGAATGTTACCTGAAAATGTGTAATTCACTTTATCTCTCTTATGCAAGGTAATTTATACTTTAAGTAATCTGTAACTATTAATTGTGCATTGGCGAAGAAATGATTTACATGATTTAGGGCACTATTTAGTTAAAATCGGTCTGAACTGTATAAAAATGATCACTAAAGTAAAATTGAAAGCGCTACTAATGTAAAAGACAGTATATTTATTTAGAGTAAATCAGTAGGTGCTTATTATATTGCAGCTTTTACAGTTACGCTAAAGATATATTTGTTTACTGGTTTACTGTAAATACATACTGTATACTGGACCTTATTCAGGTTGATTGCAAAACCAAAAAAGCACACTAATGGGCAAAACCATGTGCACTGCAGGGGGGCAGATGTAACATGTGCAGAGAGGATTAGATTTGGGTGGGCTGTGTTCAAACTGAAATCTAAATTGCAGTGTAAAACTAAAGCAGCCAGTATTTACTATGCATAAAAACAATATAACCCACCAAATCTAAATCTCTCTGCACATGTTACATCTGCCCCTCTTGCAGTGCAACATGGTATCACCCCCTGTGTCGGCATTCTAATTGTTGGGATGCCGATGTCAGTCAAGTGACCGCTGGGATCCTCTATTACACCCATTGAAACCTATAGGGGCTGCAGGATTATGCACAGAGAAATGAAAAGGCAGAGAAATCTGTGATTTCTCCTTACTTTTAATTTTACTAATCATAGTGAAAACATTTTTCCAGCTTTCTTTACCTAAAATGCTGGAGAAAAACTATTTTTAGGCTTTACTACATAGGGGGGAATTCAATTACTGGTGCCGTAAAAATATGCTAAATTACAATGAATTGCGGTAAATTCGCCAAACGACTATTCAATTGTCCACGAAAATGTTTTTTGCAGTAATTTTTCAGCGAATTTCAATTCACCAACTCTGAGCAGGTGATAAACTTGGGGAAGATCCTTATTTTAAGTTAAAAAATGTTGGGATTTTCAGCAGCATCTCTATACGGGTGGTATTCATATGACCGCCGGTCAGCTGACCGACAGTCACATGACCTCCTCCACCAGCCCGACGGGTCACTGTCCCGATGGTTGGCATGCCGACCAACAGGGACTATTTCCACTCGTGGGTGTCCACGACACCCATAGAGTGTGAATAGAACCCGTGGTGACCGCAGCGTGGCGAGCGCAGCGAGCCCGCAAGGGGCTTGCTGCACTCGCCCCTCCCCGCCGGGATCCCGGCGTCGGTATGTTGCCGGGATCCCGGCGTCGGTAAGCTGACCGGCGGTCAGGAGACCGCCGGTCAGCCGTACTACACCCCTCTATACCCCTGTACCTCCATCATATATAATGGTTAAAGTCCTTTCCCGTAATGTAAAAGGGCTTAACTCCCCGCATAAACGGAGACTAGCCCTTGCTTCTTTCCACCAATATAAAGCCAATATCACAGCCCTTCAGGAGACACATTTTTTTGTCTACAGCTCCACCTGTCTTTAAAGATCACAGATACCCTACATGTTACACTGCGAATTGCCCCCCCCCCCCCCCCAAACGTAATGGTGTGGCTATATTATTTCACTGGAACACCCCCTTCACCCTCCATCGGCATTATAAATGGTCTGTATTTAATTCTTATAGGTACTATAGAAGACACCCTGGTTACATTAGCTTCCCTATAATCTCCTAATTCTCATCAAATCCCATTTCTCCGTGATTCCCTTGAAGAGATCCAAAAGGTCAGACAGGGAGCCCTCATAATAATGGGTGACTTCAATCTATTCCTTAATCCCAAACTAGATAGATCTTCCACCCATAGCCTTCAGTCTTCTCCTAGAGATATAGGTCCCTCACTTGCCTTAAGAAATTACTAGCAGAGTTCGACCTGTATGATGCCTGGCATACGTTCTTCCCTGAAGAGAGAGATTATACCTTTTTTCCCGCTGTTCATAATAGCTATTACAGGATAGACCTTATCCTATTAGATAAGAGGGTTCGTCAACATACTCAAAAGATCAAAATTCTCCCTATTACGTGGTCTGACCATGCACCTGTCTTATGGACTTGGGATATGGGTCATCGTTTCCCTCCTACTCACCCTTGGCGTTTACCAGAATACCAATAAAGCAATCCTGAAACTCAAAATTCCCTATCTGTCTCTTTGGCTCTATATATGCACACTAACTCTTCAGATGACACTTCCATCTTTACCTATTGGTGCGCTTTGAAAGCAAAACTTCGTGGTACCTCTATCCAGAAGGGTGCTCAGCATAAAGCACGCTCAAAAAAATCTCAAGCTGATTTAGAGCAGACCCTCCAAGCCTTGGAGTCTCAGAATCTGGCCCGTCCTACTAAAACTCTACATAAGCAACTCTAAGAAGTGAGAAATCAACTTCAGAAATTATTTATGAACCGTATGCAATCCGCTCTTGCTAACCTTCAGCATAAATTTTATACAGCTGTGAATAAAGCTTCTTGCTTATTGCCAAGAAAGCATTACCACTGTGTGAGCATACCTGTGTGTTCCAGTTACACACATGTAAGCATACCTGTGTGCCTTGTTTATTTTTTTTCAGATTTAATTTTTCAATAAAGCAGACCCTTAGATGTTTTAGCAGTCACTCCTGAGCCCCCACAGCAGGCCCAGATGGGGCAACTTGAGTTCGGGTGGGTTTGGTACAGTATTAAGCAGGACTTTGCAGTGATTTTTTTGTTATTGAGCCCCTGCCCTAGTGGAGCTTACCACTCTACAGTCAAAAATCATTTCATACTATAAGTAGGACTGTGGAAGGTAGCAATGCTAACCTCTGTGCCCACAGCATGCCTCTGCCTTGCAAGTCAGACATCTTCTTACCTGTAAGCCACCATGAGACTCCATACTGGGCCTTATTCAGTAACTGTTTGTGCCTCACAGGAGCTCCTGGCCCATCTAGTGCTGCAGTGCAATGGAAAGCTGATGCAATGCAAGATTGCTGAAACTGTTCTTCTAATACCGCAAGGTCTTGATATAACTCTACACAGCCCTTAGGAAAAGAACCCTGTACAACAAATGTGCATCTTCTAAATAAATAATCCCAAAATGTGGAACATTAATAATAAAGCAAAACTAAGGTTGACTTATTGGAGCCATTCATTTGAGTAAGTCCCTAACATGAAATAAATGAGAAGAACCTCTCTCTAATGCTCCGGCAGAAAATCTGTCTTTTACCTCTCAGGCAGTTGCACTGGATTATGGTTGTGTCTCTTCTCAGTCACACTGACTTTGGCCACAAATGTGGTCTCTCCCCACTTTATTAAAAAACACTTTGTCAAAATAGCAATTTCCATTTCCACCTTTGAGGCTATGTTTTCACAAACCTGTTTGTGATGTTGAAACTTGTTTCATATCTGCTCTAGGCTTTCATTTTAACCTAGGATCAAGTACAGCAGCACCCCTGGAATTATATGGCAGCACACCTGGATTTATATAGCATAGGCAGCACCCCTGGGTAATTACAATTGACTACAGCTACCATCATATTCTACTGCATTAGATCTATACATGCAAAGCTAATTCTGCTGGGTAATTACAATTGTAAAATTATTGCATAGTATGTGATTTTGAAGTACTTTTTTAAGTTTTGAATGAGATAGACCCAGTTTAATCTTTGTGGAATGCCTGGTTGTTGTTTTTAAGGTAATTTATTGCCTTGCATTTGAGGGGGTGGGGTGTGGTTACAGATTTCAATTATTGGTTTCACTTGTAGTAGTCTTCTACTTAAGTCCACTGGTGTAGGCTGTGCAAAGCCGTTTGGCTGTGCATTTAGTATCGAAGCGTGCATTTTATCAAAGCGTGATAAAATTGACACATAACAGCAGCGTTCAATCAGCGTTCAATCGAAGTGAAAAAGAAGGAACACAGAAGCACAACAATCAAACAAAACAAAAAAAAACTGAAGAACTAATAACAAATGTGAGTCACTTACTCCTCAGATCACTTACCTCCTGATTGTTGCATCTGATTAAATAGCACGGAAATACCTTACTTGGACATTTCAAAAACCGTCCATTTCACCTACAAATGCTTGTATCTGCATTGTAATTTTGTTTTTTAAGCACAGCTGCACCAATGCAATTTAACCTGCAAACACTTAAAAAAATCTAACATAATTACCATTGCTTCTTAAACCTCTCACAATCCTTTCATTTCTTACACTCCAAATACATTTCTGCAACCACTTTATCTACGCTTTTGACTCTTTTCATACTAAATCTACACCCCTTGAGCCTACACTGCTTTTCTCACCTGCATTTCAGCAAATCTTCTGCTTGGATTCACTTGCAGTCTCCTCTCCTACTTCCACTTTCCCTCAACCTATTTACCTACTTAACACTATGTCAAGGCTTTCCTATACTCCCCACATCACTCAGTGTCTACCTAATAATGTATCTTTATCCTTCCCCCCTAGTCTCCTACACCTCCTCCTCTCTCCCCTCCTCTGTCTCCCCTCCATCCCTCTGTTTCCTACCCCCACCTTTCCTGTTACCCCACTTTCATTCACCTCTGCCCCATGGTCCTGCTACCCCACAACTCAGCCCTGCTCCCTCTCTCCCTTCCCTGTCACCTGCCCACACCCCCATCCACATCACACTGACCTCCCTCCCTGCCCACCTCCTGCAGTTTCCCCTCCTAGCTCAGGCACCCGTACCATCACTACTCTCTCATCATCCCTGCCCTCAAAGTTAATCCCACCTCATCGCTACAGCAACCCTGAAAATCTCATTCACATCTCTCCCACAAACTCATACCCCCTATCCTGTGAACTCTGGAATGCCAGATCTGTTTGTAACAAACTGGTCCCCACTCATGACCTTTTCATTTCCAATTCCCTACACCTACTAGCCATTACTGAAACTTGGATTACACCCTCTGACACTACTTCTGCTGCTGCTCTCTCTGCTGGGGGCCTCACATTCACACACACACCCCGACCTGGGGGTCGCCATGGGGGTGGTGTTGGGGTCCTTTTACCTTCTAGTTACTCCTACCAACTCATACCACCAGAACCATCCCTTATATTCTCTACATTTGAGGTCCACGCCATACGCCTCTTCCAACCAGTCCATCTTAGAGTAGCTGTCATTTACCGCCCCCCTGGCACTGCTTCCAAATTCATCGACAACTTTGCTTCCTGGCTTCCTCACTTCCTCTCTTCTGACATCCCCACCATTATTCTAGACGATTTCAACATCCCTATTTACATCCCCACACAATCCCCTGCCTCTAAACTCCTTAACCTCACCTCTTCACTTGGTCTCTCCCAGTGGACCTCCTCACCCTCCCATGTGAATGGGAGCTCACTGGATCTGGTCTTCACTCACCGCTGTGATATTTCTGATTTTTCCAACTCCCCATTTCCCCTCTCTGACCACCACCTGCTCTCCTTTAACCTATCTCTCTCGACTTCCCCATCTCTACCTCCTAAGGCTACCATCACTAAGCGTAACATTGAAGCTATTGACACCACATTCCTTTCCTCCCTGTTTGACTCACTTCTCTCTCCTATTCTCTCTCATGCCCTGAACAAGCCACTTCTACATACAATGCTTCCCTTACTTCTGCTCTTGACTCTGTTGCTCCACCAACCACTATTCACCCTCGCAAATTAACACCTCAACCCTGGCACACCAAATGCACCAGATATCTGCAAAAATGCTCACGTACTGCTGAGCGACACTGGAGGAAATCACGCTCTAAGGCAGACTTCCTCCATTTCAAACTTATGCTTTCATCCTTCAGTGCTGCCCTTTCTCTTGCTAAACAGTCATACATCAAGAACCTCATCTCCTCCCAGTCTTCCAACCCCCGGCGCCTCTTTGCCACTCTCAACTCACTCCTCTGCCCACCTCCACCTCGTCTCCCTTCCTCACTCTCTGCTCTTGACTTTGCCACTTACTTCACATCCAAAATTGACTCCATACGTCAGGACATCACATCACACCAGACCATCAGTAACCAGCCTTCTCCCATCCCTTACCAACCCTCCCCATCCCTCGCACCAACTCTGTCATCTTTCTCCCATGCATCTGGAGAGGAAGTCATGGCCCTCATTCGTTCCTGTCCCCTCACCACCTCCCCACTTGACCCTATCCCCTCCCGCCTCCTCCGCTACCTCTCTTCTTCTGCTTGTTCCCATCTTTCCCACCTTCTCAATCTCTCCCTATCATCAGGCACTGTCCCCTCTGCCTTCAAGCATGCACTCATCTCTCCTATTCTTAAAAAACCTACCCTTGATCCAAACACTCTCTCCAACTACCGACCCATCTCTCTCCTCCCTTTTGCCTCCAAACTCCTTGAGCGTATTGTCTACAACCGCCTTACTTCCTTTCTTTCCTCACACTCACTGCTTGACCCATTCCAATCTGGCTTCCGTCCTCTCCACTCCACTGAAACTGCCCTTACAAAAGTATGCAATGACCTCCATGCTGCTAAATCTAAGGGACACTACTCTCTACTTATTCTACTTGATCTCTCTGCTGCTTTTGACACTGTGGACCATCCTCTCCTACTGCAAATCCTTCACTCCATTGGTCTGCGTGACACTGCCCTCTCTTGGTTGTCGTCCTACCTTTCTAACCGTTCATTCTCTGTCTCCTCTCATGACTCCACCTCCCCCTCACTTCCACTAACTGTAGGGGTACCCCAAGGTTCTGTCCTTGGTCCTCTTCTCTTCTCTCTCTATACGTCCTCACTAGGTAAGCTCATTAGTTCTTTTGGTTTCCAATATCATCTTTATGCTGATGACACTCAAATCTATCTTTCCTCTCCAGACCTCTCCCCTACTCTCCTCACTCGTATCTCCAACTGTCTCTCTGCTATCTCTTCCTGGATGTCCCAGCGCTTTCTTAAACTTAACATGTCTAAGACCGAGCTGATCATCTTCCCTCCCTCCCGCATAACCTCACCTCCTACAATCTCATTATCTATTGATGGCACTACTATCTCCTCTACCCCCCAAGTGCGCTGTCTTGGAGTAATCCTTGACTTCTCCCTCTCCTTCAAACCTCACATTCAGCACCTCTCACAAACCTGCCGTTTTCATCTAAAAAATATTTCCAGGATCAGACCCTTTCTGACCCAGGATGTTACTAAGACTCTTATCCACTCACTGGTCATCTCCAGACTGGACTACTGTAATCTCCTCCTGACTGGCATTCCTGACAAATACCTCTCTCCACTCCATTCTATCCTCAATGCTGCTGCCCGGCTCATTTTCCTCACCAAACGCACTACGTCCACCTCTCCTCTCTTACTAGACCTTCACTGGCTCCCCTTCCCTTTCAGAATCCATTTCAAGCTTCTCACACTTGCTTACAAAGCCCTCACCCACTCCTCTCCCATCTACATCTCTGATCTTATCTTGCTTTACACTCCCACCTCTTCGCTCTGCTAATGCTCGCCTACTCTCCTGCCTACGGATTACTTCCTCCCACTCCTACCTCCAAGATTTTTCACGCGCTGCACCACTTCTCTGGAATTCCCTACCTCTCCCCCTCAGACTCTCCACCTCTCTACAAAACTTCAAACGGGCTCTCAAGACCCACTTCTACACCAAACCCAGCCAAATCTCATCCTAAACCTCTGTTCCACGCTCTCTATGTACCCCATCTGTCTCACCCCTGTCTGTCTACCCCTCCCCGTTAGAATGTAAGCTCTCACGAGCAGGGCCCTCTTCCCTCATGTGCTTACCCTTTTCTTACTTTAATAATCTTCAACTGCACCAAATCCAGCAGTCTTCTGCCACCTGATACTTATTCCAGTATCATCTGCTGATGTAGCTATGTTTATTTACCCTGTACTTGTCCTATATTGTGGTCAACTGTAAGTTGCTGTTTTCTTGTTTGATTATTTGTTTATGTACTCTGTAATTGGGCGCTGCGGAACCCTTGTGGTGCCATATAAATAAAGGATAATAATAATAATAATAATAATTACACAGCAGACAGGCAACAGCACCCCTGGACTTAAACAGCAGTGGGGCAGCACCCCTGGACTGATAGGGCATAGGGGAAGCACCCTATATAGAGACGTGCAAGATGGAATTGTCCTTTAGCCCTCCCACCTACCATTATGTTGTATAAACAGGACATGCACACTTTAACAAACCAATCATTTCAGCAACAGGGTCTGCCACACGACTGTGGCTGAAATGATTGGTTTGTTTGGGCCCCCACCAAAAAGGAAGCAATTAATCTCTCCTTGCACAAACTGACTCTACAGTGGCAAGATGTCATCCTCATCCTCAGATTCCCCCCTCCCCTTCAGTGTTTACATCCTCATCCTCACAGAGAAATAATATTGAAGCAAACCACATCATTTAGGTTTCAGTGGACTGCTTACGCTATTATCAAAAGTTTCTGAACTTGACAATGACTTGTGATGAATACGCTGCAGGTGACGTAAAAGGGAGGATGTTCTTAGGTGGTTAACATCCTTACCCCTACCTATTACGGATTGACAAAGGCAACAGATGGCTTGACACCTGTTGTCTGGATTTGTGGAGAAATAATTCCACACCGAAAAGGTGGCTTTTTTGGTATTTTGCCCAGGCATGACAATGGTCTTTTTCATCCCATGGACAACAACTGTCTCCACTAGTGCCTTATTCAAACTAATTAAATCACCATCAGAATCCTCATCGTCAATTTCCTCCACAGTGCCAGCTACACCCATTTCCTCATCCTGTTGTACTTCTACAGTGACATCGTAAATCTAAATATCAGCAACTGAAATGGCGGTGCTTCTCCCAGCACTTGCAGAGGGTGTGCAAAGGGTGTAGGAGCCTCCTCTTCCCATACAGTGTTGTGAAGGTCAGGCCTAGACATCACAACTGCGGATAGTTCTAGCACCCCTGTATTTTCACAACACCTCTTTCATTTTACAGCATACAAGACAAAGCCAGTGTACATTTATTTTCACTGCACCCTTGTAGTTTTACAGCATACAGGACCAGTGTACTTTTATTTTAACATCAGCACCCCTGTGGTTTTACAACATACAGGACCAGTGTACTTTTATTTTAACAGCAGGACCCCTGTATTTTCACAGCATACAAGACAAGTGTACTTTTATTTTAACAACAGCATCCCTGTATTTTTACAGCATACAGGACCAGTGTACTTTTATTTTAACAGCAGCACCCCTATATTATTACAGCATACAGGACTAGTGTACTTTTATTTTTCCAACAGCACCCCTGTATTTTTGCAGCATACAGGACCAGTGTACTTTTACTTTAACAACAGCACCCCAGAATTTTTACAGCATACAAGACAGGGCAAGTGTACATAGATTTTCACTGCACCACAGAATTTTGACAGCATACACAACAGGGCCAGTGTATATTGATTTTCACTGCACCCCAGATTTTTTACAGCATACAAAACAGGGCCAGTGTACATTTATTTTCACTGCACCCCAGATTTTTTACAGCATACAAGACATGCCAGTGTACATTTATTTTAACTGCTCCCAAAAATTTTTACAGCATACAAGACAGGGTCAGTGTACATTTATTTTCACTACACCCCAGAATTTTTGCAGCATACAATACAGGGCCAGTGTATATTGGTTTTCACTGCACCCCAGATTATTTACAGCATACAAAACAGGGCAAGTGTACATTAATTTTCATTGCATCCGAGAATTTTTACAGCATACAAGACAGGGCCAGTATACATTTATTTTCACTACACCCTAAATTGTTTGCAGCGAATACCCCTGCATTTTCACAGCATGCAGGGGTACAGTGCCCCTGCCCCCTGTACAAAACAGTGACAGCAAGGACAGCAACACCCATGTACAGCTGCAGCACTCCTAACAGCACATGAAACACCAGTGACATCCAGGACAGCACCCCTAACAGCACAGGTACACCACAGTGATAGGATCAGCACCCATATAGAGCACACACTGACCCCACCCGACGCCACCACCCACAGAGAGACAGAGGTCTGTTTCTCTCACTTTCCAAGTGCGGAGTGAAAATGGCGTTGACACACGGCTGTTTATATGGAATCCAAAACCCGCGAGTATCCGACAGCGGGAGGATGACGTTTTGCCTTGTTCTGGTTTCCGAGTCTGGTGGGAAGTCCCAAGCTGGACTCGGATTCTGGCTCGGAACAGGATGTTCGGGGATATTCGGTTCTCTGAGAACCGAACCCGCTCTTCTCTAATTATAACCAATAATACACTTTTATACTGTTATCTGATGTTAGTTTAGCTTTTTTGGGGGGTACAGCAAGATTTACCAATTTGTCACTTTTGGCACCAATGTTGCACGGCAATACCGTTTTTGCTAATTTACATATGAATAGGGCAAATTGCAGAGCATGCATACCCGCGAAAATCCCACTTTCGTGAAGAAAAATATATCAAAATGGCAATCACGGTAAATTGTTGCGATTTCGCCGCTGCTTTAATACCCTCCATAGACCCCTTAGTTTTCTATCTACTGTATCTCAGTTTACATTTCAGTAATGTCTATCTAATGTATCTAACCACTTTTATGTATTAGTTTTCTTTTATTATACAAGGAAATTAGAACTTCTGTAATAACTTGCATACACAATGATGTGGAATATGTTTGCATGTCACAAATAGGAAAAAAGTTTAGAATAAAAAATGGTACACTGGTTGTATTGCTGTACTCAGGAGTAGCATTGTGCCCTTTGTTACATAGAAAAAGCTGAATAATCTAAAAGCTTTAATGAATGGATTATATTGTACTCACTGGAAATAAAAGAGTATTGGTTCTATTACTTTAGCTAAACCCCTTTATGCTTCGTCTGTTTTGCCATTTTAAATATATAAGCAATACAATGAATATAAATTCTGCTGACATATTGGAGGCTAACATGAAACATTACAGCAACACACGTTATTTCCATTATTTATTATGATATTGCAAAAATGCAATAAGAATTTAATTTAATTGACAAAAAATGAAAACAGTAATAAATATTCATATTTAAGAGAATTTTTTTTTCATGTTTAAAAAGAAAAAGAAAAACAAATAAATTTTATTGAATATATTATATTCTGTTAAAACTATCCCTGCTTAATAAAGAAAACATTACAAAATTACGATACATTTTTTAATTATTAGGTATATTTGTCAAAATACATATAGGGGCTGATGCAGATTTACATGCAAGTCTGTTGTGCAAATGTACTGTATCTTGTGATTTGAAGCACTGTGCATGCTCTGTAGCCAAGTTTAAGTAATTACGGGTGAATAAAAGCAGGGCTGTAACCAGGGTTGTGTAGCCAGTGCCGCTGCACATAATGTAGAAGCTTCGTGAGCAGATCCGTACGCTACCACGATCTACCGAATGTCCGATGCAATGAGTATTACCAATATACATCTCAGTGGTGAACGCCCGGCTTCTTCTCTGTTTGTGCAGTGCGCCTTCCTGGCTGCGCTGTATGAGCTCCACATCCCCCAGCTCCCGCAGTCTGAAGGGAGACACATCATAAGTGACTGCTTCCGAGCATAGTGAACTGAACTGTTCCATGTCCTGGCAAAACAGAACTTTAAGCAGCATAGCAGCTCCCGGGGCAAGGGGGAAGTTGGGGGGGGGGGGTGGAGGGAGGAATTATGATGAATGAGGAGGAGGAGTGTGGGAGAATGATGATGATGAGGAAGAGAAATTATGAATAGGACTGAAGGGCGCCATACACTAGACCGATAATGCCCGATTTCAGCCCAATTCTGGCATTAGGCCCGATATATTGGGTGAAATCGGGCATTTCGGTGTGCTTTTCCCCTGATCCGATCCGATGCGCGTTCCCGTGTGCATCGGATCGGATCCCCCTAGATCCAACATATCATGAGTGCTGCAGTCCTTATATGTCGGATCCCGCAGTAAATGTATGGGAAAGTAAAAGATACATTGTATGCAAAAAAAACTGTATACAATATATCTTTTACAATCCTGCCAACGGGGAAGCTGCCGGGAGGTCGGAGGAAATCTTATATGACATGATGGACCGTCATGTCGTATAAGTGTATGGGGCTCTTGAGACGTAGGAGGAATGATGATAAGGAATGAGAAGGAGGAGGAATGATGATGTTTAGGAGGAATGATGATGATGAGGAATGATGACGATGATGATGATACACAGCAGCTCAGTGGGGCTGATGATGATGAGGAATGAGGAGGATAAGCAATGATAATGATAATGAGGAAGAGGAGGAATGAGGAATGATGAGGATGGAGGAGGAATGATGATGAGGAATAATGAGGAGGAGGTGCTCTACTGTGACAAAATGTTTTTAATGGGCTCTATTATATGGCATAATGTGTATAATGGGTACTACTGTATGGTATGATGTGTATAAAGGGTATTACTGCTGTACTGGGACTCTGCTGTTTGACATAATATGTATATGGGGCTCTACTCTATGGTGTAATATGTATAAGCGACTCTACTGTGGCATAATGTGTGTAAGTGGCTATAGTGTGTGACATTTTGGGCAGTATTCAAATGATTTATCATGCCCAATCTCTTTTCTAAAGTGACCCTCATTAAAGCACATTTCATGCCCATAGTAATCGGGTTTAGCTGCGTAACGGGTTGGGTACCCTCACTACCACAGGGGTAGCGAGCTGAAATGATTATACCACACCCATCAGCAGAAACAGAACGAGTGTGAAAGGGGGTGAAAAGAATTGAATACCGCCCAATGTGTGTAAGGGTACTACTGTGTGGTGTAATGTGTATAAGGGACTCCACCGTATTGTATAATGTGAATAAGGGATACTACTATATGGCATAATGTGTATGAATGGTATTACTGTGTGGTGTAAAGTGTACAAGTCACACCCCTCTATTTTTGGCACACACTATCCCTATTTCAGATAGGGTAGGGAGTTACCAATTTTCTTTCTTGCACGGGGCACCAAAATGTCTAGTTATGCCTTTGATACACATTTCAGTCACAACTATATTTACAGCTCAATGGATGTAGTTGGAAATGCAGGTTTTGCTGAGGTCTTCATAGGCAGAAATCTGTCTTATTTCAGATAAATTTTGCTGCACATGTTACATCTGTGCCACCTTCAGTGCAACATGATTTTGCCAAATTGCTTAATTTTTTGGTTTGCTAACAAACCTGAATAATGCCCTAGATCTGGAATAGAGTAAAAGACTTGACTTTGAGAAGTCGTAGACTTGAACCTATGTTGCAGTTGGGGACTTGATCTTGTATTGCAGTTAAAGACTTGAACCGGAATTGAAACGGAATAGCTGAACCGGGATTGAACTGGAATAGCAGGTCAGCTGGGAGCTTGACATTGGCATTAAATTGGGATACAGGAACCAGTATTGAACTAGAATACAGGAACCAGAATTGAACTGGAAATCAGTAACAAGAATTGAACTGGAATAGTGGAACCTGGATTGAACTTTAATTCAGGAACCGGAATTGAACTAGAATACAAGATCTGTAATTGAACCAGATTCAGCAACCGGAATTGAACCAGAATAGTGGACTAGGTATTATAAGGATGTAACTGCATATTAGCCACAAACGCTGTAGAGTATCTGTAGGGAATATCTGGAACTGCTTACTAGTCACAATGCTATAGGATACCCACAGGAGATCTCTGACACACAACTAAACTGAAGACAACAAAACACTGGCAGATTGGGAGTGCCCAGGAAGCTCTCTGTATACCCCTGGCTGTCAAGGGATTGGATGACAGTGTCATGTGATCGCAGACTGGCTTCTGGTTGGTGTTTGGCCGATCACCTGATCCAGACTGTCATGGCTAACGCCCATCTCTGATTCCGGAGGGAATTCTGCTGTTGAGAATACTGTAAAGAGAAGAGCAATACACCCACATTTTCTCTGCAGTTCACATCCAGCACACTACCAGCCAGACTACAAACACTGCTAATCAGGAATCTGCAGACTTTACAGACAAAGAAATTCTCAGGTGCATAATCAACTTGAAAAGAGATTCAACAATAAGTAACACAGACACATGATGCAGCTTGTATGCTGAATAGATATCTCAGGCAAATCTTGATATCCAAGCCTGCAAGGCAAATGGCAGAGGGAAGTCACAAGAGAAACTAATAGAAAATGAGAGTAATAGTTAGGATTGTGACAGGGAGACCATTAATGATCCATTCATGGATGAATCAAGTTCTTGTTTGAGTTCAGGATAACAGAATATGGGTGAAGAGGCATTTTATGGTGTCAAAAGCCTGTTGTGTTTGGGGAGTCCATGTCATGGAGACAAAAAAGGACTAAACAAGAGAGCGCAGGCAGACTTAACAGAAGTTAACAATTTATTAAAACAGTGATCACAGAATATGATAATATTAAGATAGTTATGAATTAATTCCGTACTACAACTCCATATATTCCACACATTCCAGTGCACTAATATACTGGTATAATGACGATATGAAGTAATCCTAAAATTTTTAGCAGCTGGTGTTTAAGTGCTGAGATTCTGGATATTATCCATATAACAGTCTCATACTTGTATTGATTTGTTCAAAATGAAAGTCACATGTATGCAAAGTCAGTGCACTGTTGATTATGGATTAAATATCTATAAGTTACCTCCAATGGACATAGCACCAGTTCCGTTTGGTTTAGTATATCCTCATATAGGAATTGACGCTTACCGCTTCCTTGATGTGAATATAGCACTCCCGAGTGCTCGGGTGTCTGCTTGTTCCAGCGACTGTATCCACTGCTCTCTCCTTACTAAGTCGTGTCAGACTCCTGACTGCTCACCGCTCCTACGGATCATCTGACGGTGCTGTAATTAACCGAAGTGCCGTTGATCCAAGGAGATAAGCTGACAGCCACGGTCCCCGTATTGCAGAAGGGACCAGTGCAGGTGGCTTTTTTCGGGCAGATTTAGACCCGACAGTAGGAAATGAGCTGGCAGCCCTAGGGCTGCTATAGGATCCGACTACCTTTCATCCAACCACTTCCACCTCTCACGGACTTCACCTGTTCCAGCTCTACTCCACTGTCGGGTAAAAATCTGCCCGAGCAAAGCCTCCTGCACTGGTCCCTTTTGAATCACGGGGACCGTGGCTGCCAGCTCATTTCCTACTGTCGGGTCTAAATCTGCCCGAAAAAAGCCACCTGCACTGGTCCCTTCTGCAATACGGGGACCGTGGCTGTCAGCTTATCTCCTTGGATCAACGGCACTTCGGTTAATTACAGCACCGTCAGATGATCCGTAGGAGCGGTGAGCAGTCAGGAGTCTGACACGACTTAGTAAGGAGAGAGCAGTGGATACAGCCGCTGGAACAAGCAGACACCCGAGCACTCGGGAGTGCTATATTCACATCAAGGAAGCGGTAAGCGTCAATTCCTATATGAGGATATACTAAACCAAACAGAACTGGTGCTATGTCCATTGGAGGTAACTTATAGATATTTAATCCATAATCAACAGTGCACTGACTTTGCATACATGTGACTTTCATTTTGAACAAATCAATACAAGTATGAGACTGTTATATGGATAATATCCAGATTCTCAGCACTTAAACACCAGCTGCTAAAAATTTTAGGATTACTTCATATCGTCATTATACCAGTATATTAGTGCACTGGAATGTGTGGAATATATGGAGTTGTAGTACGGAATTAATTCATAACTATCTTAATATTATCATATTCTGTGATCACTGTTTTAATAAATTGTTAACTTCTGTTAAGTCTGCCTGCGCTCTCTTGTTTAGTCCTTTTTTGTTTCCATTTGTTTAGGGATCGCTAATACCCTATTCCTTTGAGAGCAGCGGGCAGCGTTTCAACATAGGCTCAGGGAGGCGCCCTTCCCCCTTTTTTAGTTCATGTCATGGAGAGTCCATGTGTCCTTAACTGTTCATGAAAGGACAGCTATAGAACTAATTATTCTTAAGGGATCGCCAATAAAACATATGTAGTAGTTGCTAAATCTCAAGAAACTGTATTTTCTTGATGCCTCTAGAAAGCGTACAATCGAGGACTAAAGAGAGCATTGAGCGAATTTCCATTTCTATGCCGTCTGCATAACCCAGTATTCATAGTGGCTATCCTTTATGTTGAAGACTGTCATCAATTCAAATTTCTCACAAGCTTGTATCAGGTTATTGGACACTATCAGATCCAATATGATGAACCACGGTCTAACTCTTTAAGATGTCAGAGATCACAGCAAAGGTGTTCTTATTCTTGATAGTGATTTTATATGTAATGCAGGTTTTTAGTAGAGAGGTGCACCGGACACTTTTCTGGTCTTGTGTTTTGGTTTTGAATCTCGATCTCCATTCGTGTTTTGGATCTGGATTGGTTTTGCCAAAACCACCCTTTTGGATTTTGGTTTTGGATCTGTATTTTAGAAACAAAACAAAACATTAAAACAGATAAAATCAGAGAATTCAGTTTTTTTTTGTTCCTACAGTACTATTAACCTCAATAACATTTATTTCCACTCATTTCCAGTCTATTCTGGACACTTCACATCTCACAAAATTGTTTTTAGGACAAAAGGTTGATATTAAAAATATATTGTGAGGGCTGCGCTAATAACTTATGTTTAAAAAGCAGCTACGGAGAATATGGGTTTCCACTAGCCCTGTTAGATATGTAAAAATTGGTTACTCCCAGCGCTATTAAACAAAGGACAATAATAGAAATGTTCCTAATACCGGTATACGTACAAAAACAACACTGGACAACACATAGGATAGAGTTAAGAAGTGTAATAGAAGATTCTGCAGTGTTTAGTAGAAACGATTGTGCGGTTTACTCTACTAAAAAAGGTACATCTAGAAGTGCTTGATGATTTTACTCCTATTCGATACTGTATTCAGACAATGCTTATATGTATCAGATTCCTGATACAAAGTATAGTCTCTCCAGCCAGGGGCTTTAAGCAGTAGTTAGGCCTCATGTAGGTATGTTGAAAAACGGGTGACACCCGTCTTTCAACATACCTACATGAGACCTCAACAGCGGCCAACAGACTACCTGTGGGACTTTGAAATAGCGGTGAGTGAACTTTGGATATCATCCTTATCAGCTACTACTGCCTAACTACTGCTTAAAGCCCCTGGCTGGAGAGACTCTACTTTGTATCCGAACCTGCTCATCTCTAGTTTTTATTACCATTTGTATTATTGTCCTTTGTTTAATAGCGCTGGAAGTAATCAATTTGTACAGGTCAAAAGGTTGCACCGAGGTAGCTGGATGACTAAGCAATGTGACAGAAACGGGAGGCACAAACATCTGGCCCATCTAGGAGTGGCACTGAAGTGGCAGACAGGATGGCAGTTTAAAAAAATAGATCCCATAGAGCACATAATGCAAAAAAAAAAGAGGTGCAAGATGGAATTGTCCTTGGGCCCTCCATCCCACCCTTATGTTGTTTAAATAGGACATGCACAGTTTAATAAACACATCATTTCAGCGACAGGTGGTACCCCTGGAAAACGCTTGCCAATCATAGCTAGCTACAAACATTCCACCTCCATATTTGATGACTTTTCACATTATGAGAAGAGGCAAGAGGAAGAGGACAGTGTCAAGAAGGTGATTAAAACATAGAGAGGCACACGCAATCAGAAACAACACACAGGCTTTCACCTCCACTCCTACAGTATCTTGGTGTGGAACGGAAAGGACTTTAACCAAGCAAATGTATAATTACCACATTACTGGACAAACTGAAAAACTAGGGGCCAAAGCCTCTAAATTTGTACCCCTTTCTCCATTTTCAGGGATAATCTCGGATTTAATGCTGAGATGTAAATAAACTGGTTTATACTACAGGATCAAGATTGGATATTTTCCCCTCCACAGAGTCTGGAGACTTATTTTGTGAAAATCTCATGTGTTTCTTTTTTTCCATTTTTAAATTGCATTTTTATTTACATATTTTCTGGCAGATGACTTATTTTTGTTTTTCACGGCTCCCAGTTACATGCATGTGAGCATACCTGTGTGTCTTGTTTATTTTATTCATATTTTATTTTTAAATAAAGCAGCCCCTTTAACAGCCCCTCGTGAGCTCCCACAGCAGCCCTGGATCGGGTAAGTTGAGTTCGGGTGAGTTCGTACAATACTAAGCAGGACTATGCAGTGAATTTTTGTTATTGAGCCCCTGCCCTAGTGGAGCTTACCACTCTACAGTCCAAACTAATTTCATACTACAAGTAGGACTGTGGGAGGAAGCAATGCTAACCTCTGTGCTACCAGCATGCCTTAGCCTGGCAAGCCAGACAGTTTCCTGACTGTAAGCCACCATAAGACTCCATACTGGGCCCTTTTTCAGTAACTGTTTGAGCATCACAGGAGCTCCTGGCCCATCTAGTGCCGCAGTGTAATGGAAAGCTTAGATTTCATTTTGCAGTGCAAGATCACTGAAACTCCGTTCTAACATCATGAGGTCTTGCAACAACCCTACACAGCCCTTACATTGTACAATTATTAATGATAAAACATTTGCAAAATAAAGGAAAAGTACCCTGTACAATAAATGTGCATCTTGTAAATAATTCCAAAATGTGGAACATTATTAAATCAAAATTAAGGTTGACTAATTGGAGCCATTAATTTGATTCCCTAACATGAAATAATTGAGAAGAACCTCTCTCTAATGCTGTGTACACAGTGCGCACTAGAAGATATACTGTATCCACTAGAGATGAGCAGGTTCAGACAGGGCACCCCTGGAATTATACGGCAGACATATAGACATACTGTAGGTGGTTTGGAAAATCTATTTTTTTCCGGCAATTGCCAGAGGAAATGAAGTAGGAGATGTTGCCATGTCATGTTCCACTGGCTTATGATTCTGTCTCTTCTGACTGACTTTGGCCACAAATGTGATCTCTCCCCATTTTGTACTCAGAGTTGTATGTTTATTGGAAAACACTTCATCAAACTTGGAATTTCCATTTCAGCCTTTGTGACTATATGTTTTCACAGATCTGGCTGTGATGTTGAAGCTTGTTTCATATTCTGCTCTAGGCTTTAGTTTAAACATAGGCTCAAGTACAGCAGAACCCCTGGAATTATACGGCAGCACCCCATGACTTATACAGCATAGGCAGCACCCCTGGAGAATTATATAGCACAGCAGACAGGCAGCAGCACCCCTGGATTTAAACAGCACACAGGACAGAGCCCCTAACAGCACAGGGCAGCACCCCAGTACAGCATCCCTAACAGCACAGGACAGCACCCATTTATTTTTACAGCACATAGGACAGCACCCCTTTTGTCAGGAATCGACTTACTGCAGCTGCATCTGTCCGCCAGTGCGGCCTCCATCTGGGGCTCCCATGTCTCGCTGCCACTGGTCACCTTGTCGCCAAATGTCATCCTGGGCCTAAGGACACTCCTGTTGTCAGCAGGCATGCATGCACGCTGCGTTCCCGCCGGGCCGCGGCATGGGCGCCGCCATGACAGTTTCCATCAGCTCCTTCGCATCGGCCAATCCGGAAGCTTTGCCGCACCTCCCCATTCACTCCCAGCCAATACCTGCAGACCGGGGGGTATATCAGGAGCAGCAGGGAGAGTCAGTCCTTGCCTTGGACTTTGTGTCATTCCTCTGACCTGTGTCACTGGCTCCGTTCTCCAATTCCTCTGAGTTCCTACTCTGCCTTCCAGTCTGATCCTGCATTGCCGTGGAACCACAAGCACCAGCAACCTGGGTGCTTGTGATTAAGCCTCTTCAGTTCCTCTGTGAATCTACGCTACATACCAGTCTGGTCCTGTACTGCTGTGGAACTACAAGCACCAGCAACCCGGGTACCTGTGATCAAGCTTCACACCTTACCAACTACAGTGTGCTCCAGCCCTCTGCAGTAGAGACTTTCCTCTGGGTGCATCTCGCTATCTACACCTGCTCATCAGCCTGCAAGCTGCCAGTGTTATTCAACCTGCACTGAGGATTTCAACACTTGTCTCCAGCAACTGTTACCTGGCATGCTATCTTCACCATCATTCCTGCTGAGTTCCATGATCCAGGAACCATCGGTTTCCACACCGATACATCGATCCCCTGATCGATTGTTCATACCATACAGATTTTGCCATAAGACTTTCAACTTCTTTACTACTCATTCATTATTGCATATCCTCTGTTACCACCAAGTATTCCTGCTGCCATACTACCTGTTAAGACTGTTTAATAAACAACTTAGCGCACATGCACAGGAATCCTATCCGGCCTTCTCGTTTTCTCCATCCTATCTCCACTGACCCACTAGCGCCCCCTCCGGGAACACAAACTAGACAGAACCTGACACCTTTATTATTACAGCACACAGGACAGTGCCCCTAACAGCACAGGTCAACACCCCAGGACAGCACCCCTGTACAGCACAGAACAGCAGAACCTGTGTACAGCACAGGACAGCAGCACCCCTGTACAGCCCCCCTAACAGCACAGGACTGCACCCCTAACAGCACAAGACAGGACCCCTGTACAGTACCCCTGTACAGCACCCCTAACAGCACAGGGCAGCACCCCTAAAATCACAGGATGGCACCCCAGGATAGCACTCCTGTACAGCACAGGACAGCAGCACCTCTGTACAGCACCCCTGTACAGTACCCCTTTACAGCACCCCTAACAGCACAGGACAGCAGCACCCCTGTACAGTACCCCCAACAGCACAGGACAGCACCCCTGTACAGCACCCCTAACAGCACAGGACAGCACCCCAGAATAGCACCCCAGGACAGCTCCCCTGTACTGGACCCCTAACAGCACACAGGACAACAACCCTAAACAACACACACACAGTTACCCCACCCAACGCCACCACCCACAGAGAGACAGAGGTTTGTCTCCCTCACTCTCCAAGTCTGGAGTGAAGATGGCACCGATGGGCGGCGTCTTATATATGAGATCCAAAACCCGCAAGATCTAACAGCGGGATGATGAAGTTTTGCCTCGTTCTGGGATCAGAGTCTGTTGGGAAAACCAGAGCTGGATTTGGATTCCGGCTCATATCGTGAAGTTAAGGGGGGTTTGGATCACTGAGATCCGAACCCACTCATCTCTAGTTTTTTGGGGACATCTTTGTCATGAAAAAGAACCTGCAGCATCTTAAGAACTAAACTTTGTATTGAACTATTGCTGCAATTTCTTCTATGTGTTGTTAGTCATGGTACTTGTTTAAGTCCCAGACAGCAGGTACTTCCTGACCCTTGGTGGCATGGTGCTACACAGGGCTGTCTTTTTGTATGGGCTCAATGGGCTCTTGCCCAAGGGCCCCAGGAGTAAAAGGGCCCTAGTTAATAGCTGAGGGTACCCTCTTTCCAGGGGTACCAAATTTTTGAAAATCGGCACTGGGGAACCGGAGATATCTGACTTCAAAGCAGCGGCCCCCATCCAAGCCTGTCAATTGTCCTTCCCAGCCAGATATCTCAGGTTTTGTCTGACTTAGAGTTTTTCTGAGGGTATACTACAAAAGCTGGGACTCTCCCCTTTTGAAGAACACTGGAAGCTTGTCTCTACTATGCCCAAAACAGAGATATCAGCCTTCCAGCAGATGGTCCCTGCTCTAGCTCCACACGCCTGGTATGCAGTTTTATATTTTTATTGGTGTATTGATCTGGCTCCTGAACTCTGATCCCCAAGTCCCCAGTACCTCCTGAAAGGTGAGACTCTCTAGTTTTATGTCCCATTTAAGCTAAGAAATCTATTTCCAGGAACCGGAGATATCTGCAGTAAAGCAAGCTGTCCGACCACCAGAAAATAATGAATATTAAGCCCACTCCACCATCGACCCCTCCCCTACGTATTAAACATCCCCTACTATCCTGGAAGTCATGTACCGGGGCCCTCTCATTCAGCCCAATGGCCACTTCTACAGTTTAGTGTTCTCCTTCCTGCCCCATCTGTGCAGTAAAGGAGTAATTAGCAGAAATGTATTCTCCAGGTCCTACATGCTGAGCGACAGATATAACACCCCCTACCCCCTGCAGGACATCAAAGCTGCTGCTGACAGCACCCCCCACCCCTACCGCTGGAGGATGGGTAGGGGCCCCAGTGCTTTGCTGTGCCCAGGGGCCTTCACTGCTGTTACGATGGTTCTGGTGCTACAGTAGGTAGCACATACCATTATCAGTTTTTTGTAAGCAAAGTGGTGTAGGATGATTTGTACCATTCCAGTATCTTTTTATCCCTCAAATCAATCACTATATTGTGCATGTTGTACCATGGCTAGCCAAGGTTGTTTGAGCTCTTCATGGTATGGATTGCACTGAAGGGTTCATTCAGGTGTGATCGGACTTGCTATCACTGCTGTTTCCTTGGAAGCAACAGTAATAGTGCTTTATGTAAATGGAGCAGGAGGAATCTATGACATGCAGACTCTTCCTACTGCAATAATGATCCACGCTGTATCCTGGGACGTAGCATCGGATCAATGCACCCACCATTGGGTGGCATGCGGCATTAGCCACCCATCGCAGAGGCCAAGAAATCTCTATCATGCAATAGCGATTCCTGGCATCTTCCCACTGTTATGCTTGCCCAGCAGTCTTCTAGCCTCCTGAAATACTAGGCTTTACCTATAGCAGCCACCTTTCCCAGGTGAATTAGGTCCACCCAGTACTCAGATGCCCCCAGGTCTCATAGAAGGACAAGGTGACTATAGGAGGCTGGGCAAAGGCAAAAATAGAAACTAGAGAGAAGCTCACTGAATGAAAAGTAGGACAGCTAATACTGAATAAAGCTGCACTATGCACAAAGTCAAAGCAACTAAATCTAATCTGTATATTAATGCAACAATGCACAGGGAGATAAATGTAAGCAACTAAATATCAATTGATTATAAATGCAAAAATGCACAGAATGAAATAAATAATCAAATACAAGAGGTAACTCAGACTCAGAAAATAACTAATGCAAAATTCCAGGACTTAGTTTAAACTGTCTGATATTGATTCTGAAGAAGCCCGGAAACTGGAACTGAACAGAACCCCCAGAAGGGCAGCAGAGATCCAGAGACACTGAGACTGAGATTGGCTTCAGAGCAGGATTTCACTGTGTGCAGCTATAGTAAGCTTGGCAATGGGAGCAGACAGCATTAACTGCACAGACTCAATTCACAACCACAGGGCGAGGACCGGGACCAGGTACAAACAGGAACAGGAACTTATAACCGGCGTCATGTAAAGGGCAAGCTGGGTAATAAAGGGAGAACAGTCCCAATCAGAACAGCCAGAAAACCAAGCCTCCTGATGAGGAGATACATTGAAGCTGGACAGCTAGACACACAGAGGCAAACTGCTAATTATACAGCAGCTGTGGCTGGACACAGGAATACATGCAGGAATCTAGCTGTTGGAGTGTAGTAACATAGACGCGCTGCTAGCGGTTTGTAACCCCCCTCCTAAAAATGGAGGTGACATGCCTCTGTTTTTCCATATGGAGCCCGTCTTCACCCCCTCCTAAAAAATGACATCAGACTGTCAACCAATGAAGGTTCTGCGCATGCACAAAGTAGCAAAAATTGGTACTTTGCACCAATGGTCACAGGTGCAACTGCACTGGAATGACCCCCTGAATGTGATCAGAGCCCAGTGTCTAGAATAAATACACATCAGCACTGAGATAATCTTGTGGGTTAGTGATCCTGATGTTAATGGTATCATAGGCAAACGCAGGGGGGGGGGGGGGGTTCTGGTTGCCCAAAAAGACCCTCCTCTTGTCAAGTGGCTCAAATGATGACAACATTGGCATTGTATATAATATGATTACTAGAACTGCTGCCACATCATGTAGTTTAAGAGACAGAGCAGAGCTGCTGCACATGTCCAGTGATAGCAGATTTTTCTACCACATTTGCTGTATGTGTGGATATGAGGTCTCAATCAGTGCACTGGACCAGAGAGTAGCTACCAGGAAGAGGGGACAGGAGCCTTACCATGAGGTGGGAGAATGTGTGCTTAGAAAGTGCAGTACTGGTTCAATTATGTTTGTGTATTTATTTATTATGGTATGTTTAACCTTTTTCTGACCACTTATTTATATTATTTAAATATATTTGATACAGCCTATACTATAGATATACTATAGTGTTAAATATTAATACAGTATTCCATACAGTATCCAGCATATAAAAAAACATTGTTTACATTAATGTCCAGGGTTGTTACTGGGTTCTTCTACCGTTCCCCCAGACTCCCGTACTTGCTACAATGTTCTGCAAAGTAGGAGATTGTGGACTGGATTTGGAAACCCCCTTCTATAAATCCTGCGTTTGCCACTGGGTATGAGGCATGACCAAAATGTCACAGTGCTGGATGCAAGCAGTGAAGAATCACTTGGCTGAGGTAATTGTCGTAGATATGTCACACCAGGCCAAGACATTTAGAAGTAAAAAAATAGGTGAGGGACATATCTGAAATTGATGTACCATCAAGAGAGAAAGTTGATAAACAGGAAAAGAAAAAAAACCCTTGAAGCACCAGTAGATTGCAATATTTCATAGTATTACATAAAGGCGAGGTCTCTTAGGCCTAGCTATCTTGACCTTTAGCAAAGTGATGATTACAGCAACTGAAAAAGAAAATGTCTTAGTATTTACAGTGCAGTAGCATCTGTCATCTGTAGCTGGTATTGCTGCGGATACTCACAGTAGCTCACAGACCTCTCTACCTGCATCTCTCGCTGCCTGCACAGGTGAGATGTGTGTGTATTTCAGGAATGTTACATGGCAGTCAGGAGGGTGAGGGGAGAGATGAGGATCAGACTGATTGACAAAGCACATTTAAGAAGGTAACTGTTCTCTATTAAGCCATCAGGAAGTACATCAGTGCCAAGGTTAGACCCTTATGGGCCTGGGCTCTTGGTTACTATTAAAAAAAACTAGTAAAAAAATATGTAAAAAGTTGTGCTGAATCCTCTTTTCAGGTTACAAGATGTGTGTTTCTTGGCTGGCCTTAATCACACTCTATTTTAATTTTGCTTCCTCTAGGTAATTTCCATATTAATAAGATGATCAGACCCCGTCATACAGTAAAACAAAGCTGATATTGCATTGCATGTAACATTTCTGACTCATTGCTTAGAATCACTGTCTGTGATTTTTTTTTTACTGTGTGGGGCTTCAGTCCAACCAGGAACAATATGCACAACTCCCTCAGAATAATTATAGAAACACAAAAGCATACTTGCTTACTTTACAACTCTATTTTTCAGGAGAAGCCCAGAGGATAGATGCGGCTGAATCGAGGTGGAGGTAGGGCCCAGCACTACATGTCATTAGTGCCCCACCCCCTCATGGGGAATGCTGTGATTCACAGATAGTTTGTTAGGGGGAGGGAAAAACATGACGTGATTTGCATACAAATGATTCATGTTGGGCCCACCCCCTGTTGAGCAACCCAAGATTTGCAGCATTATCCTCAAAGTAATGCCCACTTCCTTAGAAAGGTAGCATGCTAAGGGAGGACAGCCTGCTCTTCCAGAGGTGCGGTGGACTGCCCAAAACTTCAGGGAGAGCAGGTATGTCTGTACAATGGTGGTGGGCAGTGGCCTAATAAACTAAATGTTAGATATAGAGAAGTTCATTTTAGTTGTGAAGAAACCTTCTGAAATTCTTCTTTATGTGTGACAGGGCAGTGGAATGAATATCCTATGCATATACAGTCAGGTCCATATATATTTGGAAACTGACACAAGTTTTGTCATTTTAGTTGTTTATCAAAACATTTTTAATTAACATTTATACAATGAATAAGTTCAGCCTTCCAACTTTAGTTTGAGGGTATTTACTTTCAAATTGGAGGAACGGTTTAGGAATTACAGCTGTTTAATATGTAGCCCCCTCTTTTTAAGGGACTAAAAGTAATTGGACAATTGTATCAGAAGCTGTTTCATGGACAGGTCTGGACTATGACTTTAATATTTCTTCTTCAGTTAAGCAGACAGCCTGGAGTTGATTCCAAGTGTGGCATTTATATTTGGAAGCTGTTGCTGTGAAACCACAACATGTGGCCAAAGGAGTTCTCAGTACAAGTGAAACAGACCATCCTTAGGCTACATAAACAAAATCACTATCAGAGTGATAACAGGAACCTTAGAAGTAGCCAAATCAACAGTTTGGTATATTCTGAGTAACATAGAATGTACTGGTGATCTTGGCAACAAAAGAAGGCCTAGAGAGCTGCAGAAGACAGTGGTGGATGATAACAGAATTCTTTCTATTGTAAAGAACAAACACTCCACAATATCCAGCCAAGTGAAGAACACTCTACAGGAGGTAGGGATATTATTTAAAAAGAGATTACTTTACAAGAAAAAATACAGAAGGTTCACCTCAAGGTGCAAACCATTTATAAGCCTCAGAAATAGAAAGGCCAGATTAGACTTTGCCAAAAATAATCTAAAAAGCCAGTCCAGTTCCGGAACAGCATTCTTTGGATAGATGAAACTAAGATCAACCTGTACCAGATTGATAGGAAGTAAAAAGTATGGAGAAGGCTTGGAAAGGGTTGTGATCTGTAGCATACCACATCATCTGGAAAACACGGAGGAGGCAGTATGATGGCATGTTCCTGCATGACTTCTAATAGCACTGGGTCCCTAGTGCTTATTGATAATGTGACAGAAGTTAGAAGCAACTGGATGAATTCTGAAGTGTATGGAGATATACTATCTGCTTAGAGTCAGTCGAATTCTGCAAAGTTGATTGGATGGTGCTTCACAGTACAAATGGACAATGACCCAAACCATACTGCGAACGCAACACTGGAGTTTTTTAAGGCATAGAAGTGGAATATTCTACAATGGCCGAGTCATTCACCTGATCTTAACCCAATTGAGCATGCATTTCACTTGCTGAAGTCAATACTAAAGGCAGAAAGATCCACAAACAGATAACAACTGAAGATATCTGCAGTGAAGGCCTGGGAATCATTCAAAGGAGGAAATCCAGAATTTGGTAATATCCATGGGTTCCAGACTTCAGGCAGTCATTGCCTGCAATAGATTCTTGACAAAGTATTACAAATGAATATTTTATTTAAGATTATGTTAATTTGTCCATTTTTATACACAGTTCTCCTGAAAACAGGGGACTGTGTATAAAAATGGTTGCAATTCCTACATGTTTCACATGATATTGTTGTTCAACCCATTGAATTAAAGCTGATAGTCTACACTTCAATTGCCTCTCTGTTGTTTAATTTGAAATCAATTGTGGTTGCTTACAGAGCTAAAATTAGGAAGACTGTGTCAGAGGCCAAATATATAACTGTAATATAAAATATCTCTGCTTCATAAATTAATTAAGCATTATAATATAGTTTAATAAATAATTTATATATATATATATATATATATATATATATATATAAAATTCAAGAACACTGTATATAAAATTGGTTTAATTTAGCTATACTGAAAACAGAGAGTTGACCAAAGCTGCATTTTGAAGTTGCAAATAAAGTGGCAGTAGCATTTAAGCATGGGTGTCAAAGCTCTTCCACCACAGGAATCTACAGTACTATATTCAGGGCCAAGCAAGGCACTTGGGCCCCTATCCATCCTCCAGCGATAGAGGTGGGGGGTGCTATCAGTGGCAGCTTTTATGTCCTGCGGGCAGTAGGGGATGTTCTATCTTTTGCTCAGCATGTAGATCTCGGAACAGTAATTTCTGCTAATTACTCCTTTACTGCACAGATGGCAGGATGGAGATAAGTAAACTGTAGAAAGGAGCATAGGGCTGAATGAAGGGGCTCTGGTACATGACTTCCAGGGTGGAAGGGGGTGTTTAATACGCAGGGGAGGGGTGGAAAGTGTGCTTAATATTCATCATTTTCTGGTGGGAGAGCAGCTTGTTTGACTACAGATCTCTCCAGTTCCTGAAAATAGATTTCTTAGCTTTTAATGGGATAAAAAAATTAGAGACTCACACCTTTCAGAAGGTACTGGTTACTTAGGGATCAGAGTTCAGGAGCCAGAGCAATCCACTGATGAAAATATAAAAGTGCATACCAGGTGTGTGGTGCTGGAGCAGAGACCAGCTGCTGGAAGGCTGATATATCTGTTCTGGGCATAGTAGAGACACGCTGCTAGTGTTGACCGAAAGGGGAGAGTCTCAGCTTTTGGAATAGACCCTCGGACAAGTCAGACAGAAACAGAGATATCTGGCTGGGAAGAGCAATTAACAGGCTCAGATGGGGACCACTGCTTTGAAGTCAGATCTCTCCGGTTCCCCAGTACTGAATTTCATAAATCTGGTACCCCTGGAAAAAGGGGACCCTCAGCTTTAAGCCTAGGGACCTTATTCTCCTGGGGCCCTTGGGCAACTGTCCATTGAGCCCAGAGTCGTAACTACATGTGTGCCATGCCTAAAGTCTGCGGCATTGTAACTGACTCATTACAAGCCGCCTGCGTACATGTGCTGCTGCCGGAGAGGAGCAGCTCTGGGGGCAGGGGAGGAGGAGGAGGGAGGGGGACTCTGGAGCCGCAGCAGCGCTATGTAATTGGTGGTGGCGCCGCTGCAGCTGTCCCTCTCCTTCACATTGGCTGGCTGCGATCGCTCCCTCCAACAGGGAGGGAGAAATCGTGGCCAGCCACTGTGTAGGAGAGGGACAGCTGCAGCGGAACCGCTGGCAGCATGGCCCAGATGGAGTCAGAAGTGCCCACAAAGAGGAGCTGCTTGTCCTCAGAGCTGCAGAAGGTGACAGAAATTGGATGGCCGCTGCAGTGCTGGGGTTAAGGGTAGGCTGCTGGAGGGGAACATGGAGCAGGAGAGGACAGAAGCTCCTCCTCCTCCACTCTGTGTGCTCTCAGCTGCTGCTGCCAATATAACATCCCTCCTCCTCTGGTTCCCTCTGGTCACTGTCCCACAGCCTTCACTCCGTGGATGTCGGACCTTTGTGGAGGAGATGACTGCAGCACCAGCCTAGAGGCGGACCCTCAGGTGCCTGCTGCTGGAGGATGGCGGTGACGTCCGGCTGCTGCTCTGCAAGATAAGAGCACCCATGAAGTTCCTGTATGACCCACAGGTGTGCTGGTGAAGAGGAGCATGCTGAAAGGTGACTCTCCCCCCCTCCCCCTCTCCTAATGTGTAAAAATGGGACACTGTTACTGTAACCTGGCATAATGTGTGATAGGGGCTCTCTCTATAGTAATGTGTAAAATGGGACTCTACCTGGCATAATGTGTAAAAGGGGCTCTACCTGGTGTAATGTGTGTAAGTGGAGCTATTGTGCAACGAAATTTGAATAATGGAGACTTTTGTACAGTGTAATAATATGAATTGGTATTATTTTGTGGCCGCACCCCTATATTTTTGGCACGCGCCTACGGCATGCATGTGTTAAAAGGGGGATTATCCTGCTGTAATGTCTAAAAAAGGGGGACTCTGCCTGCCTAATGTGCAAAAAAGGGGACCCTCCTGCTGTAATGTGTTAAAAAGGGGAACTCTCCTGCTGTAATGTGTAAAAAAGGGGGACTCAGCCTGCAGTAATGTGTAAAAAGCGTACTCTGTCTGCCGTAATGTGTAAAAAAAAGGGGATTCTGCCTGCCGTACTGTGTAAAAGGGGACTCTGCCTGCCATATTGTGTAAAAAGGGATTCTGCCTGCTGTACTATGTAAAATGGGTATCTGCCTGCTATAATGTGTAAAAGGGAATTCTGCCTGCCATACTGTGTAAAAGGGGGACTCTACCTGCTGTACTGTGTAAAAGGAGAAACTACCTGGCATAATGTGTGATAGTGGCTCTCTCCGGAGTAATGTTTAAAATGGGACTCTACCTGGCACAATGTGCAAAAGTGGCTCTACCTGGTGTAACGTGTGTAAGTGGAGCTACTGTGTGGCATAAATTGAATAATGGAGACTTCTGTACAGCATAATAATATGAATTGGTATTATTTTAGTGGCCGCACCCCTATATTTTTGGCACGCGCGTACAGCATGCACTGGCCCTGTTTTGTATATGGGGGGGCGCCAATGCTGCTTCTTGCACACAGCGCTAAAATATCTAGTTACGCCACTGATTGAACCCATACAAAAAGACGTCCCTGACTGTATTTCCCATCTGTGTTGTAATTAAAGCTAATGGAAAAAAGACGTATTTTAATAGAATCAAAACTGTCATGTTTCTAATACAAATATGTCTAAAACATAGTGCAAAATAGATTTTTATCATTAGCTTAGATTATATACAATATCTCATAACAGTAAACTGTAATAAGACCAAAAGTAGTCAAAAGATGGAATTTAGGAGATTAAAATGTACAAATGTTGATTTCAACTTACAATTCAATATATAAAAAAAAATTATATTCCTCTAGATCTTGGGGCTCACATATTGCATTTAGTTTGAGTATATGTTCCTACAAAAGTAAATGTAAAAAAATGTGTAAACATTTACACAAGCTTTGTAAGATGAAGCATACAATTTGTTTTAGTTGGAATGCATGTGAAAAGATATTGAATAACACAGCATACAGCACAAGGAACTGAGTCAGGACTTAATTCTTTTATCCCATAGAGAAATCTTGATTCATGTGTATTTCATTTTCAGTGCTTTCTCCTACAGTGCTGCTTCCTTTTCTGTAACTCTCAGTGGGGCCATGGAACAGCTATTAAACAGACAGAATATCTTCAATTTAAATATTGGCAATTTTCCAGTTATGGTAAAAGCCACATCTAGATTATAGATTCATTGATTTTGGAAGAATCATTTTAAGTTGATGGAAAAATCATCTACAGCAGAATTTAAAAGGTTTCTATTATAAAAAAAACAAACAAAACAAAAACATATGGCCTTAAGACACCACAACCTTTGTGATCTTCTTAAGAAATAGAGAAATCGGTTAAACACGAGTCAGGATATGCACCTGCATATACATTGAGTAAAGTATTTTATTCACTTATAAAATAACAGAAAACTTATTTTTAATAGCTATCAACTGTTTATACAATATATAGATATGGGGCTTTTACTGCAGCATGTGTTTCACAATGAAATAAATAGACAATAACTAAGTAATAAAAGTATAACAATTACTAATTAAGTGACAGTTATAAAAGAAAATCATGTGAAATACTTAAAAATTAGTAATAAATACCTTTTAAATATGTACTAATTCCCAAAGCACAGTGGACACATCAGATTGCTCCATAAATATCTCCCATCAATTGTATGTCAATATTAGCATGTCAGGGATAGGAAAAATTGATGAGTGGTGCAATGAATGCAGTAGTATTGAAAATAAACTTACTCTTATATATGTTATATTACATGAAAATGATTTTACACAGTGGTGCTCGGTACCCTTTTCCAAGTCAAATCCGATCTTCAGAATACAATAAACCACAGCTCCCAATCCATTCCGGACATGCTGTAATAAAGCTTCCTGAATGACAGTTCCAACATGGTTCACTCAGCCAAACAATAGGCGGTGCCACAGAAATTGTACTGGCTATTAGGCGCATGCATAGTCCAGTCTTGGAAAGGCGACATCTGGTAGACAGATTTTACTCTCCGGTATCTCAGTGCATTATGATGCAACTGAATATGCCAGGATGCAATTAAATATTCCAAGTTGTGACTGAACATGCCAAGCTATGACCAGGTGTGGCTATTAGGTGCCAGACATGTTTTATGTCATATGTATGCTTAATGTAAAAGGACACATCTGTTGTAGACGAATGTTCAATGCATGATTGCTGTATACTCAGGCTCTAGTAGTTTAGTGAATAGCTCTGTAAGGTTGGCAGAAAAGGATACCAAGACCATCCTATAGACTTCATTCAAATATCGAATTTATCTCTAGAAAACTTAGGTAATAACAGGATGAGCCAATGGGAATATCACGGTGCTCAGATTAAGTTGATGTATTTTATTACGCCAAAACCATTGACGCCATCAGGTGCTGTGAAATGGGAAGTCATTGTTTGCAATCAGCAGGAAAGTAGAATACAGGTACAGTAGCTTAGTTACAAAGTAATACTTTATTTTTACTATTTTTGTTCTTTTCCTTCACCATTACTAATTAGACCATTTCCCCAACATTTTCATAGAACATTGATTGTTGCATGGTATATGCCTTCAACCATTGCACTTCCATATTGATGATACCTAGCAAGCAGCCATAAACCCTTCCCAGTGGTGTTTGGATATTAGAGATTCCCTGCCTTTGGCTGTCACAGTGCTGGCAAGTTTACCTTTCCAGCATTCCCGCACTAACAATTAAGTATAAGTAAGTGTAAGTCCATGTTGCAACAGTATGCTCAATGCAAATTATGGAACCGAGTTTGGTGCATACAGTATGCACACAAAGGAAGAAGATTTATAAAGATACATGTAAAAGGATCCTATTTATGTTCACAAGTTGAGTTGGATGCATCTGTATGCCAGTAGTATATGCACAAGGTATATGTTAAGTCTATTTCAGATACATTTAAACCCAACAAGGTCATACAGATGTAGCCACCTTTATCTTGAGTGGCCGCGGCGGTTGTCCCGTTCGACCATACGCAGCGTACTGTGGCGTAGCGAGGCGCGCCTAGCCACAGAGAGGCTATCTAATCGCACGGAGACAGACATTTGACGTTTGGCGTTACCTTTACGTGTAATACCTGCGATCAGCCACCAGATGTCGCTTTTTACAATCACCACTGCGCATGCGTGTGGTCTCCCGTAAAATACAATACTGACATACATAATAAGGACTACTTTACTAAGGCGTCTCATTACGCTGCATACAGCAAATACTGTACTCATTACGCTGCATTATTTAATACAGTACTGTACAGTATATACAGTACGACACCGACGCAAATACAGTAGTACAGCATACAGTATATGATCCATCTACAATACTTTATGAATACTGTATGTGAGCGTGCAAGTCCCGCAGACAAAACACAGTACTGTAAAACCAGTAGTGTACACTGTCGCAAATGGATGTGTGTTACAAGTTCACTATTGCCTCTCAAGATTAGGAATTTTCTACAGTGTTATCGTCCTAATCCCGTAGCCATTACAGCATAATCAAAACCAACGGATTTATACATTTGTCTGCGGCGAAGTGGTGAAGTGTTTCGCTTCCTATACTCAGAGTCCAGGGTTCGATTCCTTAAGTACTGTACGAATGCATGTTACTGTAGTTTTTTTCAGACACTTTATTATTTTTTTTATTCACATACTGCAAACCAGGGCATACAGTAGCTGCATGAGCGGTTCTATGCGATCGAGTCCGGTGTACCATAATCTGCAGGTTCTATGCAGGTTAAGGTACTATGCTCCGTACACAGTACACATACAATTCTGTAGCTGGGCAGACTGAATAGAAATGGCTACCACCTATGACTCCTTGCCCCACAGAGGCCCTAGGCTACGGAGCAAGTAATAGTCCAGATTGTACAGACTATGGGGCAATGCTGAATGAGCGTCACAATCCCCTAGCTAAAATACACAGTATGCATATTATGGTACACCGGACTCGATGACATACTGTAGCACACTGGCAAAATGGCCGCCGCCCCTGAACCCTTGTGCAGGTTATGGGGCTATGCTGAAGGAGCGTCACAATCCCCTAGCCAAAATACACAGGGGAGGGATAAGCTACTGTAGGATTGCATACAGTATTACGGTACACCGGACTCAATCGCATAGCACACTGTCAAAACGACCACTACCCATGAACCCCCACCTCCTGAACCCCCACCTCGTGGCAGGCAGCAGTTGGGTATGGAATGAGAAATGGCATAAGCTGTGCAGGCTACGGGGCGATGCTGAAGGAGCGTCACAATCCCCTAGCCAAAATACACAGAGATACTGTAAGCGAGGTCTATGCACATTACAGTACTGTACAGTACGTTACACCGGGCTCGGTCGCATAGCAAACTGACAAAACACAAGTTTTACAGTACATACAGTAAAGCAGGCCAAAGCTGCAGGAGAGTTTCTACTGTAAAGGTTCTATGCACCGTACGGTAATGTACACATACCTGTACAATTCTATAGCAGGGCAGACTCAATTGAAATGGCTACCGCCTGTGACTCCTACAGTAGCTCCTAGGAGGCACTCAGCTATGGAGCAAATAACAGCACAGATTTTGCAGGCTACGGGGCAATGTTGAAGGAGCGTCACAATCCCCTAGCTACAATACACAGGGGTGATAGAGATAATCGAGTGGCTGGAGGGGGGTCCCCTTGATTTAAGGGGCCCCCACTCCTCCAGGGTACTCCGGCCAGGTGTGACTAGTTGGGTATTTAATTCCATGGCCGCAGGGACCTGTATAAAAGTCTCCCCCGGCTGTGCATTATCTGTCCAGCTAGTGGAGCCCAGTGCTGATTCAAAAAATATGGGGAACCCCTACGCTTTTTTTGTCCCCCTTATTTTTTGCACCAGGACCAGGCGCAGAGCCCGGTGCTGGTTCTAAAAAGATGGGGGATCCCGTGTCCATTTTTTCCGTATTCCTTCCGGAATTCGACTGCAATTGCATATACAGTACTGTACCCCTTAATGTCACTGCTTACAGTATACAGTATTTAGACATGAGCTTGTGTACAGTATCTGTCATGAGGTGCTTTTTTCACTGACACTATAACTTTTTTCTATTGTGATATACTGTACTGTACAGAGGCGGCAAACTAGCCAAACGGGAATAATCAGCTTCTGCAGAATAAAATGAGATGCTACAGTACATGCCTATATTCTGTGAGTGACTGCGGCTCTATGAAATTAAATCAGAAAATTTAAATATGAAATGCATTACTAATGTGTGGCATTACTGTACTGTATGTGTATAAGGTGTACTACAATATTTTCTGGTGTAACATAAGGAAAGGGCACTACTGCATGGTCTAATGCAGTGGTTCTCAAACTTGGTCCTCAGGACCCCACACAGTGCATGTTTTGCAGGTAAACCAGCAAGTGCACAGATGTATTCATTACTAACTGACACATTTTAGAAGGTCCATACAGTAGGTGGAGCTAATTTTTTCACTTGTGATTCTGTGAGACCTGCAAAACCTGCACTGTGTGGGGTCCTGAGGACTGAGTTTGAGAACCTGTGGTCTAATGTAAATAAAGATGAATGTGGTGGGGTGTAATGTGAATAAGGGGCATTACTGTTAGGAGTAATGTGGTACTATGATATGATGTCATGAGAATAAGAGACACCACTGCATGATATAATGTGAATAAAGTTGCAGTACTGTGTTGTGTCATTTCATCTTCGGGTATTATTGTGTTACCATGCCCCTTCCCAGCAAGAACATACTGTACACTGTTTTGGGCTGGCACTAAATGTGCACATTGTTCTTATTTAGATTATAGGGGGTAGGAGCGCCAAAATGGGTGATGGTGCTGGGAAAGGGGTGCAGGGTTAGAGGCGGAACTACGTAGCATCTGTGCAAGAGGGCATCAGCCAAAATCTAGCCTAGGGCATCATGTTGGTCAGGTTTGGCTCTGATAATACTGTATACTGTACTCTTACTGTACTTTGCATTCAATACAGATACTGTTTGCACACAGGTTTTACATGAATCATTGGCAATGCTGCAGGAGTGTCTCATTAGGCAATCTAAAATATACCACGACTATGGGTGGGGATACAGTAGGGAAGTTCTGTCACCATAAGCTGTCTGCTGTGTATAGCATATTTCCATCTGAGATGCATTTGTGTGTTTGTAATAAGAAAAAAACATTTTACTGTACATTTAGTGGATACAGTATTTCTCCCCCATAATGACGTATCATACTGTACAGGTACCCTCATGTACTGTACCGTACCATACTGTAAAATTGAATATTTATTGGAAAAACATCAATATTAATGTAAAAATAAAGTATTACAACATCCGATTCCATGTACTGCACTGATCAAAATGTACAGTACTCTTATTCAGGACTTATAAAACTGAAAATAACTGTTCATACAGTACACATCAATAACATTACTACTGTATAATATTCTACATTAGTTTATGCAATAATCAGACGAAGGCAATTTTATCATTTTTTTTTAATAATGCACCAATTTAAAATTTTAAACAGAAAATACAGAACTACATATTTGTGGCTTGACCATTTCTTTCAACTACAACAGGTAATACTTTATACAGGTGATTTATATAATTATTACAATGTTCAGGTGTGAGTACTTCTAGCCAAAATTTCTTTATCCCATCCACCAGTTGCTGTTTTGTTGTTGGCTTTGCAACACTCCTAACGTACCTCTTCAATTGAGCCCACACTAATTCGATTGGGTTCATGTCTGGTGATCTAATTAAAAAAAAAAAAAAAGCGTATAGAAAAAATTAATTACAGTACATTACAGTAAATAGAGAAAATTAAACATACAATATTGTACTGTTTATTAAACAAAATTTTTTTTTACAGTACTAGAGTGCTATCCAAAATTTTACTTGTACACTGTTGAAAGAATACTCACTCTGGTGGTGTGCGTTCCCAATTCATACCTTTCTCTTCCATAAATTTGGCTGAGGCGGAGTGTTTAGGATCATTGTCTTGGAATATCCTATGGTGAGTTGGGTAATATTTATTCACAAATGGCACCATACATTTCTCTACTATTGTTTCTTGGAAATATTTCTTATCCATGATTCCTACAGAAATCAAAAAATGTTGTTCATTAATAAGCAACTCCTTTTATTGTGCAGTTACACGTACTCTACAGTACAACATGTATTTTTACAGAACACAGGCACAGAATAAAGTATAGTACTGTACTGTACCTTCGAAAAATAATAGGGGACCAGCTCCTTATCGTGATATGCCTCCCCATACATGGATTTTCAATGGATGCTTTGGGCGTGGTTTTAAAGAGATATGGTTACGTTTCCTGAATGACATTCTGGAGAACCGCTCAAGGGCAACAGACGATTCATCTGTGAAAATGACATCATCAAATGTTTCACCACTCTCAATCCATCGCCGTGCCTGTTCCACTCTCTTTTCTTTATTCACATCTCTTATCATTGGAGATATCCTGTGAAGAGCCAAAAATAATGAAATCAGATACAGTTATGAAATTACAGATTTACAGATTACTGTATATACAGTAGACTGTATGTGCAGTATACTGTATTATATACCTACTGTATACATTAAACTGTACATACAGTACATTAAGTTACATACAGAGTAATATATATATACATACTGTACATACACACAAACACACACACACAGTATACAGTATGTAATCATCACAATAAGCCGGCAATGCTTCATTGCTGTCTCTGAGTGCCTATACAGTAGGTATCTCTTTTGGGATAGAATACTGTATATACAGTATATACACACACACATACTGTATATAGTATAAAGTACACACTCTGTATAATGATTTATGGCATTATTATATCACGTATCAAGGGATTATTAACAGTGCATTTACTGTATGGTTTATACTGCTTTCAGTATTTTACCTTGTTGCGCCAAAGGTCCATCCCATTTTCCGTCGCATCCTTCTGATGCTGGTGGCCGATATGTCCAGGTCATACTTGGAATGGAGAATTCGTTTTATTTGCAGAGCAGTACGCTCATCATCCTCACGAGTTAGTTCCTCCACAATTTGTTGCACTCTCCTACAGTACAATACAGTATGAAAAATATGAATTCATGAACAGCACAATCACAGTTACAATTGATGAAGTTTTAATTTTATTTCAAAAAAATTGTTTATGGTATAAAGCAAGTCATTTAAACATTTCAGTAGTGTACAGTACGTACCATGTGCATTTTGTAGGAAATACAAATCTGGGCGTTGTTCTCTCGAATGCATGATAGCGCACCGTTTCTAAAGTGACTATAATGCCACTTTCCTTGAGCCATGCATGGATCTCTTTGATGGTTTTATTTTCTTTTTTCATGTTGGCGATTATCTTGCTCATCGTTTTGTTGATAGTTACTGGCATGTTGTCCAACTATAATTCCTGTATGGAGAGAAAACATTTGTGAATACTGTAGTCTAAAATTTACACATCTGAAAATGCATAAGAGTTTTATGATAGAAGTTAATACTGTACATGTTTACTATCCAGTACCTGATGTTCAAATTTAAGTATTGTATACTGTACAGTACTGAAAATACAACTTCAGTGTTATGGACTGCAATTAGTTTCCTGTATGAAACAGATACAGTACAGTAAATAACCCTCCTTGGAAGTGCATGGGCCCTGTGAGACTTACAGTAGTGTACAGCATAAGGGTCGACTGACATGATGTACAAGCATTACATACAGTACATGTCAGTACTGTATGTAAATTCTTCAATTATTGCCTAACAACAATGCTGCTTACTGTATATTAAATACTGTAGGCCTAGAAATGTGCATCTCAATATAGTAGTTAAAAACACAGGGGCCTATGTGGATAAGCGAGTTCTATGCACACAAAAAATGGCCACCGACCGTGAACCCCCAGCACGTGGCAGCGCTCGGATATGTAGTGAGATACAGTATGGCATACATTTCACAGTTCAGGGGGCAATGCTGAAGGAGCGTCACAATCCCCTAGCTCAATTACATTGGGATAAGCGAGGTCTACTGTATGCACATTACGGTATACCGAGCTGGATCGCTTAGCAACCTGACAAAATGGCCGCCGACCGTGAACTCCCAGCACGTGGCAGCGCTCGGATATGTAGTGAGATACAATATGGCATACATTTCACAGTTCAGGGGGCAATGCTGAAGGAGCGTCACAATCCCCTAGCTCAATTACATTGGGATAAGCGAGGTCTACTGTATGCACATTACGGTATACCGAGCTGGATCGCTTAGCAACCTGACAAAATGGCCGCCGACCGTGAACTCCCAGCACGTGGCAGCGCTCGGATATGTAGTGAGATACAATATGGCATACATTTCACAGTTCAGGGGGCAATGCTGAAGGAGCGTCACAATCCCCTAGCTCAATTACATTGGGATAAGCGAGGTCTACTGTATGCACATTACGGTATACCGAGCTGGATCGCTTAGCAACCTGACAAAATGGCCGCCGACCGTGAACTCCCAGCACGTGGCAGCGCTCGGATATGTAGTGAGATACAATATGGCATACATTTCACAGTTCAGGGGGCAATGCTGAAGGAGCGTCACAATCCCCTAGCTCAATTACATTGGGATAAGCGAGGTCTATGCACATTACGGTATACCGAGCTGGATCGCTTAGCAACCTGACAACATGGCCGCCGACCGTGAACTCCCAGCACGTGGCAGCGCTCGGATATGTAGTGAGAGATGGTATACATTTTAAAATACACCGGGATAAGTTGTACAGGCCATGGAGCAATGCACAGGGACATTCATCATTTACGTACAGTACAGTACTGTATATAAATAATTGTAAACCGTAAATGAAAGAATTACCGGTCAAATACTGTATGACGAAACTGTGTCAATGAGCTGGAACAGTATGGCCTGTGAAGAAGTTTTCGAAGGCAGAAACGGAGAGCAAATTATCAGGAGATTTCTGAAAGGTCGGAGAAGATCCACACAGCAAGTCTGCCTACGAGGAAACAGCTTTGCAAAGTGGGTAGCGGGGCGGTGACTGAGACGCTCTTTTATTCACATTCACACAAAAGGAATTCTTACCGCTGTGATTGGTGCCAATATAGGCGCATTCATCCTTACACCAATCACAGAGCATACTGTACAGGTACTTTTGAATGTGAATAAAAGAGCATCTCAGTCACCGCCCGCTACCCACTTTGCAAATTTGTTTCCTCGTAGGCAGACTTGCTGTGTGGATCTTCTCCGACCTTTCAGAAATCTCCTGATAATTTGCTCTCCGTTTCTGCCTTCGAAAACTTCTTCACAGGCCATACTGTTCCAGCTCATTGACACAGTTTCGTCATACAGTATTTGACCGGTAATTCTTTCATTTACGGTTTACAATTATTTATATACAGTACTGTACGTAAATGATGAATGTCCCTGTGCATTGCTCCATGGCCTGTACAACTTATCCCGGTGTATTTTAAAATGTATACCATCTCTCACTACATATCCGAGCGCTGCCACGTGCTGGGAGTTCACGGTCGGCGGCCATTTTGTCAGGTTGCTAAGCGATCCAGCTCGGTATACCGTAATGTGCATAGACCTCGCTTATCCCAATGTAATTGAGCTAGGGGATTGTGACGCTCCTTCAGCATTGCCCCCTGAACTGTGAAATGTATGCCATACTGTATCTCACTACATATCCGAGCGCTGCCACGTGCTGGGAGTTCACGGTCGGCGGCCATTTTGTCAGGTTGCTAAGCGATCCAGCTCGGTATACCGTAATGTGCATAGACCTCGCTTATCCCAATGTAATTGAGCTAGGGGATTGTGACGCTCCTTCAGCATTGCCCCCTGAACTGTGAAATGTATGCCATATTGTACAGTATCTCACTACATATCCGAGCGCTGCCACGTGCTGGGAGTTCACGGTCGGCGGCCATTTTGTCAGGTTGCTAAGCGATCCAGCTCGGTATACCGTAATGTGCATAGACCTCGCTTATCCCAATGTAATTGAGCTAGGGGATTGTGACGCTCCTTCAGCATTGCCCCCTGAACTGTGAAATGTATGCCATATTGTATCTCACTACATATCCGAGCGCTGCCACGTGCTGGGAGTTCACGGTCGGCGGCCATTTTGTCAGGTTGCTAAGCGATCCAGCTCGGTATACCGTAATGTGCATACAGTAGACCTCGCTTATCCCAATGTAATTGAGCTAGGGGATTGTGACGCTCCTTCAGCATTGCCCCCTGAACTGTGAAATGTATGCCATATTGTATCTCACTACATATCCGAGCGCTGCCACGTGCTGGGAGTTCACGGTCGGCGGCCATTTTGTCAGGTTGCTAAGCGATCCAGCTCGGTATACCGTAATGTGCATACAGTAGACCTCGCTTATCCCAATGTAATTGAGCTAGGGGATTGTGACGCTCCTTCAGCATTGCCCCCTGAACTGTGAAATGTATGCCATACTGTATCTCACTACATATCCGAGCGCTGCCACGTGCTGGGGGTTCACGGTCGGTGGCCATTTTTTGTGTGCATAGAACTCGCTTATCCACATAGGCCCCTGTGTTTTTAACTACTATATTGAGATGCACATTTCTAGGCCTACAGTATTTAATATACAGTAAGCAGCATTGTTGTTAGGCTTTACGCTACCCACTTTGCAAATCTGTTTCCTCGTAGGCAGACTTGCTGTGTGGATCTTCTCCGACCTTTCAGAAATCTCCTGATAATTTGCTCTCCGTTTCTGCCTTCGAAAACTTCTTCACAGGCCATACTGTTCCAGCTCATTGACACAGTTTCGTCATACAGTATTTGACCGGTAATTCTTTCATTTACGGTTTACAATTATTTATATACAGTACTGTACGTAAATGATGAATGTCCCTGTGCATTGCTCCATGGCCTGTACAACTTATCCCGGTGTATTTTAAAATGTATACCATCTCTCACTACATATCCGAGCGCTGCCACGTGCTGGGAGTTCACGGTCGGCGGCCATGTTGTCAGGTTGCTAAGCGATCCAGCTCGGTATACCGTAATGTGCATACAGTAGACCTCGCTTATCCCAATGTAATTGAGCTAGGGGATTGTGACGCTCCTTCAGCATTGCCCCCTGAACTGTGAAATGTATGCCATATTGTATCTCACTACATATCCGAGCGCTGCCACGTGCTGGGAGTTCACGGTCGGCGGCCATTTTGTCAGGTTGCTAAGCGATCCAGCTCGGTATACCGTAATGTGCATACAGTAGACCTCGCTTATCCCAATGTAATTGAGCTAGGGGATTGTGACGCTCCTTCAGCATTGCCCCCTGAACTGTGAAATGTATGCCATATTGTATCTCACTACATATCCGAGCGCTGCCACGTGCTGGGAGTTCACGGTCGGCGGCCATGTTGTCAGGTTGCTAAGCGATCCAGCTCGGTATACCGTAATGTGCATAGACCTCGCTTATCCCAATGTAATTGAGCTAGGGGATTGTGACGCTCCTTCAGCATTGCCCCCTGAACTGTGAAATGTATGCCATACTGTATCTCACTACATATCCGAGCGCTGCCACGTGCTGGGGGTTCACGGTCGGTGGCCATTTTTAGTGTGCATAGAACTCGCTTATCCACATAGGCCCCTGTGTTTTTAACTACTATATTGAGATGCACATTTCTAGGCCTACAGTATTTAATATACAGTAAGCAGCATTGTTGTTAGGCAATAATTGAAGAATTTACATACAGTACTGACATGTACTGTATGTAATGCTTGTACATCATGTCAGTCGACCCTTATGCTGTACACTACTGTAAGTCTCACAGGGCCCATGCACTTCCAAGGAGGGTTATTTACTGTACTGTATCTGTTTCATACAGGAAACTAATTGCAGTCCATAACACTAATATTAAGCCCACTCCATTATCCACTCCTCCCCTGTGTATTAAACACCCCCTACCACCCTGGAAGTCATGTACCAGGGCCCCTTCATTCAGCACAATGCCCCCTTCTACAGTTTAGTGTTCTCCTTCCTGCCCCATCTGTGCAGTAAAGGAATAATTAGCAGAAATTATTTCTCCAGGTCCTACTGTACATACTGAGCGAAAGATAGAACCCCCCCTATCCCCCGCGGAGCATCAAAGCTGCCGCTGATAGCTCCCCCCACCCCTTCCGCTGGTGAGTGGGTAGGGGCCCCAGTGCATTGCTGTGTCCAGGGGCCCACACTGCTGTTAAGATGGCTCTAGTAATTGAGCTAGGGGATTGTGACGCTCCTTCAGCATTGCCCCTGGACTGTACCATACTGTATCTCACTCCATATCCAAGCGCTGCCACGTGCTGGGAGTTCACGGTCGGTGGCCATTTTGTCAGGTTGCTAAGCGATCCAGCTCGGTATAACGTAATGTACATAGACCTTGCTTATCCCGGTGTACTACAGGTATGTGCAGTAGTACTGAATGATTGCTATCACTTGTGGTGAAACACCTATCTTATCAAATACAGTAACTACTGTACAGTATAGTTGTTCGCACAGGTGATGGTAATCATACTGTATATTTAAACTGAAGTCCGTAACAGAGCATTCTGTCCCTCCTGCAGAGGTTCTTGTTGGGAGGCACAGGGAAAAAAGGCAAATACTGTACAGTATTTGCACTTTACTGTTGTGCACTTTATTTGAAAATGTACAGTTGTTTGCTATTTTTAGCATGCTGTGCTTTACATGTTTTCTTATTGTGGTTTTTATATTTTTAGACAAAAGACAAAGAATGCAGACTACCAGATTTTACGGGAGTGCCAAAACCCACCCATCAGTGGCACAGAAACTTGCTGCATTAGTCCCACAAAAGAAGAAGAAAACTGCCAAGGCGGCTCAGAAAGAAAATGTGGTGAAACCACGAAAAAATGCCAAGGCAAAGAATAATACGTTGGAGATGATATGTGGTGTGGCAAATGATGTAATTGTTCCATCTCCTGCAGATCACAGTGTTCAGCCAATGAATCTGGAAATACCGGTGCTAGAGGACGTGACAAACACGCTGCATCAGGAAGCTTCTTTTTTGGACCATGTAGCCACCCCTGGACAAGAAGACATGACACATTCACCACGAAGAAGGTTGCATTTCACAGATGTGAACACCAAAGTGCAGGACTGCCAGTGTACCTGTCCTGTTTTACTAAAGGAGCTACTCAGTAAGGTGACCAATATGGAGTCAGAAGTTGGTGGACAGGTCAATCAGCTGCAGACCGATGTGGCTGGCCTTAAAGAAGGCATAAAGGAACAGATGGTAGAAGCCATGAAGAAAGTTATTGAACAAACGAGGGAAGAATGGCAAGTTGGAGTTTGCCGCACCATCATTGCAACACACCACCAAGCGGTTCAAGTCAGCGGCCTGGACGACCGAGGCCTGGAGGACCGCAGAGGAGGCCTGGAGGACCGCAGAGGAGGCCTGGAGGACCGCAGAGGAGGCCTGGAGGACCGCAGCGGAGGCCTGGAGGACCGCAGCGGACTTGACGAAGTCAGCGGCATGGACGACCACAGAGGAGGCCTGGAGGACCGCAGAGGAGGCCTGGAGGACCGCAGAGGAGGCCTGGAGGACCGCAGAAGAGACCAGGAGGACCGCAGAAGAGACCTGGAGGACCGCAGAGGAGGCCTGGAGGACCGCAGAGGAGGCCTGGAGGACAGCAGAGGAGGCCTGGAGGACCGCAGAGGAGGCCTGGAGGACCGCAGAGGAGGCCTGGAGGACCGCAGAGGAGGCCTGGAGGACCGCAGAAGAGACCTGGAGGACAGCAGAGGAGGCCTGGAGGACCGCAGAAGAGACCTGGAGGACCGCAGAGGAGGCCTGGAGGACCGCAGAGGAGGCCTGGAGGACCGCAGAGGAGGCCTGGAGGACCGCAGAGGCCTGGACCACAGCAGCGGACTGGACGAAGTCAGCGACTTGGACGACCGCAGAGGAGGCCTGGAGGACCGCAGAAGAGACCTGGAGGACCGCAGAAGAGACCAGGAGGACCGCAGAAGAGACCTGGAGGACCGCAGAGGAGGCCTGGAGGACCGCAGAAGAGACCTGGAGGACCGCAGAGGCCTGGACCACAGCAGCGGACTGGACGAAGTCAGCGACTTGGACGACCGCAGAGGAGGCCTGGAGGACCGCAGAAGAGACCTGGAGGACCGCAGAAGAGACCTGGAGGACCGCAGAAGAGACCTGGAGGACCGCAGAGGCCTGGACCACAGCAGCGGACTGGACAAAGTCAGCGACTTGGGCGACCGCAGAGGAGGCCTGGACGACCACAGAGGCCTGGAGGACCGCAGAGGAAACATGGAGGACCGCAGAGGAGGCCTGGAGGACCGCAGAGGAGGCCTGGAGGACCGCAGAAGAGACCTGGAGGACAGCAGAGGAGGCCTGGAGGACCGCAGAGGAGGCCTGGAGGACCGCAGAGGAGGCCTGGAGGACCGCAGAGGAGGCCTGGAGGACCGCAGAAGAGACCTGGAGGACCGCAGAGGAGGCCTGGAGGACCGCAGAGGAGGCCTGGAGGACCGCAGAGGAGGCCTGGAGGACCGCAGAGGCCTGGACCACAGCAGCGGACTGGACGAAGTCAGCGACTTGGACGACCGCAGAGGAGGCCTGGAGGACCGCAGAAGAGACCTGGAGGACCGCAGAAGAGACCAGGAGGACCGCAGAAGAGACCTGGAGGACCGCAGAGGAGGCCTGGAGGACCGCAGAGGAGGCCTGGAGGACAGCAGAGGAGGCCTGGAGGACCGCAGAGGAGGCCTGGAGGACCGCAGAGGAGGCCTGGAGGACCGCAGAGGAGGCCTGGAGGACCGCAGAAGAGACCTGGAGGACAGCAGAGGAGGCCTGGAGGACCGCAGAAGAGACCTGGAGGACCGCAGAGGAGGCCTGGAGGACCGCAGAGGAGGCCTGGAGGACCGCAGAGGAGGCCTGGAGGACCGCAGAGGCCTGGACCACAGCAGCGGACTGGACGAAGTCAGCGACTTGGACGACCGCAGAGGAGGCCTGGAGGACCGCAGAAGAGACCTGGAGGACCGCAGAAGAGACCAGGAGGACCGCAGAAGAGACCTGGAGGACCGCAGAGGAGGCCTGGAGGACCGCAGAGGAGGCCTGGAGGACCGCAGAGGAGGCCTGGAGGACCGCAGAGGAGGCCTGGACGACCGCAGAGGGCTGGACGACCGCAGAGGCCTGGATTCAAGTGTGCTGTTGCCAGGAACACCAATGATGACCAGCACACCTGCTCACAGGCCACTTCGCAATACATTCGGAGGCTCTCTGAACAATATTGCCCTGGCTGTCATCTCAACTTCCCTGGACGACCATCTGTACAGAGCTTCAAATGGACATATTCAGAAATATGCATATTCTCTGTTCCAGCACCATGTACGGTACGACAAATACTTGACGTGGGCCAATCGTGTGAACTTTGATGGTTCCAAGGGCAAACTTCCGCTGCCCAAAAATCTGGTACATGACATCATGGCTAGGTGTGAACGCCGCGTGAGGATTGGTGATCCAGAAAAGAGGAAGATAAGGGATACCATAAACTCTGTGCTGAGAACGAAGAGGAAAATGACTTGGAAGCTCGACTATGATGAAACCAGATCATTACCTACCTCCTAGCTTCAGCACATCAGCTTCACACAGCTGAAGCTAAAAAATTGTGTCAATGTACCTGTATGACCTGTACATTTTCTGGGGCTGCATGCACTGTGCTGAATCCACTTGGAGCAGCTCGGTTACTCAAAGGGGAGTGCATGAACTTGGCTCACCACATTCCTGGTAATGTAAGGGCCTGTTACAAGTTGCCCCTTTTATTCCTGTTGATTTTTTGGGCGCTGCTGTATCTATCCAGTAGCAGCCGAGTCCATTGTGCTGTGTCCATCTGGGGCCTTGGGCTGCGTTTCCATCCAGGGGCTGCTGTTGTCAGTCCTCTATTCTGGTGTCCGTATGCGACAGTGTTAAAAAGCAAAAGACAAAAACGAAAAATAATTCAAAAAAGCAAAACCTAAAAATAAAGTACAAAAACCATTACCCCGCACCACCACCACAAAAAAATAAATTATAAAAATGTTAAAGTTGATATTGTTACTGTATTTGTGCTGTTACCTTTTGATTAAAGTACCGTACAGTATGTGTGATGTTGGCTTTATTACAATACAGTACAGTATGTGTGATGTTACATGTTCCAAATGATTTTGTCCGTAAATAAAGTGTTTCTTAAAATAAACATGACGTGGTTTCCAATGTTTGTATTCCCAACTTCCTGTACTGTATAAATTAGTACTACTGTATGATGGGAATTCAATTAAGAGTGGTATACTGTATGTAAAACAACTTGGTTAGGCATCTTGCATTTCATATTTTAATAAAAACCACAGGAAACTTCTATTTTTAAAAGTTTATTGAAGAAAAAAAAGGTGTTTTTTTTTAAATAAAGTTTGAAAGTTAATTAAAACAAAAAAGTAGTTTGTTCTTCGTTACATTCTTTTCTTGTGTATATAGATATCTGTGGGAAAAAAAAAAAAAAAAGTATTAAAGTAAAGACACTCATGTTCATTTGTTTTCCAAGAAAATTTGTGGAACCACACAGCCCAGCAATAAGTCATGCTGGGCTGTGTGGTTCCACAAAAGGCATGCGGTACAAAGTGAAATAGTGGTGTCAGTGGTCAGCACTTTGACACGCTAACATTTGTGGAACCACACAGCAATGGCTGACACACACAAAATGCCTGACACACACAAAATGCCTGACACACACAAAATGCCTGACACACACAAAATGCCTGACACACACAAAATGCCTGACACACACAAAATGCCTGACACACACATGCTGGAGTGAAAACACATGTTTGCCAAACAGTCGACAGCACATGTCGGCCAGATGGCCGACCAAACTTGCTCCAAATCACCCCAAACTGGCCAGAAAGCACCCCAGCACACTCAGGAGGTACTGTACACCACAGCTAAATTAGGAGAGAATTTCATTACAAACAGCCAGATCTTGCAGATTATCTGCCAGATAATTGTATGGTGTACAGTATGCCTATCTTATACAGTAGAAAAAGATACTATACAATGGAGTACAAGAACAAAAATTTTTATTAAATAAAATTAAATTAATCGCAATAACAAATTAAAAAAGTGGTCCACTAGGAGGTGGACCACCACCCGCAGGAGCTGGATGGCACGCTGCAACTGTCCTGTGGGAAAAAAAGGACAGTATTACAAAACAAATACTGAATACTTTACAGTGTAGTAATGGCAATACAGTACTTTACTCTATATTAGACAATATTGTTATTTACTGTACAATGTACAGTACTGTATTGTCAGTACAGTAAATCAAACACTACTGTACGCTGTCGAGGTAATTTAAACATTGCTTTAGTTTACCTCTTGTATAAGTGGGCTGCTGCCTGCCCGCTTCTGGGCCAGCCCACCTATCTTGCCCCTGTCTGGGGCCCCCATAAATAATTGGCACTATATTGGAGAAAAAAAAACATTTAGTCACATTCAAATAGTAAACAATTATTACTGTATACTGTAGGTACAGTATTATACTGTATTGCTGGTATTCAAAATATAAAGTACTGTACAAGAGTTTAGCTTCAATAGGTCATAAACAAATTGTCAAAGGAATTAAACACCACAGTACAAATACTGTAGACATTTACTGTATGTATTAGCAGTCATGACATTTCATGACCGCTTCAGAAAAAAGAGGGTTACAGTACTGTAGGTGGTGTTGTAGGGAGTACTATCCATAATAGTGGACTGTACTCAGAGCCAGCCATAAATAATATGATTCCCTAGTCAAGTTTTTGGATGCTGCCCCCTTGCACAGATGCTATTTCCGCCTCTGAGCCTGTACCCCTTTCCCAGCACCATCACCCCTCAACCATAGCAGTCCTCATTTTGGTGCTCCTCCAACTTACTGTACTGTATGTTTAAAATAGCAACAGTGTGCACATTCGGTGTGCATCCCAAAACGGTGCATGTTCTTGCTGGGAAGGGGCAAGGCCACACAGTAATTCCCCAATCTGAAATGACGCCACACAGTACTGCAACTTTATTCACAACATATCATGCAATAGTGTCTCTTTTTCTCGTTACATCATATGATAGTACCACATTACTCCTCAAAGTATTCCCACTTATTCACATTGCATCACATCATATTGCTCTTTGTTCACATTAGACCACACAGTAGTGCCCTTGCTACAGTATATGTTACACAACAAAGTACTGTATACACATAATGCTGCACATTAGTAATGCATTTTGTATGCACAGAATATACTGTAGGCATGCTGCATATCATATTAATCAGCAGAAGCTGCTTGTGCCCCTGGGCATTTGGCAAGTATGCCTATGCCTAGGGCAGGCTCAGACTGGAGATCAGTACGTAATCCCGCTGGACGGGATCCCGGCAGTCAAAATACAGACGCCGGAATCCCGACCACACAATCCCGACATGGGCGGCGAGCGGAAAGCAGCCCCTTGCATGCTTGCTTCGCTCGCCACGCGGTGGGCACGGTGCCTCGCTACGCTCTACACACTATTATATCAGTAGTCAGGAAACGCAGCATGCATTTGTGGAGTGAAGAGGGTGAAAAAGGAGAGAAAGTACAGTTTGTACTGTAAGGTTATGTCAGAGGGTGTGAAGATGATCAGCTCAGTGTTATACATGTTACAGTAAGTTAGAATACAGTACAGTGCATTATGTATTTCTATTTTATTACCAGGTGTCTCCTCCACTGGTTGGCGACGGACTGTAAAAAGATAAAATACAGTACAGTTAGTCATATCAGTTTGACTTAAAATAATGTTGGAGAAAAAAAAATACTGTAATTACAGTACCAACTATTGCTACTGTACAGTATATTTACCAAAAATGTATTCTGGCTCGTCGTCTGTGGGTAAAAGAGAAGAATATTATAAGATACAGTATACAGTAAAAAGTATAGTAATAGTACACTAGTGTCCAGGCCCAGTGTCAGGTGGGTAAAAAAAGGTATGCTTGTGACAGGCATGGTGATTCCAAGGGACCCCACCGAGACCATCAGAAAATTTGTGAGTGACCCGTATGCCGGTGATTATGACTAGAATAAGGTAGCAACTCTTTTTTCTTTTGAATTATGTATACTGTACAGTACTGTATGTGCATATTGTACAGTACACTTAAAATATTTAGCAGTTACTGTAGTGGTAATTTTTGGGATGACAGTATTAGCATACTGTAAGCATCCAACTGAGGCCCCCAAACAGATGCCGCCACTAGGTACAGTACGTGCCTCTCGTGCCTAATGGGAAATTCATCACTGACAGTATCTAGAGAGATGAATGGAGAGACAGTGACAAGGGGTGAGAGAGAGAGAGAGAGAGAGAGAGAAATTGAGTAAGATGGGTGTTTTTTTTAGAACAGGATGTTGTCCATACAGTAGCAACCAATCAAATATTACCTACTGTACTGTATTATCGTCTGTAAGTGTAACTAGATACTGTAAATGTTAATGTGGGATGTGATCGGTTGCTACTGTATGGGCAATATCACCAGTTCAAACAAAAACAATTTTCATCCGATTTCTACGCATTTGCCAGAAAAATCTGATGAAAAGTGCTACTCTGATGGCATCAGATCAATGTCAGTAATAATTCTTACCACTAAATGCAGCAGCATCATCATCATCCTCCTCCTCCTCCATGGCCTGTTCCAGTGTAGGGCCTGTGAAAAAAAACATTAATGTGAAAAAAAAAAAGGTTCATTCCAGGAAATACACATACCCTCCAACATGACCCGCCCCACTAGGTACAAAATGCTCTGGTTCTGGACTTCCCTCTTAATTTATTATTGCCATCACCTGTGAAGAAACAGCTTTCTTATCATATAACTAGTTCAACACAGGTGATGGAAATCATAAATTAAGAGGGAAGTCTAGAAACAGAGCAGTGCGGCGGGTCATGTTGGAGGGTCTGCATACAGAAACATAGAATTTGATGACAAATACTGTAAGAACCACTTTGCCCATCTAATCTGCCTCTTTTTTTTAACCTTTTTTTTACATCAAACCTTATAACAATTTTCCCCAAACATCACATGATGCAAAGATAAATAAATAAAAAAAGAGAGTAGATTTCGCACACAGAGACGAGAATGTCGAGGCCAGAATCAGGGGGTAGTGGAGGAGGGTTAGGATACCGTACCTCACCCTGTTGGGATTGCTGCAATCAGGATGCCACTGTCGGTCACCTGACCGCTAGAATCCTGACTGCTGGTCACGCAAACCCAACCCATTGGTTTAACACAATGTACAGTACAGTACAATACTGCAGTTTACTTACCAAGTTGGGGAGAGGGTTGTTGGGGAGAGGGTTTTTCATCCTCATCCTCACTGTCAATAATTACTGAGTTGAAAATAAAAAAATATTATAAACAAAATACAGTAGAGTACAGTTACTACAAAATTGCACAGTAGTACAGTGCTACAGGAGGCAGAGATATATTCATAATACAGTAGGAGCAGAATGACTGTCCAGCGGTAGGGGACATACAGTACTGTATTTAAAAGACCTGCTGTCTGGATCCCGGCATTCAGAATGCAGAGTGTGGATTCAGAGTATGATTGGAGGGTTAGGCTAGTGGAGGGTGGGTCGGATGCACAATTTTGGGCACCATAATACAAAATGGATATCGTGGAACTACAAAAGGTTTAGAGGCGGGCGACCAAAGTGATGAAGTGGATTGAGAAGATGGAATACAAGGAAAGGCAGGCTAGGCATGTTTACATTGGAAAAGAGGAGATTAAGAGGGGACATGATTAACCTTTACAAATATACTGTATACAGTAAGGGGACAATACACAGGAACGGTTTTTGATAAGATGGACACAGAGGACACGTGCACAGTAACTCTTGTTGAAGTAGAGGCGATTTCGCACAGAGGCGAAAAGGGGTCTTCACAGTGAGGGAAATACTGTACAGTACATGTTTGGAATTCCCTGCCTGAAAAGTAATAAAAGTGGACTTGGTCAATACTTTTAAGAATGGGCTTGAGAAAATCCTACTGTACTTACTATAATCTGGCTCCTCTTCCCCCGAATCAATGGGAATGAGCTCCTCCTCTGTATCAATTACGAGGCGGTCTGTGTGTAAAAGATGACAAGTATTGTAAAATACAAAAATTACAGTAATACTGTAGGAAACTAGTGTGTCTGTAACAAAAAGTAATTATTACCACTTCCGGAGCTCTCGGATGCAGCAGCAGGTGGTGGTGGTGGTGGTGTTGGTACTGTGGGAAAAAAAATAACAGTACTGTAAGTGAAGCTGTCAATTTGAAACATGTACTGTACAGTATCCAGGACACATGTACAGTAGTGTAACAACGATGACAGTAGCACCAGAATTCTCGTTACACAATACCTGGCAGCGCAGCAGGTGGTGGTGGTGGTGGTGGTGGTGGTGGTACTGTGGGAAAAAAAATAACAGTACTGTAAGTGAAGCTGTCAATTGGAAACATGTACTGTACAGTATCCAGGACACATGTACAGTAGTGTAACAACGATGACAGTAGCACCAGAATTCTCGTTACACAATACCTGGCAGCGCAGCAGGTGGTGGTGGTGGTGGTGGTGGTACTGTGGGAAAAAAAATAACAGTACTGTAAGTGAAGCTGTCAATTGGAAACATGTACTGTACAGTATCCAGGACACATGTACAGTAGTGTAACAACGATGACAGTAGCACCAGAATTCTCGTTACACAATACCTGGCAGCGCAGCAGGTGGTGGTGGTGGTGGTGGTGGTACTGTGGGAAAAAAAATAACAGTACTGTAAGTGAAGCTGTCAATTGGAAACATGTACTGTACAGTATCCAGGACACATGTACAGTAGTGTAACAACGATGACAGTAGCACCAGAATTCTCGTTACACAATACCTGGCAGCGCAGCAGGTAGTGGTGGTGGTGGTGGTGGTACTGTGGGAAAAAAAATAACAGTACTGTAAGTGAAGCTGTCAATTGGAAACATGTACTGCACAGTATCCAGGACACATGTACAGTAGTGTAACAACGATGACAGTAGCACCAGAATTCTCGTTACACAATACCTGGCAGCGCAGCAGGTGGTGGTGGTGGTGGTGGTGGTACTGTGGGAAAAAAAATAACAGTACTGTAAGTGAAGCGGTCAATTGGAAACATGTACTGCACAGTATCCAGGACACATGTACAGTAGTGTAACAACGATGACAGTAGCACCAGAATTCTCGTTACACAATACCTGGCAGCGCAGCAGGTGGTGGTGGTGGTGGTACTGTGGGAAAAAAAATAACAGTACTGTAAGTGAAGCTGTCAATTTGAAACATGTACTGCACAGTATCCAAGACACATGTACAGTAGTGTAACAACGATGACAGTAGCACCAGAATTCTCGTTACACAATACCTGGCAGCGCAGCAGGTGGTGGTGGTGGTGGTACTGTGGGAAAAAAAATAACAGTACTGTAAGTGAAGCTGTCAATTTGAAACATGTACTGCACAGTATCCAAGACACATGTACAGTAGTGTAACAACGATGACAGTAGCACCAGAATTCTCGTTACACAATACCTGGCAGCGCAGCAGGTGGTGGTGGTGGTGGTACTGTGGGAAAAAAAATAACAGTACTGTAAGTGAAGCTGTCAATTGGAAACATGTACTGCACAGTATCCAGGACACATGTACAGTAGTGTAACAACGATGACAGTAGCACCAGAATTCTCGTTACACAATACCTGGCAGCGCAGCAGGTGGTGGTGGTGGTGGTGGTGGTACTGTGGGAAAAAAAATAACAGTACTGTAAGTGAAGCGGTCAATTGGAAACATGTACTGCACAGTATCCAGGACACATGTACAGTAGTGTAACAACGATGACAGTAGCACCAGAATTCTCGTTACACAATACCTGGCAGCGCAGCAGGTGGTGGTGGTGGTGGTACTGTGGGAAAAAAAATAACAGTACTGTAAGTGAAGCTGTCAATTTGAAACATGTACTGCACAGTATCCAAGACACATGTACAGTAGTGTAACAACGATGACAGTAGCACCAGAATTCTCGTTACACAATACCTGGCAGCGCAGCAGGTGGTGGTGGTGGTGGTACTGTGGGAAAAAAAATAACAGTACTGTAAGTGAAGCTGTCAATTTGAAACATGTACTGCACAGTATCCAAGACACATGTACAGTAGTGTAACAACGATGACAGTAGCACCAGAATTCTCGTTACACAATACCTGGCAGCGCAGCAGGTGGTGGTGGTGGTGGTACTGTGGGAAAAAAAATAACAGTACTGTAAGTGAAGCTGTCAATTTGAAACATGTACTGCACAGTATCCAGGACCAAAAAGGGGTCCGGCCAATAAACAATCTGCATCAGAGAAGCAAGATACAGTATGCTTAAAGTATACAGTACTACGGTATATACTACAGTAGATCGCCAACAAACGTAAATTAACAAACAACTATCACTGGAATTTACCATCCTCATCCCGTAGCGAAGCACGGGTATTCAGCTATCTACAATGTTATTTATACTTTGTGTTTAATATTTACATTTAGTTTTGTAAACAGACATTCTTAACATTAACGGATTGCAGCGAGTTATCTGTGATGGTCAGGACAGGGGGTTGGGACTATAGAAATCACTATGTACTGTACACTACTGTATTTGACAATACTTACCAGCTTGGCGGCGCCTGTCCCGCCTCCTGTGACGTCGTGCTACCAGCCCTGTAAAAATATATATACAGTATAATGGCAGCATACTGTACAGCCAATGAAATTCAACATTGACAGCATCTTTATGACATCACAATAAATGGAATTGTTCATTCTAGTACCCTGCACCTAATCACTCAGGAGGGCATAGTGTACTGTACTGTCTTCAAAACTTAAGGGGCACATTTCTAAATGTGACATACTGTACAGTACACTTACAGTATCGCTACAGTACAGTAGGTCCAGGGTATTAGACAGAACACTACCTTTATAGACATTGTAACACACATAAGCATTGCCCTTATAAACATTATGACACACATCAGCATGCAGCCCTCCCACCCTTAACCATCTCAGTACTGTTCATTACATTACAAATTGATTTCATGACAGATGATGCAGTACTCACCTGAATTCATCTTATTCACGTCATGTCACAGTAGTGCAGTTTATTCACGTCACAGTACTGTCCTTGATTCACGTTGTGTCACACAGTAGAGCACCGTATTCACGTCACAGTACTGTCCTTGATTCACGTTGTGTCACACAGTAGAGCACCTTATTCACGTCACAGTACTGTCCTTGATTCACGTTGTGTCACACAGTAGAGCACCGTATTCACGTCACAGTACTGTCCTTGATTCACGTTGTGTCACACAGTAGAGCACCTTATTCACGTTACTGTACGTCACAGTAGTGCAGTAGTATATCCACATTACGTCACAAAGTAGAGATCTGCCAGTCATGAACCTTATGCAAGAGTAATGCACGTCAGAACACATTAGGCCACTGTAACATCCCTTAGAATAATTTCTGCCAAAGTAACATCCCTTAGAACACTGTACTATCTGAAACACAAATTTCGGCACACTGCAATTAAACCACACAATGCACTGCACGACTGCGTGATATGACAAACTGCACATTTCCCTGCAAAATATGATACAATGTACACTACACAAAAAACTGCAATTACCACATGTGTATACAGTACACTGCACGACAGTGCTGGCCCTAGCCAGGTACAGATACAGCCGCAGTCACGCAAAATATAGGCATGCCGCATATCATTTTAATCAGCAGAAGCTGCTGGTGCCCCTAAGCATAGCAAATGCCCTAGGCATTTGCCTACTGTAGTTTGCCTATGCCTAAGGCCGGCTCTGCTGCACGATGTGATTCACTATGTATTACACTCACTGCACAATACCATATTCTGAATGTACACTGCATGACACGCTGCAATTACGCAGCACGATACACTGTGATACATTGCATATACTGTACACTGCATGATACTGTACACTGCACAATCGTAGACCACCTGGATTGTAAAGAACTACTGTATATACACAAGTTTAAAAAAATAACAATTGTTTTTGTAAAACGCATGTCGATCTTTTTCCATGTCAACTTAACGACCATGTCAACCTACAGTAACTGGTGTCAACCAATTTCAAAAGCCGCACCATCTAGGTCGACGCAAAAAAACAAATTGACCTTTTGACCCGGGTTAACGTTTGGTCCTTGTTTAACCATTTGTTTACCACAAATACTGTACAGTGCTGTATAGACCGGATACCTGCTGCTACAGCAGCCCCTGCTATAATGTACTGTACCTGTAACTACAGTAACTTAAAGTACAGTAATCTACAGTAATGTACTGTACTTACAATCCCTTATGGCCTGCAGGCGTCGTGGGGTCCGCCTCACGAGGTCACTCCACCTCCTCTGGAGAGACCTCACCGTTCTCCTCCGGTTGTAGGTCCGGAGGATATCCCTGCTGGCCCTCCTATATGCCCTTACTTTCTCCTCGTTGCTGGCGAGAGTTCTGTCCCGCCAGCGAACGAGGAGACGCAGCTCACCCATAGCATAGGGACGGTCACGTACAGGTACTACAGGTACAGCTGCCATGATTATGCTCAATGAGCGATCCAGACGTCGTGCGTCTCAGACGTCGTGCGTCTCAGACGTCGTGCGTCTCAGGCGTCGTGCGTTCCAGGCATTCAACGTACAGTACTGTAGTTACTGTACTTTGTGACAGTTTCCCTTAGTTTTACATATGCCCTTTCTTTGACCACAGTATTTTCCACTGTCTTGCCCTACGCCCTTCCCTCCTGGGAGCCTTCACAGGTCTTATGCTATACACAAATACCGAAGATGCACAGTCCGTCAGAATACACTCATTTCATTCACGCTGTTTGGGTGCATTTAGCGTAAAGAATCGCTCCTGCAGATGTACTTTGATTTATGTGAAACCTGTGTGCATCCTTCCATTGACTGTCTTACAATGGAAATAAAATAATACAGTGCATTATTACAGAAAAAAAAAAAAAAAAAAAGAAAGAAAGCACATCATGTCTCGAACCCTGGACCCCCAGTGAGGGAGGTGGGAGCCTTCACCCCTAGCCCACGACGCCTCATGAGAGATTTCTAATTTCATGTGTGAAAGTACTGCAAACAGCGCCCGGCCCTCGCCCCATTGCTGTTGGTTTATGCCTTAGAGGACTCGGACGCTCGCATTTGTAAAGCACGGTGTTTTCCTCCGCCTCCTGCTAGCCTGTTGCCCTTCCCCCATGGGAGCCTGCACAGATCATGCAGTAGACAGGGAGGGAATGCAGGTCATGTGCAATACACAAACGCCCACTGTGGTACTATTTTGCTCACTTACAGTACCGTACTGTAGGTTGCATTTAGCGTAAAGAATCGCTCCTGCAGATGTACTTTGATTTATGTGAAACCTGTGTGCATCCTTCCATTGGATGTACAGTACTGTATTGGAGAGAAAAAAAAAAATGTTAAAGTGAATGTCACGGGAACACATTAAAAATAAGGTTGGCACTTCCTTCCCATTGGTGTTGGTTTACAGTATGCCGTAGTGTACTCGGACGCTCATGTAATTGCATTTCAAAGGCACAGTATTTTCCATCGTCTCCCCCCTACCCCCATCGCCCTTCCCCCCTGGGGGCCTGCACAGGGAGGAAATTCAGGTCCTGTGCAATGCACAAACGCTGAAGATCTACAGTACTGTTTTGCTTAGTTGGTAGCGCCAGAATACAGTACACTCATTTCATTCACGCTGTTTGGGTGCATTTAGCGTAAAGAATCGCTCCTGCAGATGTACTTTGATTTATGTGAAACCTGTGTGCATCCTTCCATTGACTGTCTTACAATGGAAATAAAATAATACAGTGCATTATTACAGAAAAAAAAAAAAAAAAAAAGAAAGAAAGCACATCATGTCTCGAACCCTGGACCCCCAGTGAGGGAGGTGGGAGCCTTCACCCCTAGCCCACGACGCCTCATGAGAGATTTCTAATTTCATGTGTGAAAGTACTGCAAACAGCGCCCGGCCCTCGCCCCATTGCTGTTGGTTTATGCCTTAGAGGACTCGGACGCTCGCATTTGTAAAGCACGGTGTTTTCCTCCGCCTCCTGCTAGCCTGTTGCCCTTCCCCCATGGGAGCCTGCACAGATCATGCAGTAGACAGGGAGGGAATGCAGGTCATGTGCAATACACAAACGCCCACTGTGGTACTATTTTGCTCACTTACAGTACCGTACTGTAGGTTGCATTTAGCGTAAAGAATCGCTCCTGCAGATGTACTTTGATTTATGTGAAACCTGTGTGCATCCTTCCATTGGATGTACAGTACTGTATTGGAGAGAAAAAAAAAAATGTTAAAGTGAATGTCACGGGAACACATTAAAAATAAGGTTGGCACTTCCTTCCCATTGGTGTTGGTTTACAGTATGCCGTAGTGTACTCGGACGCTCATGTAATTGCATTTCAAAGGCACAGTATTTTCCATCGTCTCCCCCCTACCCCCATCGCCCTTCCCCCCTGGGGGCCTGCACAGGGAGGAAATTCAGGTCCTGTGCAATGCACAAACGCTGAAGATCTACAGTACTGTTTTGCTTAGTTGGTAGCGCCAGAATACAGTACACTCATTTCATTCACGCTGTTTGGGTGCATTTAGCGTAAAGAATCGCTCCTGCAGATGTACTTTGATTTATGTGAAACCTGTGTGCATCCTTCCATTGACTGTCTTACAATGGAAATAAAATAATACAGTGCATTATTACAGAAAAAAAAAAAAAAAAAAAAGAAAGAAAGCACATCATGTCTCGAACCCTGGACCCCCAGTGAGGGAGGTGGGAGCCTTCACCCCTAGCCCACGACGCCTCATGAGAGATTTCTAATTTCATGTGTGAAAGTACTGCAAACAGCGCCCGGCCCTCGCCCCATTGCTGTTGGTTTATGCCTTAGAGGACTCGGACGCTCGCATTTGTAAAGCACGGTGTTTTCCTCCGCCTCCTGCTAGCCTGTTGCCCTTCCCCCATGGGAGCCTGCACAGATCATGCAGTAGACAGGGAGGGAATGCAGGTCATGTGCAATACACAAACGCCCACTGTAGTACTATTTTGCTCACTTACAGTACCGTACTGTAGGTTGCATTTAGCGTAAAGAATCGCTCCTGCAGATGTACTTTGATTTATGTGAAACCTGTGTGCATCCTTCCATTGGATGTACAGTACTGTATTGGAGAGAAAAAAAAAAATGTTAAAGTGAATGTCACGGGAACACATTAAAAATAAGGTTGGCACTTCCTTCCCATTGGTGTTGGTTTACAGTATGCCGTAGTGTACTCGGACGCTCATGTAATTGCATTTCAAAGGCACAGTATTTTCCATCGTCTCCCCCCTACCCCCATCGCCCTTCCCCCCTGGGGGCCTGCACAGGGAGGAAATTCAGGTCCTGTGCAATGCACAAACGCTGAAGATCTACAGTACTGTTTTGCTTAGTTGGTAGCGCCAGAATACAGTACACTCATTTCATTCACGCTGTTTGGGTGCATTTAGCGTAAAGAATCGCTCCTGCAGATGTACTTTGATTTATGTGAAACCTGTGTGCATCCTTCCATTGACTGTCTTACAATGGAAATAAAATAATACAGTGCATTATTACAGAAAAAAAAAAAAAAAAAGAAAGAAAGCACATCATGTCTCGAACCCTGGACCCCCAGTGAGGGAGGTGGGAGCCTTCACCCCTAGCCCACGACGCCTCATGAGAGATTTCTAATTTCATGTGTGAAAGTACTGCAAACAGCGCCCAGCCCTCGCCCCATTGCTGTTGGTTTATGCCTTAGAGGACTCGGACGCTCGCATTTGTAAAGCACGGTGTTTTCCTCCGTCTCCTGCTAGTCCTCCATTCCCATTATGCATTAGCGAACTCAGACGCTCATACAGTATATTTTATATTTTAAAAAGCACGGTGTTTATACATTGTACTGTACATTATTCCTTTTACACAATTACTGTAGTTGCGTCTCCATACACATACAGTACAGTACTGTACTCCATACTTTTTCCACCGCTTCCCGTTACGCCTACAGTATTGCCAGAGCTGTAGATCAATCCGCCGCTATACTGTACGATCGAAAGTACTGGATTAGTGGAGCATTAGCCACACAGTGGTGGAGATGTGTAATGCATGATGAGTATCTAGATCGTCTCAACGCGCCTGCCTGTGATTAAACTCAGCTATCGCCTTAGCGTGGCTAAACGCCCGTCTCGGCGGAGAAACAGTCAAGATAAAGTTGGCTACATCTGTAAGTACAATAATTATTTATTTTGAGAAGGCAAAATGCTAGTTTTACGCTGTTGTTGTTGGTTAGGTTTGTTTTGAATTTTACAAAAACCACCTATAACACAACAGGTATAATATTCCTTCTTGAATACGAATAAAAGTAGAATCAAATTAACGTGTGCATTCAATTGTTATCATCAGCAGTGTGTATTTGTACCAGCCTTCAGAACCCTCGAGAAATATGGCTACTATAAGCAGTATAATTAAACCACTTTTGGAATATATCTTAGAGTACATAATGCAGTAATTACATAATGTATTTCATGTTGCCTATTCTTATTTTAATAATACTTATGAAATTGTTGGATAAAAATCAATTGAGGTGATTGCTGAAAGAGTTGGTAATTATATACCCAGTCATACTTTGTCATGTGATTTCTTGGAAGTACTCCTCAGGCTGTAACTAGACATTTTGGTGTCTGTGCCAGAAATAGAATTGGTGCCCCCCCCCCCCCCCCCTGCCCCCACTACAGGTAAAACAGGTCCAGTACGCACCGAAAGTATAGGGACGTGGCTTCTTGGGGAGGGGACATGGTCACAAAATAACACCAATTCATATTACTCTGCACAGTAGTCTCCATTTTTCAAATTATGCCACACAGTAGTACTACTTATACACAATATACCAGGTAGAACATCTTATATACATTACACCAGTTAGAGGCCCCTTTTACACATTATGCCATATACAGCCCCCTTTTAAACATTACTCCAGGTAGAGCCCATCACACATTATTCCAGGTAGAGCCCCCTTTTGCACATTATGCCAGGTAGAGTTCCTTTTTACACATTACGCCAGATAGAGTCCCATTTTGTACATTATGGCAGGTAGAGTCTCCTTTTACACATTACACCAGGTAGTGCCTCTGTCACACATTACACCAGGTAGAGCCCCCTTTTACATATTATGCCAGGTAGAGCCCCTGTCCCACATGACTCCATGTAGAGCCCTTTTACACATTACTCCAGGTAGAGTCCCTTTTATACATTACACCAAGCAGAGTCCCATTTTACACACTATGCCAGATAGAGCCCCTGTCACACACTACACCAGGTATTGCCACCTTTTACACATTATGCCATGTAGAGTTCCCTTTTACACATTACGCCAGCTAGAGCCCCTGTCACACATTATGCCAGGTAGAGCACCCTTTTACACATTACACCAGCTAGAGTCCCCTTTTACACATTATTCCAGGTAGAGTACCTTTACACATTACACCAAGTAGAGTTCAATTTTACACACTATGCCAGGTAGAGTTCCCTTTTATACATTACACCAGGTAGAATCCCCTTTTACACATTACGCCAGGTAGAGTCCCATTTAACACATTATGCCAGGTAGAGTCCCCTTTTACACACTATGCCAGGTTGAGCCCCTTTTACACATTGCATCAGGAAGAGCCCCCTTTTACACATTGCACCAGGTAGAGCTCCCTTTTACACATTACGCCAGGTAGAGTACCCTTTTACTTAATGCGCCAGTTAGAGCCCCTTTTACACATTGCGCCAGATAGAATAATATAAAATACTATTATTATTTTATGCAGTACTCACCACACCTCACTCGGACTCACTCGGCTGGACTGTGATCTGCTTCCTCCAGGGGATCAATTAGTTGTGGTAATTACTGCAGCTAATTGAATTCCCTCCTAAGTTAGATTGTGAATAAAGTAATACCTTAGATGATGTTATGATAGATCCACTTCTTGTGCAGAGGCATTATTATAAAAGTGTTGCTTTACTATGTATGTATTTTTGTGAGTTAGAGATATGCCTGTCTGCTTAGAATAAACTTAAAATATTTGACTGAGCATGACTACATACAGTATGCGGTGTGCAGATCTTAAACTTGTGCCTGGAGTGCAGCATCTTTATTTGCTATAACATTGCCTCTCAGCTGATGAGCACCGGGTGCAGCTATGGACATACCATTACTATTGTGTGTGTGTGTGTATATATATATATATATATATATATACATACAGCCGGCGATTGCTCCATTAGCACCTTTAAATCCATTAGAAATTAAAGGAGCAATCGCCATTTTGCAGCATGCATACATGTGTGTGTGTGTGTGTGTGTGTGTGTGTGTGTATATATATGCAAACAGTGTTGAAGGTGGCACTCAAAGACTTGCACAAATAGTGAAAAAAACATCCATGTGCGGATGCTATTTTAAAATAAAATAGCATCCGCACATGGATGTTTTTTTCACTATTTGTGCAAGTCTTTGAGTGCCGCCTTCAACACCGTTTGCATATTTGGGTGGGCATGTCCCACAGGGAAGGCACCCTAGCAAGATAAACACAGCAGGAGTGCCGGAGCCGAGCAATCGTGTATATATATATATATATATACACACACACACACACACACACACACACACACACACACACACACACACACACACACACATATATTTTGAACTTACAGTATCATAGTGGAACTTTGCTCTTTTATTTAGCCTATTTACATGGGAAACAACTGGGTTTATCCCAAAAAGACAGGCAGTTGTGATTTTAGCTGAATAACCCAAATTGTTCTACTGTTAGAGCTATTCATTATACTGTATATCCAGGGTCTACCTGTTTTATCACACACTGACACTGAGTTCTTATATTGTAAGTTCACCACTGTTGAGGTCTATATCTAGGTACACATAATCTCTATAGAAAGCTGTATTTATGTCCAACAGACTAATTAGCTGGGAAATATCAAAATTATATGAAAAACTATTAAAAGATGCAGCTTCTTTAATGCTTTTTAGTACAACTACAGCCACTGGTCGAAGTGGGGCGGTATACGGCGGTGTGGTATACCGCCACTTCTTCCACTGAACCAGAAGTTTGTTTTTTTATTTTATTAAATGAAAGAGTGTGCAGCAGGAGGCGAGGGAAGTGGCCATCCTGCTGCACATGGTGCTCCCGTCCCTGCTCGGCAGCTGTGTAGAGTGCTGGACTAGCTCACAGCCACTCAGCCGCTCACTGCCACCAACCGCTCACTGCCGCCAGCCGCCCACCACTCACCAGCGCCAGCCAGCAGCTGCCCGCCGCTTACCGCTGCCAGCCACTCACCTGCTCACAGCGCCTGCAACAAATGGCAGTCAGAGGGACCTCACCGCACCAAAGGCCTCCTCATCACCACCGCTGCCCATGGGTGCCTCCGCTGACCACAGTCAGGTAATGTTCCCCTGCTGTCACCCTCTCTCCCTGTCATTACTGTCCCTGTCCCTACTGTCAATCTCTCTCTCCCTGCTGTCACTCTCTCTCTTCCTGTTGTTACTCTCCCTGTCCCTGCTGTCACTCTCTCTCCCTGCTGTCACTCTCTCTCTCTTTCTGCTGTCACTCTCTCTCTCTTCTGTCACTCTCTATCCCTGTCGTTACTCTTTCTCCCTGTCATTACTCTCTCTCCCTGTCATTACTCTCCCTGTCCCTGCTGTCACTCTCTCTCTCCCTACTGTCACTCCCTCTCTCCCTGCTTTCACTCTCTCACTCCCTGTCCCTGCTGTCACTCTGGCTGTCCCTGCTGTCACTCTGGCTGTCCCTGCTGTTATTCTGTCTGTCCCTTAATTGTGGATCATACCATGTGCTATAATGTGAATTTCAGCTCATTCAGTGTGCTATAATGTGAATTTCAGCTCATTCAGTGTGCTATAATGTGAATTTCAGCTCATTCAGTGTGCTATAGTCTGAACTTCGGCTCATTCAGTGTGCTATAATGTGAATTTCGGCTTATTCAGTGTGCTATAATGTGAATTTCAGCTCATTCAGTGTGCTATAATGTGAATTTCAGCTCATTCCGTGTGCTATAATGTGAATTTCGGCTTATTCAGTGTGCTATAATGTGAATTTCAGCTCATTCAGTGTGCTATAATGTGAATTTCAGCTCATTCAGTGTGCTATAATGTGAATTTCAGCTCATTCCGTGTGCTATAATGTGAATTTTGGCTTATTCAGTGTGCTATAATGTGAATTTCGGCTTATTCAGTGTGCTATAATGTGAATTTCGGCTCATTCAGTGTGCTATAATGTGAATTTTGGCTCGTACAATGTGCTATAATGTGTATATTAGCTCGTACCGTGTGCTATAAGGTGAAAGGGGCACCAGTACTAGATAGTATAAGAGGTTCTACTACACTGGGCACGCCCCCTTTTAGTTGACCACGCCCCTTTTTCTGGAAGCACACATAATTGCATCCTTAACTTTTCCATACCCCCACTTCAAAATTTCCACTTCGACCACTGACTACAGCACTGTATCCTTCTACAAGTGAATAGGCTTATTACAGTCCAATCAACTTCATGTATGAATCATGTACCTGCTGTGTTAATAAAGAAGAGTATAATAGCAGGAAACACCGATAGGCTAATAAAACATTAAAATTAAAAGTTTCTGTTATATAATAATTTTGGGTTTTGAATTATTTTCATATAAATGATTTCTGCAATTAAATGGGTTCTGACTTAGTAAAGATATGCAAATAATAAACACACTCCATTCATAATAATGTGACAGAATAATGACTGAACAGCAATAGAGCACAAATCAAAATATTCCATCTAAATTATTACATTTGTCTAAACAAAATATATAAATTTATAAAGTAAAGCAGTCCTTACACATTTTACCAATGTTAAATGCTTTTATTATAGGAGCATGGACCTCCATGTACATAGCTGAAGTCATACCTCATTCATTTTTTATTGGTAATATGGAACAGGTAAAACAATTTATGAATTAACTTATTTGTATGCCTGTGGCTTCTATGGTTGAACTAAATTTAAAACACCATCTTGTAAACTTTTTTTAAATAAAAAACAGCTCACTTTACAGAATTCAGAAATATTACAAAATATCTCATTACAGCATATGATGACTCAGTAAGGTAATACATTGATGCAAAGGTCCCAGTGCATTAAAAAAGAAATGAAAAAGAATTCCATACTAAATAATGAGCTTACAAAGTAGAAAATTTCAATAGACAATCTATGTCTACTTTCTTGTAACAGTAAATAGGAATTGATCAATAAACAGAATTTCAATTTTTAAAATATAACCTATTTCTATGCTCATTCTTAAAATTATAATGTTTCCAAGATAGATTCTGCACTTTTTTGATAGTTTTTTTTTATAGTTAAGATGCTCTACAATAAAACATTTCTTCAACATCAGAATAAAACTTCAGAGAAACGGTACGTAATGCAAGATTTATACTAGACTAATTTTTAGAACAATATCTCTTGGATTGGATTGGTTTATGTAGCAAAGAGTTATGTGATCCACACTTCTAAATTTGTAAATGGTGTTACTAAATCATAATAGTCATTTATATATTAAATAAACTAAATAATAATAATAATAATAATAATAATAATAATAATAATAATAAAAAAGAGACTCAAATATGAATTAAATATAACAAAACCTCAAAATGGGCAGCAATAATGTGCAAATCAATAGTTGCATTTAATATATAGTGAATACAGTAATAATATATTTGTATTTTGCATCTAGTAAAAATAAAGTAATTATTATTAAAAATAGCTACAGTATATACAAAGTAGTAATGGATTTAGTATGTATGAAAATTATGAGGAAACCTATGATTGCTTTGTTTTTATCCAAATATTTTGTCTATGCTCCAATAAGTCCAATAGATTAATGGGCGAAAGTGTATTGGAACATGTTTATTACATATACTGTATAACATATTTTGTGCAACAGTTACTTACATAATAAAATAAGTTTATGTAGTAATTTACCTGTGTTGTAATAAGGAACAGGTAATGCATTGAAAGGCAACATGTTTATAACAACCTGATATTGGTGGAGATAATTATGTAGTTTTAAAAACTGTTGACCCACTTAATTTAAATGTTATTTTAAAAATAATAGAAATCAATATATTTTGTAGTTTTTATTAAATATAATATACAGGATGGACAAGTACTGGACACATTATAACATTTTTTGAGTGACTTGTTTGAGATGAATTGATAAATCTAGCAAAAAACAAAATAGATTTCTTATATTAGGATTTTTTGTTTTTGTTTTAAATATTTGATCCTATATTTTAGTAGTGAATATCTGTCATGCTCAAGAAATAACATAAAGCCTTATGGAGAAGCTTCTTGGGATATTTATTTTCTGTAAGGGACTATAAATTGATCTTTTCTTCATAAAATGTTTCTTTAGCTCACAATTTTCTTTGGAGTATTCCTTTTTGTGCTTTTTTAATCAACATTTATAAAGGGCACTTTCACATCGACATCTATGACTAATGTTGTCCTCCACTTTGACAGTGATATTCTAGAAATTGATTTCAGATTGGAAATAAGGGCAGATGAGTATGGTTGTTCAAACTATAGGACAAGATTGGCACAACTAAGCACTTCAAATAAATTGTTTCTTAAATTGACCCATATACAGATTGGTAATACTTGCCGTGAACCTGGTCATGTTAAATTGCCCAATAGCTGTACTTAAATAAAATTTATTATGTGAAAAAGTTAAATCAATTGGTGTAAAGTTTCTTCAGCAGCATCTCTATTAGGGACTGGCATTAGATAACATGTTTTGAACTAGATGAAACCTGTGAGAAAGCTTATTTTTGTGCTAACAGACACTTTTTACAAGGAATACATATGAAATGCCAGCGGTCGGGATGCTGAGGTCACATGACCAACTGCAGCATCCCGACACTGAAAATGCTAACATTGGAGGGGTTAAGTATATCTACCCCCCTGTCCCCTACCCTATCCTTAACCATCAGGGTCAGCTGGGGCTAACCCTCCAGGGGTGTCAGCTATGGATAACCCTTGGGTGGAGGTGGCTTTGGCTAACCCCCCATTGCCAAACCCTAACCCTCCCCTACCGGGCCCTAACCCAGAACCCCGATACTTACCTTCAGGATGCTGGCTGATGGTGATCCAGTGCCGGTGTCCTGAGTGGTGTTGGGATTCCGGTGTCGGTCACATGACCGCTGGCATCCCATCAGCCGGGATGCTGAATGCATCTCTTCTACAATTTCCGACCTTAAAGTATCGAACTAAACCATGTGGATCCCCCTAGGCTTTCAAAAATCGTGGGGGCCTCTCACAAATTATCTCCTAATATGTTTTTTAATTTTACCAACCAAATTTCTATGATCTTGAAACTGTAATGTGAATCTATTGTCTATTGTGTATGTATTTTAAGTTAATAATGGGTTCATTACATTAATGCAGCATTTTCTTTATTGAGTCTTTAATGTTAAATTTTAATTTCTTTGACTTAATTTATTTTTTTCTATTTTTTGGAAACACTTTAAAAAAGCTTGATTGTAATTTTCTATCAAGATCAACTCAATATTATTTTGTACCATTGTCACGGAGTCCCTAAAAGATTGGGGGACCATAGGCTGGGAGCCTACTTTGCCTATTTGGTAATACAGCACTGCAAACTTGGCATGTTGCCCTTACCTACAGGAATCAGCTGTCCACTTCAAATCAATGTAGGAACCTTGTGCTCAGCCAGAGTTCCAAGACAGCAAATCTACTTGTACTCACAATGGCACATGCCCTCTACAAACACAGTACTCAGAGGTTCCTACAGACAAGGCACTTCTCAACCAGGCATTAGCGGTGCTCACATTAAAACACACCATGTACCAACATGGAACTCAGAGGCTTCTGCTGACAAGGTACTTTTCAGAATGATAATGGGCACTTCTCCACTCTACAGGTTCAGCATACAGACTCTGATAGAGGTGATTTATTTTCCCAACATACTGTATATACTGCTAAAAATAAATAGCACAAATACTAATGATGGCCACAAGCCAAGTTAGGACTCATTGAGCCCTATACTCCAACATTGGTTGCATAGCTGGGATCTGGCCCTCTTCTATGGGTTCTATGTGCTAACATATACAGTATAGAGTTATATATGTAATTATTATATAAAACACAACTCTGCTCAAAAGTGGAGCATAAGGTAATGGAGGATTTGGGCACATAAGGGAGGACTGTTGTTATTATTATTATTTACCTTTATTTATGTGGCACCACAAAGTATGTGTTACACTGTAGAGGGAAATTACAATAAAGCAAACAAATAATAAAAGAAGTTAAAATGGACAATACTGTACATGGGGAATATCACAGCAATATTTCTATACAAATGAGTGACATACCAGTGCCCTTGGAGGACAGACAGTCAGAGGTGCTGAGTGAGTAGTGTCCCACTGCACAAAAAGATAGTGAAGGGAATGCTGGTAAACTGGGAGGTGAAATGGACAATAAATAAAGAGTGAGAACAGAGGGCATGAGTAAAAATTGCGAGGAGGGGTGACAGGTGTTGATGAAGGGTAAATTTTTAGGGTACTTTTAAAGCCCTGCAGACTGGCTTACAGTAGTGCATGGGAGTAAGTTCCAGTGGAGTAGCAGCATGGGAAAACAAGTAGTAGAACACTCCATATACTAATTATCAATCTTAGCAACATGCATGCAAATTCTGGATCTATCTCATCTCCTCCTGTGGGCATATTACTGGAGGCAAGTGAGGAAATGTGCCTCTCTTTCATTCATCTCTGCATTAATAAATTGAACCTTTTGTATTTTTGGAGAGTGTTACAATCTCCTGATGCATTAATGCCTCTACTTAGTTGTATAAATGATCAGATGTAAGGAACCCTACTTTATACTAATAATATAAATAAGCAAATAGTAAAATTTAAAAAAAGCAAATAATTCAAATGTATCTTATGAAGTAAAGCACATGGAATTCTCTATATGTGAGCCAGGTTAACATCTGGAGTTAATAAATTCTTCCTGTAAATGAAATTACCTATTCTCTGCTATAACATCAGCCGTTGCATGCAAGATATTTGCTAACATTGTTATGAAAGGTTGGCAGAATTGCAGCTGAGGTTTTTGTTATATTTTGACTGTTTTTCTTCTTGCAAGTTCCTACGTTGTGCTTTCCTGACAGCCAGATTTCAACAGCCACATGACACCATTATCTAGCTAAAGCCCCGAGTTTATTTTTACAATGCAAATAGACTTTGGTGCCTGTCACATCAGAGTCAGAACAGTCCTTTATTAATTCCACATTGTTTATATTTTTAGCGCCTTGGTTTGATTAATTATGTGTGAAAGAATTTGTCAACTTGGCTACCTACATGCTAAGATGAACATTAAACACTGCAAACTAGTAATGGAGGATAGGGTCTGAGTGGAGAAGTTGAGTCATATTTACTGGTATAGAAAGCTGAGCAACTGTATTAAAGAGCTGGAGATAGAAAGAAAGATCGACACTTTTGTGTAATGGCAAGTAGAAATAGATAATCTAACAAATTATGGGAAGCAGCATTAATCACAGCAAAATACTGTACTCACAAAGTCACCTAGCATCAAACTCCCTGGAAACTAGAGATGTGCGCCGGACACTTTTCGGGTTTTGTGTTTTGGTTTTGAATCTGGATCTCTGTTCGTGTTTTGTATCTGGATTGGTTTTGCCAAAACCACCCTTTCGGGTTTTGGTTTTGTATTTGGATTTTTTAAAATAAAACCATAAAAACAGCTAAAATCACAGAATTTGTTGGTTTTTTTTTTACCCTACAGTATAATTAACCTCAATAACATTCATTTTCACACATTTCCAGTCTATTCTGAACACTTCACAGCTCACAATATTGTTTTTAGGCCAAAAGGTTGCACCAAGGTAGTTGGATGACTAAGCTACGCGACACAAGTGGGTGGCACAAACACCTGGCCCATCTAGGAGTGGCACTACAGTGGCAGACAGGATGACAGTTTTAAAAACTAGGCCCCAAAAAGCACATGATGCAAAAAAGAGGTGCAAGATAGAATTGTGCTTGGGCTTTCCCACCCACCTTTATGTTGCTTAAATAGGACATGCACAGTTTAATAAACCCATCATTTCAGCGACAGGTGGTCCCCCTGGAAAAAGCTCGCTAAGTTCTCCGAATTATAGCTAGCTACAAACAGCACCTCTAAATTGGATGACTTTTCACATTATGAGAAGGGGTAAGATCTGAAAGAAAGAGACAGAATGTATCTGCACACTACACGCACGGTCAATTAATTGTATCGACTAGATGGACCCCATTGAAATATCTCACTCTAATACTAGAGATAAGCTGTGGGGGTGCAGCCCATATGCAACTCAATTTAATACAAACAAAAGGTGGGGGGGACCTAAAGTAGTTGCTTAGTTGGGCGCACAAATGAAATTCATGTTGATTTTAATTCCTTTAAAACTTAGCTTTTATTGCTTGACCTTCTAAAATGCCCCCTTTATATGGGGATTACACAGCAAAACATAGAGGTTAAAATTGATACATACAAACATAAACGTGAAAAGAGAGAATATAAATGTGAAAAGATTTAAAAGGCGGTGCTTCCACTATTACTCTGGCAAGGTGTAGGGATAGAGTTGCTTATCTAGCACATGAGTGTCTCGAATATATTGAATGGGAAAACCCCCTGATATAGTGCGATTTTGATCATGCACGGGACAAATGGTAGCAGTTCAGGGAATAATTCTCTGGATGCATGTGATGATATTACAGGTTTCATCCAAGTACGTGGATTATAACTTTTAAGAAGAGGACCGATCTACACCGGATTCTTTGTAAGTATAATTTTAATTACAGGTACCCCTGGATTCTACTGGACAAGGGGGCCGAGTGCTTCGTGTCAACATAGGTAAGTATGTATGTAAGTGTGCATGTATGTTCATTAAACATTTACTTTCACGTGTCTGTGTTCTGTTTTTATTTGGGTATTTTTTTTGTAGTAGAACTACAGATACCAGCAGGCCCGTTTCCCCCCGCATGCTGGTACTTGTGGTTCTCCAAGTACCAGCTTGTGGGGGAGGCTTACTGGGACTTGTAGTTCTGCTACAAAAAACAATATTCTTTTTTTTACACAAAAGGCTATCAGCCTCCCATCCACCGCCCACAGATGGGGGGGACAGCATCAGGCTTTACCCCTGTTCCTTGGGTGGCTGGAGGGGGGACCCTTTGATTTAAGGGGTTCCCACTCCTCCAGGGTACCTTGGCCAGGGGTGACAAGTTGGTGATTTAAGGCCAGGGCCGCAGGGACCAATATAACAGTGTCCCCCGTCTGTGGCATTATTTCTCTGACTAGTGGAGCCCGGTGCTGGTGTTAAATATATGGGGGACCCCTACATTTTTTGTCCCCTGTATTTTTTGCACCAGGCACAGAGCCCGGTGCTGGTTGTTAAAATATGTGGGAACCCCAGTCAATTTTTCCCCTGTATTTTTACAACCAGGATCGGCTCAAAGAGCCTGAGGCTGGTTATGCTTAGGAGGGGGGACCCACGCAATTTTTTTTTGGGTATTTTTAACACTTTATAGCCTTTTTTTAAGGTACACAATGAAGCCCTGCATGGATCTCACAGATCCGGCTGGGTTTCATTGTGTTAAGTCCGGCAGTGTTTTACTAATCACTCCCGTAAAACACTGCCTGACATTACAAATGACATCGACATCGGAAAAAATGAAAATGCAGAATACGACAGCATAAAAAGTTGCAAATTCACACATTCGATGTAATTCTTGTTTAATCTCCCTCCAAATCCCGACAATTACGAATCTTCATAAATATACTCCATGGAGTCTGGAGACTTGTTTTGTGAAAATCTCGTGTGTTTCTTATTTTCCATTTTTTATTGCATTTTTATGTACATATTTTGCGGCAGATGCCTTATTTTTGTAATTCATAGCTCCCAGTTACATGCATGTGAGCATACCTGTGTGTCCCAGTTATACGCATGTGAGCATACCTGAGTGTCTTGTTTATTTTATTCATATTTTAGTTTTAAATAGAGTAGCCGCTTAGATGTTTTAGCAGCCCCTTGTGAGCCCCCACAGCAGCCCTGGACCTGGCAAGTTGAGTTTGGGTGAGTTCGGTACAGTACTAAGCAGGACTGTGCAGTAAATTTTTTGTTATTCAGCCCCTGCCCTAGTGGAGCTTACCACTGTACAGTCTAAACTAATTTCATATTACAAGTAGGACTGTGGGAGGAAGCAATGCTTTCCTCTGTGTCAACAGCATGCCTCAGCCTGGCAAGCAAGATATCTTTCTGGCTGTAAGCCACCACAAGACTCCATACTGGGCCTTATTCAGTAACTGTGCCTCACAGGAGCTCCTAGCCCATTTAGTTCTGCAGTGCAATGGAAAGCTGATGCAATATAAGATCACCGAAACTCTGTTCTTCTAACACCGCAAAGTCTTGCGATAACCCTATGCAGCCGTTCCATTGTACAATTATTACGGAGAAAACAACATTTACAAAATAAAGGAATAGAACCCTAAACAACAAATGTTCATTTTGTAAGTAATCCCAAAATGTGGAACATTAATAATAAATCAAAATTAAGGTTGACTAATTGGAGCCATTCATTTGAGTCCCTAACATGAAATAATTGAGAATAACCTCTCTCTAATGCTGGGTACACAGTGCACACTAGAAGATATATCTACTATAGATGAGTGGGTTCAGACAGGGCACCCCTGAAATTATATGGCAGACATATAGACATAGGTGTGTTTGGAAAATCTAGTTTTCTCCGGCAGTTTCTATAGAAAATAAAGTCATGTCACGTTCCGCTGGATTATGAAACTGTCTCTTGTGAGTCTGACTTACTTTGGCCACAAATAAGGTCTCTCCCCACTTTATTAAAAAACACTTCACCAAAATTTAAATTTCCATTTCCAATATTGTGGCTATATGTTTTCATAAACCTCGTTGTGATCTTGACGCATGTTTCATATTCTGCTCTAGGCTTTAATTTAAACCTAGGATTAAGTACAGCAGCACCCCTGGAATTATACGTCAGTGCCTCTGGACTTATAAAGCATAGGCAGCACCCCTGAAGAATTACACAGCACAGTAGACCGGACACAGCACCCCTGGACTTAAATGGCAGTGGAGCAGCACCCCTGGACTGATAAAGCAGAGGGGCAGCATCCCTGGAATGATGTGGCAGACAAAGAAAAGATGTGCAAGATGGAATTGTCCTTGGGCCCTCCCACCCTGTTGTATAAACAGGGCATGCACACTTTAACAAACCAATCATTACAGCGACAGGGTCTGCCACACGACTGTGGCTGAAATGATTGCTTTGTTTGGGCCCCCACCAAAAAAGAAGCACTTAATCTCTCCTTGCACAAACTGGCCTCTACAGAGGCTAGATGTCATCCTCATCTTCATCCTCCAATTCCTCACCCCCTACCGTGTTTACATCCTCATCCTCACAGACAAATAATTCCACACAGAAGAGGTGAATTTTTGGGTATTTTGCCCAGGCATGACAATAGACTTTTTCATCCCATGGCCAACAACTGTCTCCACTAGTGCCTTCTCAAACAAACCACATCACCATCAGAATCTTCATTGTAAACGTCCTCCTCAGCGCCAGCTACACCAATATCCTCCTCATCCTGATGTACTTCTACAGTGACATCCTCAATCTCAATATCAGCAACTGGACTGGCTGTGCTCCTCCTAGCACTTGCAAGGGGCATGCAAATGGTGGTAGGAGCCTCCTCTTTCCATACAGTCTTGGGAAGGTCAGGCCTAGACATCGCAACCGCGGACTCACTTGGACTTACCTTGGGGATTTGTGATAACTCTGAACGCACAGTTGTTTTTTTCTGTGCTTTAACAAACTTATTTTTTTATTTATCAAGAGGGAGGAGGGATTCCATCTTCATGAGAAGCTGAACCACCAGTCAAGAACATAGGCCAAGACCTTAGCCTTTCCTTGCCACTTCATGTCGTGAATGGCATATTGCCAATTTTACATTTCTTATCAGATAAAAATTTTTTTTTTTTTTTGGTTATTAATTTTTGCTTCTTGGATTTTACATGCCATCTATGACAATGGGCATCAGCCTTAGTAGACAACCCCTGTATTTTTACAGCAAACATTTTTATTTTAACTGCTCCCCAGATTTTTTACAGCATACAGGACAGGGCCAGTGTACATTTATTATTACAGCACCCCCGTATTTTTACAGCATACAAAACAGGGCCAGTATACCTTTATTTTCAGAGCACCCCTGTATTTTTACAGCATACAAGACAGGGCCAGTGTACATTTATTTTCACAGCACCCCTGTATTTTTTTTACAGCATACAGGATAGAACCAGCACCCCTGTATTTTCACAGCACCCCTGTAGTTTTACAGCATACAAGACAGGGCCAGTGTACCTTTATTTTAACAATAGCACTCCTGTAATTTTACAGCATACAGGACAAGCCAGCACCCCTGTATTTTTACAGCATACAAGACAGGGTCGGTGTACCTTTATTTTCACAGCACCCCTGTATTTTTACAGCTAATAAGACAGGGCCAGTGTACATTTATTTTCACAGCACCCCTGTAATTTTATATCATGTAAGACAGGGCCAGTGTACCTTTACAACACCCCTGTATTTTTACAACATAAAAGACAGAACCAGCACTCATGTATTTTCACAGCACCCCTGTATTTATACATTATACAGGACAGTGCTCCTGTACAGTACAGTGACAGGACAGCAACACCCATGTACAGCTGCAGCACCCCTAACAGCACAGTGACAGGACACCACAGTGATAGGACAGGTTATTGCATTTAACATAGTGACATTAATATGGGAGTGGTAAGAATCATTGTTGTCAGTTGGTACTAAACCATTACTTCAGCAGGTGCATTATAATATGAACAGCTTATCACAAAATGCAGGTTGTACCCAATAGGCATTTTGCCTCTTTTCAACCTCACTAACTATGTAGCACCCCTGACAGCACACAGGATAGCATCCCTAGTGAGCACACACTGACTCCACCTGACACCACAACCCACAGAGAGACAAAGGTCTGTTTCTCTCACTCTCTAAGTTCAGAGTGAAAATGGCAGCAATGCGCGGCTGTTTATATGTAATCCAAAACCCACTAGTATCCAAAAGCAGGATGATGATGTTTTGCCTCGTTCTAGGATCTGAGTCTGGCGGGAAGTCCCGAGCCGGACTCGGTTCCCGACTCAGATCATAAAGGTCAGGGGGTTCAGATCTCGGAGATCCAAACCCGCTCATCTCTACTGGAAACCTAATGTGGGAATCTGAGAATATTTGGCTGCAAAGCTTAGGTACTGTACACATTCCTAGGGATAAGTGCCCCAAATTCAGATACATAACAACAGAAGGTATCTTGGTAGGATACAGTGAACAAAGCAAATTGTTATTCCTAAAGCCTGCTAAGTAGAGATGAGCGGGTTCGGTTCCTCGGGATCCGAACCCCCCCGAACTTCACCTATTTTACACGATTCCGAGGCAGCCTCGGATCTTCCCGCCTTGCTTGGTTAACCAGAACGCGCCCGAACGTCATCATCCCGCTGTCGGATTCTCACGAGATTCGTATTCTATATAAGGAGCCACGCGTCGCCACCATTTTCACTTGTGCTTTGGAGATTGAACGGAGAGGACGTGGCTGTGTTCTCTCCCTGAAAAGCTCCGTAATCTGTGCTCAGTGTGCTGAAAATATCTGTGCTCAGTGTGCTGCAAATAATCTGTGCTCAGTGTGCTGAAAATATCTACGTTCTCTGCCTGAAAACGCTCCATATCTGTGCTCAGTGTGCTGCAAATATCTGATCAGTGTGCTACATTGTGGGGACTGGGGACCACCAGTATATACTTTTCTATAGCTTCTATACTGCTTGTCAGGACACACATGGGTCACAGTTACACCGCTCTGTACTGATATATACAATAATATATATACTTTTCTATATCTTCTATACTGCTTGTCAGGACACATGGGTCACAGTTACACTGCTCTGTACTGATATATATAATAATATATATACTTTTCTATAGCTTCTATACTGCTTGTCAGGACACGTGTCACAGTTACACCGCTCTGTACTGATATATACAATAATTTTAAATCATTTTCTATAGCTTCTATACTGCTTGTCAGGACACACATGTGTCACAGTTACACCGCTCTGTACTACTACTGATATACAGTAATATATATACTTTTCTATAGCTTCTATACTGCTTGTCAGGACACATGTGTCACAGTTACACCGCTCTGTACTACTACTGATATACAGTAATATATATACTTTTCTATAGCTTCTATACTGCTTGTCAGGACACATGGGTCACAGTTACACTGCTCTGTACTGATATATATAATAATATATATACTTTTCTATAGCTTCTATACTGCTTGTCAGGACACGTGTCACAGTTACACCGCTCTGTACTGATATATACAATAATTTTAAATCATTTTCTATAGCTTCTATACTGCTTGTCAGGACACACATGTGTCACAGTTACACCGCTCTGTACTACTACTGATATACAGTAATATATATACTTTTCTATAGCTTCTATACTGCTTGTCAGGACACATGTGTCACAGTTACACTGCTCTGTACTGATATATATACAATAATATATATACTTTTCTATAGCTTCTATACTGCTTGTCAGGAAACAGGGGTCACAGTTACACCGCTCTGTACTGATATATACAATAATTTTAAATCATTTTCTATAGCTTCTATACTGCTTGTCAGGACACACATGTGTCACAGTTACACCGCTCTGTACTACTACTGATATACAGTAATATATATACTTTTCTATAGCTTCTATACTGCTTGTCAGGACACATGTGTCACAGTTACACCGCTCTGTACTACTACTGATATACAGTAATATATATACTTTTCTATAGCTTCTATACTGCTTGTCAGGACACATGGGTCACAGTTACACTGCTCTGTACTGATATATATAATAATATATATACTTTTCTATAGCTTCTATACTGCTTGTCAGGACACGTGTCACAGTTACACCGCTCTGTACTGATATATACAATAATTTTAAATCATTTTCTATAGCTTCTATACTGCTTGTCAGGACACACATGTGTCACAGTTACACCGCTCTGTACTACTACTGATATACAGTAATATATATACTTTTCTATAGCTTCTATACTGCTTGTCAGGACACATGTGTCACAGTTACACTGCTCTGTACTGATATATATACAATAATATATATACTTTTCTATAGCTTCTATACTGCTTGTCAGGAAACAGGGGTCACAGTTACACCGCTCTGTACTGATATATACAATAATTTGAAATCATTTTCTATAGCTTCTATACTGCTTGTCAGGACACATGTGTCACAGTTACACCGCTCTGTACTGATATATACAATAATTTTAAATCATTTTCTATAGCTTCTATACTGCTTGTCAGGACACACATGTATCACAGTTACACCGCTCTGTACTACTACTGATATACAGTAATATATATACTTTTCTATAGCTTCTATACTGCTTGTTAGGACACATGTGTCACAGTTACACTGCAATGTACTGATATATACAATAATTTTAAATCATTTTCTATAGCTTCTATACTGCTTGTCAGGACACACATGTGTCACAGTTACACCGCTCTGTACTACTACTGATATACAGTAATATATATACTTTTCTATAGCTTCTATACTGCTTGTCAGGACACATGGGTCACAGTTACACCGCTATGTACTGATATATACAATAATTTTAAATAATTTTCTATAGCTTCTATACTGCTTGTCAGGACACACATGTGTCACAGTTACGCCGCTCTGTACTACTACTGATATACAGTAATATATATACTTTTCTATAGCTTCTATACTGCTTGTCAGGACACATGTGTCACAGTTACACTGCTCTGTACTGATATATATACAATAATATATATACTTTTCTATAGCTTCTATACTGCTTGTCAGGACACATGGGTCACAGTTACACTGCTCTGTACTGATATATACAATAATTTTAAATCATTTTCTATAGCTTATATACTGCTTGTCAGGAAACACATGTGTCACAGTTACACCGCTCTGTACTACTACTGATATACAGTAATATATATACTTTTCTATAGCTTCTATACTGCTTGTCAGGACACATGTGTCACAGTTACACTGCTCTGTACTGATATATATACAATAATATATATACTTTTCTATAGCTTCTAGTATTACAGTGCAGCATTTTGGTGACCAACAGTATACATATATAGTACAGTACTTTAGGCCATTGCTATTGATATATTACTGGCATATAATTCTACACATTAAAAAATGGAGAACAAAAATGTGAAGGGTAAAATAGGGAAAGATCAAGATCCACTTCCACTTCGTGCTGAAGCTGCTGCCACTAGTCATGGCCGAGATGATGAAATGCCATCAACGTCGTCTGCCAAGGCCAATGCCCAATGTCATAGTAGAGAGCATGTAAAATCCAAAAAACAAAAGTACAGTAAAATGACCCAAAAATCAAAATTAAAAGCGTCTGATGAGAAGCGTAAACTTGCCAATATGCCATTTACAACACGGAGTGGCAAGGAATGGCTGAGGCCCTGTCCTATGTTCATGGCTAGTGGTTCAGCTTCACATGAGGATGGAAGCACTCATCCTCCTGCTAGAAAAATGAAAAGACTTAAGCTGGCAAAAGCACAGCAAAGAACTGTACGTTCTTCTAAATCACAAATCCCCAAGGAGAGTCCAATTGTGTCGGTTGCGATGCCTGACCTTCCCAACACTGGACGGGAAGAGGTGGCGCCTTCCACCATTTGCACGCCCCCTGCAAGTGCTGGAAGGAGCACCCGCAGTCCAGTTCCTGATATTCAAATTGAAGATGTCAGTGTTGAAGTACACCAGGATGAGGATATGGGTGTTGCTGGCGCTGAGGAGGAAATTGACAAGGAGGATTCTGATGGTGAGGTGGTTTGTTTAAGTCAGGCACCCGGGGAGACACCTGTTGTCCATGGGACGAATATGGCCCTTGACATGCCTGGTCAAATTACAAAAAAATCACCTCTTCGGTGTGGAATTATTTCAACAGAAATGCGGACAACAGGTGTCAACCCGTGTGTTGCCTTTGTCAAGCTGTAATAAGTAGGGGTAAGGACGTTAACCACCTAGGAACATCCTCCCTTATACATCACCTGGAGCGCATTCATCAGAAGGTCATTGACAAGTTCAAAAACTTTGGGTGACAGCGGAAGCAGTCCACTGACAACTAAATCCCTTCCTCTTTTACCCAAGCTCCTGCAAACCACACCACCAACTCCCTCAGTGTCAATTTCCTCCTTAGACAGGAATGCCAATAGTCCTGCAGGCCATGTCACTGGCAAGTCTGACAAGTTCTCTCCTAACTGGGATTCCTTTGATGGATCCTTGAGTGTAACGCCTACTGCTGCTGGCGCTGCTGTTGTTGCTGCTGGGAGTCGATCGTCATCCCAGAGGGAAAGTCAGAAGACCACTTGTACTACTTCCAGTAAGCAATTGACTATCCAACAGTCCTTTGCGAGGAAGATGAAATATCAAAGCAGTCATCCTGCTGCAAAGCGGATAACTCAGGTCTTGGCAGCTGCGGTGGTGTTAAACGTGTGTCCGGTATCCACCGTTAATTCACAGGGAATTAGAGAATTGCTTGAGGTACTGTGTCCCCGGTACCAAATACCATCTAGGTTCCATTTCTCTAGGCAGGCGATACCGAGAATGCACACAGATGTCAGAAAAAGAGTCACCAGTGTCCTAAAAAATGCAGTTGTACCCAATGTCCACTTAACCACGGACATGTGGACAAGTGGAGCAGGGCAGACTCAGGACTATATGACTGTGACAGCCCACTGGGTAGATGTATTGCCTCCCGCAGCAAAAACAGCAGCGGCAGCACCAGTAGCAGCATCTCGCAAACGCCAACTCGTTCCTAGGCAGGCTACGCTTTGTATCACCGCTTTCCATAAGAGGCACACAGCTGACAACCTCTTACGGAAACTGAGGAACATCATCGCAGAATGGCTTACCCCAATTGGACTCTCCTGGGGATTTGTGACATCGGACAATGCCACCAATATTGTGCTGCACGCACAATATTGGTGGCATTACATGTGGGCAAATTCCAGCACGTCCCATGTTTTGCACATACATTGAATTTGGTGGTGCAGAATTTTAAAAAAACGACAGGGGCGTGCAAGAGATGCTGTCGGTGGCCTGAAGAATTGCGGGCCACTTTCGGCATTCAGCCACCGCATGCCGAAAACTGGAGCACCAGCAAACACTCCAGAACCTGCCCCGCCATCATCTGAAGCAAGAGGTGGTAACGAGGTGGAATTCAACCCTCTATATGCTTCAGAGGATGGAGGAGCAGCAAAAGGCCATTCAAGCCTATACATCTGCCTACGATATAGGCTAAGGAGGGGGAATGCACCTGACTCAAGCGCAGTGGAGAACGATTTCAACATTGTGCAAGGTTCTGTAACCCTTTGAACTTGCCACACGTGAAGTCAGTTCAGACACTTCCAGCCTGAGTCAGGTCATTCCCCTCATCAGGCTTTTGCAGAAGAAGCTGGAGAGATTGAAGGCGGAGCTAAAATGGAGCGATTCCTCTAGGCATGTGGGACTTGTGGATGGAGCCCTTAATTCGCTTAACCAGGATTCACGGGTGGTCAATCTGTTGAAATCAGAGCACTACATTTTGGCCACCGTGCTCGATCCTAGGTTTAAAGCCTACGTTGTATCTCTCTTTCCGGCAGACATAAGTGTGCAGAGGTGCAAAGACCTGCTGGTGAGACACTTGTTAAGTCAAGCGGAACGTGACCCATCAACATCTCCTCCTTCACATTCTCCCGCAACTGGGGCTGCGAGGAAAAGGCTAAGAATTCCGAGCCCACCTGCTGGTGGTGATGCAGGGCAGTCTGGAGCGAGTGCTGACATCTGGTCTGAACTGAAGGACCTGCCAACGATTACTGACATGTCGTCTACTGTCACTGCATATGATTCTGTCAGCATTGAAAGAATGGTGGAGGATTATACGAGTGACCGCATCCAAGTAGGCACATCAGACAGTCCGTACCTATACTGGCAGGAAAAAGAGGCAATTTGGAGGCCCTTGCACAACCTGGCTTTATTTTACCTAAGTTGCCACCCTCCAATGTGTACTCCGAAAGAGTGTTTAGTTCAGCCGCTCACCTTGTCAGCAATCGGCATACGAGGTTACTTCCAGAAAATGTGGAGAAGATGATGTTCATCAAAATGAATTATAATTAATTCCTCCGTGGAGACATTCACCAGCAATTGCTTCCAGAAAGTACACAGGGACCTGAGATGGTGGATTCCAGTGGGGACGAATTAATAATCTGTGAGGAGGGGGATGTACACAGTGAAAGGGGTGAGGAATCGGACGATGAGAAGGAGGTGGACATCCTGCCTCTGTAGAGCCAGTTTGTGCAAGGAGAGATTGATTGCTTCTTTTTTGGTGGGGGACCAAACCAACCAGTCATTTCAGCCACAGTCGTGTGGCAGACCCTGTCACTGAAATGACGGGTTTGTTAAAGTGTGCATGTCCTGTTTATACAACATAAGGGTGGGTGGGAGGTCAAAAGGACAATTCCATCTTGCGCCTCTTTTTTTTTTATCTCTGCATCATGTGATGTTTGGGGCTAATTTTTTTAAGTGCCATCTTGTCTGACACTGCAGTGCCACTCCTAGATGGGCCAGGTGTTTGTGCCGGTCACTTGGGTCGCTTAGCTTAGTCATTCAGCGACCTCGGTGCAAATTTTAGGACTAAAAATAATATTGTGAGGTGTGAGGTGTTCAGAATAGACTGGAAATGAGTGGAAATTATGGTTATTGAGGTTAATAATACCATGGGATCAAAATGACCCCCAAATTCTATAATTTAAGCTGTTTTTGAGGGTTTTTTGTAAAAAAAACACCCGAATCCAAAACATACCTGAATCCGACAAAAAAATTTCAGGGAGGTTTTGCCAAAACGCGTCCGAATCCAAAACACGGCCGCGGAACCAAATCCAAAACCAAACCACAAAACCCGAAAAAATGTCCGGTGCACATCTCTACTGCTAAGTAACAGTATAAGTAAGCAGGGCCTGTTCTGGTGCTCTGAGCGTCCTGGGCGGCAATAGGGGGCGTGGCTTTGTACAGGGGGCGTGGTCATCCACGCCCCCTGTACAGACTGAAATGATGTGCGATGCGCGATGACGTCATCGCGCACCGCACAGTAAAGGTCCTCTCCACGAAGGGAAACTAGACGTGTAGCGTCTAGTTCCCTTCGTGGAGAGGACCTTTGCTGTGCGGTGCGCGATGACGTCATCGCGCACTGCACAGTAAAGGACCTCTCCACGAAGGGAAACTAGATGCGTACGCGTCTAGTTTCCCTTCACAGCAGCAGCGGGGGGGCAGCGGCCAGCGGCAGCGGGGGGCACACAGCAGCAGCGGATCTTGCCCTGGTGTGGCGCCCTCCGGAATGCGGCGCCCTGGGCAAAAGTCCTGCTTGCCCGTGGCAAGATCCACTACTGCAAGTAAGTCACAGTACAGTAAGACACAGCCGGAGCAGGGCTTATTTAGCAGCATTACATTTACTGTATGTGCAAAATGTACTCTAAACCAAATCAGGAATTTATCAGTTTAACAAGTATCTGATGGTTGCTATGATTTAAAAATGTGCCACAGCTAAATAAGTACAATGTTCATAAATGAGTCTGAGAGGTTTATTTACAAATCATCTTGTTGTAAAGCACTTCTGATTGTGTTTACGCCTGATATTTAAATGGGCAATGCTTTTACTATCGAGACCAAACTGTGCATCAGCAACCTTTCGTACTGTAAATAAACCCCTGAGTGTGTACTTTCATTAGCACTGAGCTGGCATATACACAGAACAGTAATTGTTTAGATCAGCCCATAAAACAACTGTTCTGAATGACTGGATATAAGCGATAACTGTTCACAACCTGGAAAAGGTCAGTAAATGGTTGTGATTATTTGATTGGATTATAATACCTGTCTGATCTATGTCTGATCGTTGCGAGCATCGTTCAGCTGATTCCAGGCTTTGAATATACTGTAGAAATCCATATTTACTCAAGGAGCATAAAAACATGAAGGTGAGTAGTGGAAACCGCATTCAAAACTGTGAATTGTCACTAAGTACCAAACCCCTATTGGCCTTTGCAAAACTCTGCTATCTATCTTTATTCTATTATTGTTTTGTTATTAAAAAAACAAAAGTTGGGGAGGCGTGGCTAGCCACGACAGAGTACGGAAGTGGAATTTCAGGGCTCTGGCTATACCACATCCTAATTGTGGTTAAAACCCCTGTGTCCTCAAAATGCCTGTGTACTCCCCCTGTCTCCTGGAGGGCCTGCTGCCCACAGTGTTCAGTATCGCGGAGTCGAGGGATACTGCCTGTGTACTCCCCCTGTCTCCCGGAGGGCCTGCTGCCCACAGTGTTCAGTATCGCGGAGTCGAGGTATAGTGCAATCTATCCCTGCGGGTTGCGGCCTGGTGGGGGCGGTGGCCGGGATCTCAGTTACCTTCAAGTGGCCGGATGCAGAGCTCCAGAGCATGCGGCTGGAAGCGGCCGCAAAGTGCATACTCCAGCGGGATCCCGGCTCCCTCTCTGACCCACCACCGTCCTTTATACCAGCGCTTTGCTGGGGTCTCTCTGAAACTCCGTGGAGGGCAGCCAGTGGTGGAGAGAGGCGGCGGCTTGCTTCTCGGCCAGGAGCCACGGTGGCCATCTTGCCTGAGGCAGGCACACTCCACCCCCCTCCAGCTCTACTAGGATGCCAGGAAAGGTGTACCAGGTGGCCAGGAAAGGTGCTGGTCACTGGCTTGACTGTGACTAGTGCCACACACTCCCTTCAATGGTCATTTCCCATGCAAGAGGAATATTATACTGGAGTGAGTACCCCCTTCCCATGTGTGCTGTGCTCATGCCCTGGCGGATTGGCAGCCATCTGTGTGACCCATTGTGCCACTTCTTTAATACTTACACCTTGGCTCAGGCTCTATGTGCTATCCCTGTACAGTGACTTGTGTGTTAGTCACACCTGTTTCTGTAGCATAGAATTCCAGTATACCATCCCCATCTTGTGACCAAGCAGCAAAATAACATGCATTTTTCTTAACAGATATAAAGTAATGTAATCTGTTGGTCCAGTATATGTTCGACTCCCCCCCAGATCCATATGGTGAAGATGGAAGATATGTACAGGCTGTAATGTTACCCCTGTATGCCACCATCACTCGCCCTATGCATGTGTTTTCGATATAATCTTTAAACACGGAACTGTACCAGTATTTCTCTCATTTATCCCAGCCTGTTGTGACCAGTAGGATTCCAGAAAAAGTTGTCATGCCACCTAAATGTCAGAAAGAACCACTTGGGGTCCCACCTGTGAGCTTTTTCAAACAGTCTCCTTCCTCCCAAGGGTCCAAGGGCAAGCCCTCCATGGACAAAAACCATAAACCACTCTCTGCACCTTAGCAACTCCTTTGAGCCATCCACGTCATCTACACCTGTGTTGCCTGATATGCGGGATGCACCGTTGACGATTGGCTCTATGAAACAACTTCTAACCTCATTTAAATTGGATATATCACAGGAATTTAGATTGGCCTTACAGACCTGTCAACAATCTGTAGACGCAGTAGGCCAGTGTACAGACCACTTAGAAAATAAGCTGGAAGAAGTTGGCAAATCTCATAATGAACTTATTTCTCTTCATGAGGACCTTCAGGTAGAAGTCACGGCTCTTCGTAGTAAAGTAGGAGATTTGGAGGACAGATCACGTCGGAACAAATCCGAGGTATCCCGGAGACTGTCTCTAATTCTGACCTGGCGGAATATGTCACAGATCTCTTCTCCAAATTGCTACCAACTGTCACTATAACAGACTCTTTACTGGATCGTATACATCAGTTGCCTAAGGCAAGAACTGCTCCTAAGGATGGTCCTAGGGACACTCTTATGCGATTTCATTATTTTCACATTAAGGAACGGGTGCTTCAGGCAGCCAGATCCACAGATGATGCAGATGCTACTTTGGCTAACCTACAGGTCTTCGGGGACTTGTCGGCCGCCACGTTGGCTCCTAGGAGGTCCTTCTCCCCAATCACCAGAGCCCTTTGGAAAGCTAATATTCACTACTGGTGGGGCTTCCCTACATGCTTGATTATTAAATGTAATGGCAACGTGACTGTCGTCACTACACCAGCTGATGGAAGTCAACTTTTGGTTGATTGGAACCTGGAAGCGATTCCCCTGCCGAGCATTTCCAAACTATCCCAGGACTGGTCATTCGACCTGAATGTTTTTCTATTTTGCATGTTTGATGTTCAACTGTTTCTCCTAATATGATTTTCTTTGCAGGGGTCTTGGAGATGCTGTTCCATCTAAGTGGTTTAATTTGTTGTTAGTATACTGACTCTTATAACTGTTAGGGATTTTTCCAGATATGCAGGCCCCCTTTTGTGCCCATACTGCTATACCTCTAACAGAGTCTTTTTTGATTTTTTTTTTATATATTGCAGTTGTTGATTGTATGAGTTGCTCTCCCACAGGCTAGATTTTATACCTACCCACCTTGTTCCATCTCAGGTGCCCCATTACTAAAGCCTAGTCGCTGGGTAACCCAGAATGTTCTCGGTTTTACAAGGTGATTTGTATGTAATACCTAGTTCTGTTCTATTCTGAGTGATGGTGGTGGCGGTCTATGCCACACACCCCTATGTGCCACCTCTCTCGGTGGTCTACATTTGCAACATTATGGTGCCTTGTTTTTTTTCCCTTTTTTTGTTTTTCTTCACTTTGCTCCCTTCCTTTGGTTTCCATTATTTTCCACATTCAAGGTTACCTACATTGATTGTTATTCTCTTCTGTACTCCTATATGCATATACATGTATTTTTGGTTCATTACGGGTCTTTATTGTTGAATAACTCTATTACAAACCTAACATGGTTAAGGTCATATCTTTAAATGTTAAGAGTCTAAATTCCCCGAATAAGCGGAGACTTGCGTTAACCCACTTCGCTAAACTCAAAGCCCACATTGTAGCCTTACAAGAAACCCATTTTATGGTCTCTTCTCCCCCAACTTTTTTTTTAATAATACGTTTCCCCTTTGCTATATGTCTATGTGTCCCAGTAAAAAAGCAGGAGTTTTACTTTTGGTATCCAACTCATGTAATTTTATATTGGATAGGCAGCTCTCTGACTCTGATGGTCGATATCTGATATTGGTGGGTAAGCTGGATGACAAACCAGTTATGCTGGCAGTTGTCTACGCCGCTAATTCCAAGCAAATCCCTTTCATTAGGAAATTTTGTAAAGCCCTTAACTCCTGTAGAATGGCTCTTTATTGATTTTAGGGGATTTAAATATGGTCTTGGGACCAAATATAGACAAACAATCCAAGCACCGCTCCATGAAGGCTTTACCTAGGTGCGATCTTTCCTCTGTGTTTAGATGCATAATACATGAATACAATCTATATGATGTTTGGAGAGCTAGAAACCCAAATGATAGAGACTTTACCTTTTTATCCCCTGTCCATGGGTCCTTCTTCGGGATTGATCTGGCCTTTGAGGATAACTGGACACTCCAGCAAATTAAAAAAGCTTTGACCCTGCCGGTAGCATGGTCCGATCACTCTGCTCTAAGCTTATGCTGGGACCTTCTTACCTTTTGAACTCCCCCCACCCTGAGCATCTTGGCGAACATCTTCTCTCTAATGTGGAAGCTAAGTCTTTGATTGCCCAAACTCTCTCCCTGTATTTAGAGACGAACAATTCGGCAGACACCTCTTTGTTTACGCATTGGTGTGCCCTGAAGGCAGTAACCTGTGGATCTGCAATTAAAGAAGCCACACATTTGCGTAGACAGAGGGAGGTCCATCAGAGGGACATCGACAATAGGTTGGTAGATCTTGAGAATAAATTTAAATCATCACCCTCCAATAAATCCGTTTATCGGGATCTTCTTAAGGTTAGAGAGGAATGGAATATACTCGCATTATCTGAAGTTCAAAGAAATCTATTTAAGCTGAAACTAAAAATTTTATGTCCAGGGTGTTGGATAGGAAATTGAGAGCAAAAACAGCAAAGGAACGAGTGATAGTAGTTACAGACTCCCAAGGTACAAAAGTATCTGATCCTGCTGATATAACGTCTGCCTTTGCAACTAATTACCATCCCATAGCCCTTTTAAACACGAATTTTAAGATATATGCTAAACTGAGAGCTAACAGGTTGAAACCATTACCCCCGTCCCTGGTCGGTATCCGTTCACATGGTCGACCATGTTATGGTCGACAGTCATTAGGTCGACCACTATTGGTCGACATTGACATGGTCGACATGGACACATGGTCGACACATGAAAATGGTCGACACATGAAAGGTCGACACATGAAAAGGTCGACATGAGTTTTTTAACTTTTTTTTCTTTTGGGGAACTTTTCCATACTTTACGATCCACGTGGACTACGATTGGAACGGTAATCTGTGCCGAGCGAAACGAAGGCACCATGCCCGAAGCATGGCGAGCGAAGTGAGCCATGCGAGGGGACGCGGTGCACTAATTGGGGTTCCCAGTCACTTTACGCAAAAAACGACACCAAAAAAAGTAAAAAAACTCATGTAGACCTTTTCATGTGTCGACCTTTCATGTGTCGACCATTTTCATGTGTCGACCATGTGCCCATGTCGACCATGTCAATGTCGACCAATAGTGGTCAACCTAATGACTGTCGACCATAACATGGTCGACCATTCATACCGGAACCTCCCTGGTCACCCACGGCCAAGTTAGTTTTGTTCAGGGTAGACAATCCCCGGATAATACCAGGAGGATTATAAATGTGTTGGATACCTTCCCTGCTTCCTCAGAACCTCTTCTTTTGCTTTCGCTGGATGCGGAGAAGGCATTTGACAGGTTGCACTGGGGATATCTTTACGCAGTTCTTAGGAAGTTCGGGATTGAAGGCAGGGCCCTGTCTTCTATAGCTGCATTATACTCTAACCCAATGGCGAGAGTCTTTGTGAACGGTATTCTTTCCTCCACATTTCAGATCAGGGATGTCCGTTATCCCCACTAGTCTTTGTCTTAGTGATAGAACCCTTGGCGGAGGCTATCCGAACTGAGATGTCTGTACAGGAACTGGTGGTTTTTGGTCATGAATATAAAATTAGTTTATTTGCTGATGACGTGCTACTTACATTAGTAGACCCGGACATCACATACATTTGATCCTGAAGGAATACTCCTCTATTTCCTATTATAAACTTAATACCTCCAAGACAGAAGCCCTCCCGATAAATTTTTCCCCAACCCAATTGCACTTTTTGAAGTCTCAGTATGAGTATGTCTGGCAGGACAGGAGCCTAAAATACCTGGGGATCCTAATCAGCCCAAGAGTCTCAAATCTTATTGCTTGTAACTACCCCCCTCTGTTGCGTAAAATATCCTTATTACTAACAGATTGGATGATGCATAATGTGACTTGGATGGGTCGGATAGCGGCCCTTTAAATGATGGTACTGCCCAAACTATTATATCTGCGTAGAACCATCCCTATTTTGGTACCTAAATCTTTAATCTCCTAGTTTAATTTGGTCTTTATCAGATATGTATGGTAGGGAGCAAAACCTAGGTTGGCTCGTTCCACGATGTCTCTCCCAAAACAGGCTGGGGGTTTAGCATTCCCGGATATTCGTCTATACCAATTAGCATGCATTCTCTCCTCGTTAGGTGCATGGCTGGCAGAAGACAACCCTAAACCATCAGTGCCCTTGGAAAGGGGCTTGATATCTCCATTTCCAATAGTTGATGTCCTATGGCTGCCGAAGTCGGAGGGCTTGCATCTCCTTAAGCGTTCTGTGGTGGTACTATCAGCATGTAAGGCATGGCTAGAACTGATTTCTAAGCTTGATGGTACTTCTTTCCCATCCTTTGATCTATCACTAGTAAGAATTGCCTCCCTGGTCCCAGACTTAAAATTGCATGTTTGGGTGTCCCATGGCCTTCTCACGCTTGGTGGGGACTACCACAGACGGAGCTCTACTGTCATTTAGCCAACTTCAAACTAAATTTATGCTGTCCCATAGGGATTTTTATAAATATTTACAACTACATCACTGGTTGTACAGCACCACAATATCGCCACACAGAGTCTCCACAATATCTAAATACTTACGAGATTTACTGGTCAGACATAACAATAAAGGGGGTATAACAAGGTTATATAATTTCCTTGTTGACTTCCATTCTGCATCAAAATTATCTTCCCTTGTTAGATGGGAAAACGATCGTAAGTGCATGATTTCGGAAGAGGAATGGAGAGGGGTTTTTCATACTTGTTTCCATCTATCTAAATGTATGTCTCACATAGAGCATTTTTTTATAAACTTCTGCACTGCTTATACCTAACTCCATCGAGACTCCATGTTTTTGGGCCGTCCAATTCGAATATGTGTTGGCGTAAATATGCCAATGTTGGTACCCTGCTCCATATATTCTGGTCTTGCCCAGTACTCTTAACATATGGACTGCAGTTTTAACTCTCTTATCCAGGGTCCTGGGCTTCCCCGTACCCCCTCACCCTAAATTAGCGTTATTACATTTGTTCCATGGTGCCCTCAATTGCACAAAATTGGCGTACATTCCATAACCCCACTATATCTGCAATTGAAACAGCTGTTCAATCCCATTATGAGTTTGAGACAGCAGGCATAACCTATTCCTCTGTTTCGACAAACCACCTATATCGCTGGCTTTCCTGGCATACGTACAAGTCATATAACCCAGAGTGATAAATCTCCCACTCTGTTTGTCCACGATATCTATGTATAGGCCTTTGCTAGGTTAACGTTGTACCCTGAATTTATATCATTGACTAATAAGAAGATCCAGTACTTAAGTATCTATATATATATTTGTTTGAACTCTGTACGAAATTGTGTTGTCAGACTACAATGTAACCTTGGCTATACTAGATTTGTATCCACCTGTTCTCCCCCCCCCCCCCAATACCCCCTACTCTCCTTTTTTTTCTTCTGTATTCCCCCCCCCCCCTGCTCCCACATATCTTATAAATTCTTCAATAAAAATCTAATATAAAAAAAAAAGTTATATTTCTGGATGAAAACATGTCTGCTGAAGGATTTGAAAAGGATCTAAGTAAAGTATTAGTATCTTTAAAAAGCCTCAGCTAGTATAACTGCTTCCTGGGTTTCCTAAACTAATATCAACAAGTAACTCAAAACTATTTTTCCTTGTAGAATTTAGACAATTCTTGTCACTGTAAGTGATAGTGGCAAGCAATGGGAACAGGAGCAGCAGGAAAAAAATTCTGACCAAACAATCAAAGGCAGAAGTGGGGAAAAAACAGAATCATGTCACTTACAGTGACAGAGCCGGAGTGACGGAAGGACTGTGATTGGCTCATGGGTAGTGCCGTGGTAAAAGTGCTGGCCACTTATTGGTTGCACTTTAATCTTTGCAGATCAATTTACCATATCGGCTCCCAGGGATGGCGACCTGAAGGTAATGGATTCTAATGATGTCCATTTTCTCCATGTAAGTATTCTATCTGTGTTCCGTTCTGCATTTTGCTCCTCCTCTTTCATAGCAGCCATTTTCTCCTTTGTCCCAGTGCTTGCATGCACTGTCTTCCTCACCGTACACCTCATTACACCAGCATGTCTTGCAGTGAAATATAGAAATACAAAGAAAAACAACTAAGAAAGCGCTGACACACTACACAATATTAAAATACACTCACTTTTTATTAAAATATGTAAAATACATATGGACTGTTCCTAGACTACCTTTAAACACTATATTACTATAGTAATCCTGATCAATCCCTAACAGTAAATAGACAAATGAGTTTCCTATAATCACAACACTATAGATTTTGGCCAAAAATATATGTAATAAATTTATACAGCAGAATTAGTGCACTTAATACAGCCAGATGTTTGGATGGCAGCAAATATAATAAGTAACTTTATAATAGTAACTGTTGCGGTATTTGTTTCATATAACGCAAATGGTTACAAGTCCATGCAGTTATTTCCAAGTATTGTAACAAGAGTTCCAGTTGTTAAGTGTTGGTTTGCCAAGCAAATTTGGAACTTTTATGCATGCAGAGTTGAAATGTATTACAGAGTTATAATTGTTAAACTCTATTAGACATGGCCATGCTTTAAATATCTGATTGTTTTTACCGCGACCGTCCTCTGGTAAACGGGTTCCTGTCCACTCCCGGCTCTGGTGCTCCACGACCTTTTATCAAGCCCTATCCGGAGTAAAGACGGTCCCAGAAGCAATAGAGGATAACGATCCAGCGGTACAAGAGGGAACCTCGGTGCGAGTCTCAGGTCACAGTCCGTATGAGACGCGTTTCCCCACCTTATAGCAATTCAGCATCGGTGGCTTCATCAGTCAGACTGACAGTCAGTGGACAGGAACCCGTTTACCAGAGGACGGTCGCGGTAAAAACAATCAGATATTTAAAGCATGGCCATGTCTAATAGAGTTTAACAATTATAACTCTGTAATACATTTCAACTCTGCATGCATAAAAGTTCCAAATTTGCTTGGCAAACCAACACTTAACAACTGGAACTCTTGTTACAATACTTGGAAATAACTGCATGGACTTGTAACCATTTGCGTTATATGAAACAAATACCGCAACAGTTACTATTATAAAGTTACTTATTATATTTTGCTGCCATCCAAACATCTGGCTGTATTAAGTGCACTAATTCTGCTGTATAAATTTATTACATATATTTTTGGCCAAAATCTATAGTGTTGTGATTATAGGGAACTCATTTGTCTATTTACTGTTAGGGATTGATAAGGATTACTAGTGTTTAAAGGTAGTCTAGGAACAGTCCATATGTATTTTACATATTTTAATAAAAAGTGAGTGTATTTTAATATTGTGTAGTGTGTCAGCGCTTTCTTAGTTGTTTTTCTTTGTATTTCTATACCTGTGGAGGGCGTGGTGGTCCCTCTAATTTAAGAGAGCTGCAGACAGACTGTTTTTAAATTACTGAGCATTTAAAATTGGCGCCAGGAGGTACTAAGTACCAACTTCTTTTTCTTTTGTATTAAATATAGAAATATATAAAAAAAAATATAAAAAATAATTGTATGACACACACATAAAAAAATAATAATTATTAAATAAACTCTCTTACACACCCATAATTCACCACTTATTAATCACACAGATCCTTTGGGAAAGGGTCTTCTTTGTTCATGTAGGTATCCCAGGTACTTGTCAAAAAACATATACAGTATATGCTACAGTACTTGTCCTTTTGAGCGGTGGTTTTCAGTTTGCCGTCTGTCGGGCTCCCGGCGCACAGTATACCGGCGCCGGAATCTCGACACGCGGCATACCGACACTTTTTCTCCCTCTTGGGGGTCCACAACCCCCCTGGAGGGAGAATAAATAGAGCAACACTGTGCCCGCAAGGGGCTCATTTGCACTCGCCACGCTGTCAGTATGCCGGCGGTCGGGATTCCAGCGCTGGTATGCTGGTCACCGGGAGCCCGGCCTCCGGCATACCATACTACACCCCTTTTGAGGTCCGTGTCATATAGGACAGGTTACAAACAGTCATCTTTCAGAAATCTATGGGAGTTTTCTGGTTGGTTGCTCCCATTATCATTTCATTTTTGAAAATTTTTTTTACAGGTGCAAGTGAGCCCTGTATGTTAAGGCATGCTGGGACCTGTAGTTCTAAATAACAACTTTCCCAGAAGCCATTTAAATTGGGCATGCCAAAGATATTTGCGATCTGTTGTGCACCTGTAAAGTTCAATATTATTTCTATTATCTGTACAATATTTATCAACTACACACTCACCACCGAAGGAATGTGTTAAATTGTCCTAGCACTGTCAACATGGTGTAGGCTCTTTCAAAGCATTTTTAGCAGTACCAACTATATGGATTCCAGCCCATGCTGGCTGGCATATGGAATGGTGACCCTATGCAGCGTGTTCTCTCTGCTAAAGTGCCAGTGTCCCTAGCTGGTGCCAGGTAGTGAAAATTTTGGAGATACCATAATCTTTGACCTCCTTAATATGCCACTACCACCATATGTTTTAAGGCCTAGTGCTGGCTGTGGATTTAGGGAGTGACCCCACACCAGTTTTTATTGGATGGACCTTTTTTTAAATCAAAATAATCCACAGAAGGCTGTATTTCTAAACTACTCCATTTTGTGAAATATGTGAAAGATCACCAAAGATTTGTATTTCACCCAAATTAACTACAGCCACCTCATTGGATCTTATAGCTTATAGGATAGATTCTTTCATGTGAAAGTAGTGTAACCTTAGAAGAGTTTACCTAGGCAGGTCAAAGGAATTAATTAAAATAAAAGGCCTAGAAGATGTTACATGATTCGTTTCCAAAAATGATGTCTGACTGACATCTAACACAGTCAGTGTCTCTGCTGCAGCCCTTGAAGTCTTCATTTTTCATTAAAAGCAGAGGCGTAACTAGGGTTTTCGGAGCCCAGGGCAAGATGAAGAGTGGTGCCCCCCCCCCCCCCCCCCAAAAAAATATAGAAAAAACACCAAAAGAAGTATGTGCGCGTGCCAAAGGCGCGTGGTGGAAAAATGGGCATGGCCACACACCAGAAGGGGTGTGGCCACTGAAAATGCCCCAAAGTGCCAGTTACATGCCCCACAGTGCCAGTTACATTGCCCCACAGTGCCAGTTACATTGCCCCACAGTGCCAGATACATGCCCCACAGTGCCAGTTACAATGCCCCACAGTGCCAGATACATGCCCCACAGTGCCAGTTACAATGCCCCACAGTGCCAGATACATGCCCCACAGTGCCAGTTACATTGCCCCACAGTGCCAGGTATATGCCCACAGTGCCAGTTACATTGCCCCACAGTGCCAGTTACATTGCCCCACAGTGCCAGATACATGCCCCACAGTGCCAGATACATGCCCCACAGTGCCACATTGCCCCACAGTGCCAGATACATGCCTCACAGTGCCAGATACATGCCCCACAGTGCCAGATACATGCCCCACAGTGCCAGATACATGTCCCCCCACTCACTCACCACTGTGCCTCTCCTGCCCCTCAATGCTCCAGGTCTCCGGCGGCGGCTATGTGGCACTGGTTCGCTAGCCAATCAGAGCTCGCAGACCGGCAGCCAATCAGAAGCCGGTCCACAAGCTCTGATTTGCTAACGCCACCGGAGACCAGACACACGCAGCGCTGCTGGTAGCGGCGGTGAGGGGAGGGAGAGATGCTGCGCTCTCCTCCCCTCACATTGCGGCATGACGGGGGCGAGTGGGGCATGATGCCCTGGCCGCCGGTGGCGCCCCCCTCTGCTGGGCCTGCCAAGGTGCCCAGGGCATGTGCCCCACTTGCCCTACCCTAGTTACGCCTCTGATTAAAAGCTTCTTCTCAGGGCTGCTGGAGCAGCCCCCCTGTTGTATGCCTGCTAACTGCATGGCACCAACTACAAAACTGAGCTCCTGTGCACGGAGGCGGGGTTATAGAGGAGGCGGCGCTATGCATTCTGGGAAGAAGGTCAAAGCTTTGAGCCTGTTGGTGCCTCGGATCAAGATCCTACTCTACACCCCAATGTCATTCCCTGTGGAGCCCAGTGTACCACGCAGCAGAAATCAAGAATTTGAATTCAATGCTTGTTGTTAAATATGTCAACTCATCATAACTGATATTCACTTTTATTATATTCAGAGGTGCCCTTAACCCAAGTTAACTATAATCCTATGTTTGAAAGGGTTCGATATGGAATATCATCAAGCAGAAGTCGGCTGTCAAAATCCCACCAACGGCATCCTGCCCGCCAGAATGCCAGCAGTGCGGCGAGTGCTTAAGTGCTCTTGTGGTCTCGCTGCACTCACCACGCTGCAGGCTCAGTGGCTCGCTGCGCTCACCACAGGATCTATTGCCACTCTATGGGTGTCGTGGACACCCATGAGTGGGAATAGCCCTCTTGCGCCGGGATTCAGGCCGGCTGCATTGTCGACCGTCGGGATTCCGGAGTTGGTATCATGACCCCACGGGATCCCAATGGCCAGTACATTAAATGCATCCCGTTTGAAACTAATAGTCAGGTGGATGTATTGTTGGTTGTGTCAGTGACACATCTGTGGTTGGATCACTCTTTCGTGGAGTTATTGAAGGTTGAAGTCGTTTTTTTTTACAGTATTCCAAAGATTCATAAATCATTGGTATGACCAACTGGCAGGCCCATTGTGTCTTTCAAGGGTTTCAGTGTTACAACCTATAGCACAATATATTGCTGTTGCAACCTATAGTTATGAATACCAAGAGTTACACAAAAGATACTGCAGATTTTTTGGCAAAATTTAAACAAATTAAATAATTCACACCAGATACATGGTTTGCAACAATGGATGTTACATGCCTTTATAGTGTGATTCCACACAATGAAGGTGTTGAAATGGTAATGGAAGCTCTCATGACCTTGGATTTTGTTGGTCCACCTACTGAGGAACTTAATAAATCTGAGGTTGGTTAAACATTTCAATATGCTGATGCATATTATGTGCAGAATGCCGAGGTCGTGATAGGATCTCATTTGGTGCCTGTGTATGTGTATATTTATGCCCAAACATGAATTTACACATGTATACGCGAAATATGGTCTCAGCATTCTGCACTGTTATTGATTTAAAGATGATTTGTTCATTTAGTGGCAAGACACTAAGGAAGCTTTTGATCAGATGAGTTTCAATTTGAATCAACTTCATAGCCCCGTTAGGTGCTAGTTCTATTCACGCTTACCAGATACAGTTTTTAGATGTCACTGTTTTTCTTGTGGACAATGTTTTGGGCACTACCCTATTTTGCAAGATCACAGATAGATAGAAACACTACATTGTTTGTGGATAGTCACAATCCTTAAGTACTCAATTTGTACAAGCATTAAGGAACCAATTGAAATGGTACGTTGCAATGTTTTCTAAGAAAACACTGTAACGTACCATTTCGTATGCAGATACTGCCACGGTCGCACACAAAATATTGGCATGCTGCATATCATTTTAATCAGCAGAAGCTGCTTGTGCATCCTATTTGCATCATTTTGTGAATAAGATGCATTTTAATGAAAAAGGTAAAGATGCTAGGCACTACTGGGTCATTCCATGGCATGGAGTGACTAGAAGAGCTGTTTAACGTGTAGGGAGACTTGATGTAAGTAGATATATTTATATATGTGCATTTTTGGTTTGGGAGCCGAAGAAGCCTGATGTTGTTGGTCTTGATAACAGTCTGTGAAGGGACTGAAATGTTAACGATGACAGACAACTATGTGTGACAACTGTATGATGTGTAAACAGATGCATACCGCTACTGGTGTCAAAGGATCTGCTGGTTGGGTGGTAATAAAAGTTTCAGCATTTCTTTCTATATTGTTTACAGTAATCAGTTATAGTGCTCAATCCTTATAGTGTATATATAATGCTGCAATGATATATGTGAGGGGTAATCTCAGTGTCACATGAATAGACCCCTTGATGTGCCTGATCCAACGCATTTCAGCACTTCGGGGCCTTCCTCTGGGAGAAGTGAAGAGACTAAGCTATTGCAATTACTGTACAAGAAGTAAATTTGAACAAATGTTTTGCTTCATGCTAGCCTCTAAATGATTCCAATTTATGTGGTATTTAACAGATTACATAACATTAATTGTTATCCATAAACAGTGCACAGTAACACTGAGATTACCCCTCACGTATATCACTGCAGCATAATATATACACTATAAGGGTTGAGCGCTATAACCAATTATTGTAAACTATAAATTCTACAAGGGGGACAACCTTGTTAATTATTAGCAGCACACCCTGCAACATATAGACCTTAGTGCGCAGTCATTCCATATATATTTATTTCTATATTGGTAAGTGATCCTGCTAATTCTTCTTTAGACCTCTATATATACAGGAGGTTGGAAGATCAGTCCAATGTGTGGTTATCTTAATGGCATATAAAATGGCCAAGTAAAAGTCTTTACTTTAATCCAATCAAAATGTTGTGGAAGGATCTGAAGCGAGCAATTCATGGGAGGAATCCCACCAACATTACAGAGTTGAAGCTGTTTTGTACAGAGGAATGGGGTAAAATTCCTCCAAGATGAGGTTCAGTACTAATCAACAATTACCGGAAACGTTTACGTGCAATTATTGCTGCACAGGGGGGCCATACCAGATACTGAAAGCAAAGCATCACATACTTTGTTATGCACAGATATGTGATATTGAATCATTTTCCTCAATAAAAAAAAATGAGCAAGTCTAATTATTTTGTCTCATTTGTTTGATTTGGTTATCCTTATCTACTTTTAGGATGTGTAAAAATCTGAGGTAGGTTTGGGACAAATTTCTGCAGAAATATACAACATTCTGAAGGATTCACAAACTTTCAAGCACCACTGTATGTGTTTATTCAAAGAGACACTGTATCAAGGACCTCATTCAGTATGGAGTGCTCCTTCATTCCTCAGTGCAGTATTCCGATAATTCGGAAAATGCCAATGCGCAGGTTCCCACCCCCCAGTCTGCACAATATCTACTTCAACATACTTTCCCTGCCAAAAGATCGGAAAATGCCAATGCGCAGGTTCCCACCCCCCAGTCTGCACAATATCTACTTCAACATACTTTCCCTGCCAAAAGAACATGGCAGTAATTCTCTCTATTGTCTTACAGTATCTCACCCCCAATGTCCATGCCAAAGAATGGGTGGCGTTAATAACGACACATGCTTACAGAAAGCGATGTGATTTATCACTTGCTGAATGATTTCTACCAATTGTCTATGTTGATCTTTTCTACAAAAAAAAATATGTATAAAAAAAAATCCAAATATTGATCATCAACATCAAATGTAATTTTCAAAAGCTCTTTTGATTACTGGATCAAAACCTCCTTTCTCCACTCCACTGTATCTAATCCACCCCTCTGCATCCCCTTTCCTCCTGTCCTGTTACCCCACTTTCATTCAGCTCTCCCCCACCATAGGCCTACTATCTTACCACTCAGCCCTACTCCCTACTCCCTACCTCCTCTACCATCTCATCTCACCTCCTTCTGTATCACACTGAACTCCTTTCCAGTCCACCTCCTGCAGTTTCACTTCCTAGCTCAGGAGCCCCCACCATCACTACACTCTCTTTATCCCTACCCTCCAAAATAAACTCACCTCAACACTACAGCAACCCTGATAATCTCATTCACATCTATCCCACAAACTCTGTCCCTCTCTCCTGTGCCACCTGGATGGTCAAATCTGTCTGTAACAAACTGGTCTCCACCCATGACCTTTTCATCTCCAACTCCCTGAATCTCCTAGCCATTCCGAATACGTGGATTTCTCCATCTGACACTACTCCCAATGCTCTCTCCTTGGGAGGCCTCCCATTCTCACACACACCCCAGCCCAGGGACTGCATGGCTGGCATATGGGGGCAGATAGGAGGGTCCCATATTAAAGGACCCGCATTTAAATCACGGTCCGCCGTGTGTCCCGGGAGATGGACCTCAGCGCTAGTGTGGACACTGGCTTCAGTCAGGGATTCCACTAGACCACCAGGGCATATAAGGCATAGGTTTTAGTGTATACACTAAATTTTTAAAGACCTTTAGTACCTGGGGTGGAAGACCAACTAGGGGAGGCGGTGCTTAACCTGTAGCCCCTCCCCCAGCTTTGGGTGTCAGTCTACTGCAGATTTCCTGCCCTTAAGTTGTAAACAACACTGCCTCCTTCCCTCAGAGTCCAGGGCAGCCAGCTTCAGCATGCAGCAAGCAAAGTCTCTGGGAATGCTGGACTCAGTCTCCCTGTAAAAACGTCTCCAAGGAGCCAGATTTTTACAAACACTTCTTTCCTACCTGCAGTGGTGTATCTATATAAGAGGGGACCCGTGTGCAGTCTCTGTGTGTGGGCCCCCTTCTCTCCCGTAGCTGTCAGCGCTGTTAGTGCTCTGAGCACTAGAGACTCTGGCACATTGCCAGAGACAACAGTGCTTGCGCAGGTGTCCGGGAAAATGGCACGACGACAGATAATAATCATATCAGTATTTCCACATTCTGACCATTTGATGGAAATTAAACAGGAACCTTAGAATACCCCTGGTAAAAAGTTTCCTCTGTCTAACCGACTCTCATCTCACTATGCCATCTCTTTGGATGATAGTGCAAGGTGGGAGACTCCTCCAGTGGATTCTCATATCACACTTTTGATTAAAAAAAATTAACCTTACCTATTACAATCATTTCCTCATTAAATGAACCCACAGATAGATGCATTGAAAATTGCCTCGAGTCTATCTTTTCACTGATGGGTGCTGTAAATAGACCTACAATAGCAGCCTCATGGGCAGCAAAAGCTATTGAATCTTGGTTACAGGCAATAGAGGAGGAATTGCCTCTAGTTACAGTATATCAGAAGAGTGTGTAGAGCATAATTGGATTGTATCAAGAAAGCAACTTCTTACATTGGGGTGAAGCGCTATCTGATGCTGGTGTGTTGGCAGCAAAAGCATCGGCAACATCAGTGCTTGCAAGACACATAATTTGGTTACGCTCTTGGAAAGCGGATTTAGACTACAAAAAAACTCTGGAAGTACTACCCTTTATGGGAGCTGTTCTATTTGGAGAATTTTTTTTTTCTAGCTTCAGCTTCTACATCATGGCCTAAGAGCTCAAATTTTCATACCTTTCGTCCACAAGGAAAAGCGAAAGGACAAGCGTTTCCTAGGCAATCAAATGCCTTAAAGTCTATTAAGCCCAAGACTAAGCAACCATAGGCAGCAATACAACCCCCAGCAAAACCTGATAAACCCATAGACTGACTTGGGTACCTCAGGTACTCCTTGGGTACCTCAGGGTGGGAGGCCGACTTCTTCACTTTGCGCAAGTCTGTAAAAAGACCACTTCAGACACTTGGGTGCAAGATGTAGTCTCTCACGAGTTAGCCATCTCTTTCAAAGAACGTCCCCCTCAGCAGTATTTTCGCATGAGCCTTCCATCAGACACAGAAAAGTTTTGGATACTTCAAAATGTGGTTCAATTACTCCTCCAGTCAGGAGTAATAGTGCCAGTTCCTCAGGCTCAAAAAGGTAGGAGCTATTATCAGGGGCGTAGCTATCTCATTTGGGGCCCCATAGCATAATTCCATGCATACACGGCCCCCCCGCTCATCTGGGGCTCCATAGCATAAATACCCCCCCCCCATGTGCACCCCGCATGGAGGCACCCCCTATAAAGCACTCACCATTGTGGCCACAGTGTGCTGCTGCTACACTGCCGCCACATCTACTCTCCTGGCCGGCCCGGCTCCGTCCTCTGTCTCTTCACAGACGCTGGGTGGAGGCGTGGCCATGGTCCAGGGATGTTGGACGTCCCTGCATACTCAGCCATGCCTCCTCCCAGCATTAGTTAGTACCCAGGGGAGGCGGAGCCGGCCGGGTAAGCAAATGTGGCTGCAGTACAGCAGCGCAGCACACTTCTTGTAATGTAAAAAGCTGCCAGCGCCAGGGCTCAGTAGCTGGGTGCAGGGGAAGGCTCGGGCCCCAGAGACGGCTCGGGCCCCATAGCAGCCGCATCCCCTGCACCTATGGTAGCTACGCCCATGGCTATTATTCATCCCTGTTCCTTGTACCAAAGTCAAACGGGACATACAGACCTATTCTCAATCTCAAATCTCTCAACAGATTTGTGAAAGTTTCCAAGATTCGCATGGAAACCCTATGCTCCATAATTCTAGCAATGGAGCCGGGGATTTCATGGTGTCAGTGGACATACAAGATGCATACAGTATCTGCATATACCTATTGCACTGTCACATCAACAATACCTGAGGTTTGCTATCCTAAACCAACACTAGCAGTTCCATGCACTGCCATTTGGCCTGGCTACAAAACCCAGAATATTTACAAAAGTCATGGCAGTCATGGCAGCACACCTGCATCTTCAGGGAATCAGGATACTTCCTTGTCTGGACAACATACTGCTATTGGCCAGTTCACAGGAGGTATTGCACAGCAAACTACAAACAACGATACCTTCCTACAAAGTCACGGTTGGATTATCAACATGAAAAAGTCCTCACTCATACCGTACCAAAGGATGGTACATCTGGGAGTCCTGCTAGACTCTCAAAATCAACAATTGTTTCTATCAATGACCAAAATATCGAAACTAAGGGACAAAATACAGCAGTTTTTTCACCATTCTCAGGTGTCAATTTACTCGGCCATGCGAGTCCTCGACCTGATGGTATGTACATTAGACATGGTAGCATTTGCCCAATTTCACTCTCACCCTTTACAAAGGTTGATTATAGCCAAATGAAATGGCCAGCCTCATCAGATCAAATGGCAGATAATAACTCTGACTCCGGAGGTTCACCTATCATTAACTTGGTTGCTCCACAGCAATCACCTAGACAGGGGTCGCCCCTTCTGGATCCCGAATTGGGTGCTTCTCACTCACTACAGATGCCAGCCTTCACAGTTGGGGAGCTGTTACCGAGCAACACTCATTTCAAGGGAGATGGAGCCTGACAGAGTCTCAGTTACCAATCAATGTACTTGAACTGAGGACAGTATACAAAGCATTGACACTGGCACGCAGCAGGCCTGTTCAAATTCAATCCGACAACACCACAATAGTGGCATATATCAATCACCAAGGCGACACTCGCAGCAAGAGGGCAATGCAAGAGGTAGCCAAAATACTAAAGTGGGCCGAACATCCTCTCAAGGCCATATCAGCAGTGTTCATACCAGGCCTCTTCAACTGGGAAACAGACTTCCTAAGTCATAAGGATGTGCACACGGGCGAATGGGCTCTCCACCCAGAAGTGTTCCAACTACTAGGAAGTATAAATGTTTAACTTTAATGTAAGTCAGTAACATTTGGCAAAAAACACATTTAATCTGTAACTTGGACATAGATTTTTTTTTAAAGAATTTTACTATATCTGTTGTTGCCAGAGAAAATATTGCTGATGAATAGCAGAATTCATATAGGTTTATAAATAGGATGGCAAAGCTAAGAAGACGCACTAGAGACAGATGGGAGCTCTGCAATGTTGGATATTTTCTATGTATTTTGTACTTTGCAAGATCTGTCCAGAATAATAACCTGTGCAGAAAATAACGTATAAACCTTCAGGATTTTATATAAACAGTATATAAAATATGTTCTTATGCAGAGCATACATGAATTAAATATGAACTAATTATAGCACAGTAGTCTATATTGTTCTATTAAATCACTATGTGTTAAAATGAAATAAAATATTTACAATTTACATTACTGGTACATGTTTTATAATGCCAGACAACTTTGATTTATAATGTTAGCTGCAGTAGGTACTTTTTCTGGACGGCTTTTACAAAATATGAAGGTGTTAAGTACCATTAATTTTGTGACATTGCGGTGCAAACTTTCCTAAACTGGAAATGTGCTGCTGTGAAAAATTTTTGCCTAGCCAGTCTTGACATAACTATTCAAGGTGTGCATGAAAAAAACAAAAAAATAACCCTGCAGTTTAAAACTTTAAATTAAATATTTTTTAAGCTTTTCTTAATAAATAACTTAAAAGGTTTTCATGTAAAATACATTTCTGTACTAATTACTTTAGCCTAATTTTTGAAAGCTTTAATTTTACAGTACATGAAACATTTAAAATTTTTTAATTTCTAAAAAATCCAAGGATTACAGAAGATGGTTTCACACTAGACGATATAGTGGACGATGTGCCCGATTCCAACACATTGTTCACTATATCATCTAGTATGTAACCACTATATCATCAATGATGCGCACTCCCGCAGGTCACTTGCTGAATGCAGCATGGCCCATCTCCTCTCCACGCCGCCGCTCCTTCACAGTTGACATCAGCAAGTGTGTATGCACTTCCCGATATCGGCACTCCGCCGGGTCCTGTCACCACCGTTATCATTGGGTACACACTCCTAGTTTAAAATAGCCAAAATCAAGGTCAGGATAGGCAGATGTCAAGCAGGCAAGGAACAAGTATGACCAAACACATTAATCAAAACCCTGAAGAGCCTACTGATGTTAAAGAAACCATTAAAACCAAAGTTAAAAATCCAATCAAGGCCTAAGATAATTGTGTACTCTATTGGTTTGTGACAGAGCACCGTGCAACCAGGATAGACAGTTAAAAAAAAAAAATTGATATGCATTGGAACTCGCTTTCCATACACATATGTAGAAAGAGCATCGGCTGTTGATCCATCCCTTCCACTTCTATTACAACAAGGTTAAAAGCAGTGGAGTTGAAAGCTTATAAATAATGAGTTAGCTGGAGCAATTGCGACCAGCGGTGGCTGCTACCTTTACGAAGGGGTCTGCCGCGGGCCAGGTTCCAGGGAGAGGAGAGAGCTGCTGCTACCACCGGCAGGCTCCTGGGGAGGGTAGAGAGCCACTGCTGCCGCCGGCCAAGTCCCTGGGAGAGGAGAGAGCAGCTGCTGCCACCGGCTGGGTCCTGGAGAGGGGAGAGAACCACTGCTGCCACCGGCCAGGTCCCGGTGAGAGGAGAGAGCCCATGCTGCTGCCGGCTGGGTCCGCTAACACCGACTTCTAAGGACTGTATCGGCTGCAGTCCATAAAAGCTGGGGTTTGCACATGCGAAGTCAAGCCGCTGCTTGACTGCTCATGCGCCGATCGCTACCAGGCAATTGCAGCCCAGTCTGGCAGTCCCAGAGGGAGGAGAGACCTCCCAATGGGACTGCCTATACTGGGATTGACTGGCAGGTAGGACTTCTAATAGAAGTCATCACTGCCAGTCACTGTGTAGCAAGAGCAGGAACTGCCTCACTCCCTGTAGTGGCAGATTATACTGGGGAGGGTGAGGGGGCTGCAGCCCATTTGTAAAATCTGCCACTGATTGTGACACACATTTTTGCTGTGAGTATTATGTGAAGACTGTTCAAATTACACTATGGGGCTTATTATCAGTTGCACGGAAAGTGGGTGCATTTGTGGAAGCCTGAATTATTAACTTATGTTAATGTGAGAATTAATAGGTTTAATAGAGGGATTTGTGCATCTGCTATCTAAAACTGTGCAGCTCATTGATTTTATGTCAACTGGTGCAATCATTAGTATTGGTCCTTGCACCAAACCCACGTTAGGTTCAAACGGGCTTCCCTTCCCTGTACCAGTAATGTGTGGTCCGGATAGGCAGGAGAGGCAGAGGAGGTATTCCTGCAGTATACTCCATTATAGTCAAAACTCTGGAGAACATTATACTGGAGAGCAGCTCCATCTGTAGGTGTGATAAATTTAGCCGCGATCACGGATTGCGTTATTGCAGCTCGTTGGATTCCCGCTATATGTGCATTTTACTGAGTATGCATTGTGCCTTCCCATTGTTTTCCCTTCACCAGTGCGGCAGTCATCACTAATATTGGCACTTACACCTATGCTATGCTGTAAACAAGCTACCCGTTGGCATATGCATCTTTGGTTACATGCCCACAACATTCCTATGACAACCCAATGACTTTCCATGTGTACAGTATGCCCAATTCCCATTTAGTTGACACCCTGAAATGACCTTGAGAAAACCGCCAGAGATCTGGCCATCTCTGACTCCGAGATATGGATAGATGGCTGTGTTCCCTACAGCACATGGGGAGTTTGCTGATATTTGCTATATGCAGTTGCATATGGACCTGAGTGCAACACGTAATTAGGCCCTAATTGTTTAGGAGCACCCCACACAATTTTTTTAACACGTGAATAAACTACAACACTGGTATCTAGGTTTAAGAGTTTGACATTCAGGGTTAACACAGTTAAACAATATTTGTTATTTTTTTTTATCCCTTTCACAGCTGAGGGGTTTCATACCAATCTGCATAGTCCATTTTTCCACATTTGTTCTTGTCACATGCCAACATCAATATTAGTTATTTCTAGAGATGAGCGGGTTCGGTTCCTCGGAAACCGAACACCCCCGAACTTCACCCATTTTACACGGGTCCGAGGCATACTCGGATTCTCCCGTATGGCTCGGTTAACCCGAGCGCACCCGAACGTCATCATCCCGCTGTCGGATTCTCACGAGATTCGGATTCTATATAAGGAGCCGCGCGTCGCCGCCATTTTTCACTCGTGCATTGGAAATGATAGTGAGAGGACGTGGCTGGCGTCCTCTCACTTTGTTTCAGGGGGCTGCATATCTTTATTCTGGGGACCAGCAGTATTATAGGAGGAGTACAGTGCAGAGTTTTGCTGACCAGTGACCACCAGTATTATACGTTGTCTGCCTGAAAAACGCTCCATATCTGTGCTCAGTGTGCTGCATATATCTGTGCTCACACTGCTTTATTGTGGGGACTGGGGACCAGCAGTATTATATAGGAGGAGTACAGTGCAGAGTTTTGCTGACCAGTGACCACCAGTATACGTTGTCTGCCTGAAAAACGCTCCATATCTGTGCTCAGTGTGCTGCATATATCTGTGCTCACACTGCTTTATTGTGGCTACTGGGGACCAGCAGTATTATATAGGAGGAGTACAGTGCAGAGTTTTGCTGACCAGTGACCACCAGTATTATACGTTCTCTGCCTGTAAAATGCTCCATATCTGTGCTTAGTGTGCTGCATATATCTGTGCTCACACCAGTGGCGTCACAAGGCGGGTGCGGGGGGTGCGGCCCGCACCCGGGTGTGACACCTGGAGGGGGTGACACCAAATGTCAGCTCCTCCGTAGTGGCAGGAGCCAGGTGCTGCAGTGTGAAATTCCGCTACAGCACCCGGCTCCTGTCATAGCAGAAGAGCCGACAGCACACTGAGACCGTCTCTGGGGGAAGCCCAGCATCTCCGGAGATGCTGGGCACGCCCCCAGAGTGACGATACCAGTATCCCCGCGAAGCCACGCCCCCTAGCTGTAAGCCCACGCCCCCTTTTTTGCCGCGATCGCGGCAGTACATCAGGGGTGCGCACCGGGTGTCACCACACCTGGTGACGCCTCTGGCTCACACTGCTTTATTGTGGGGACTGGGGACCAGCAGTATTATATAGGAGGAGTACAGTGCAGAGTTTTGCTGACCAGTGATCACCAGTATTATACGTTCTTTGCATCATGTGCTGTTTGGGGACTATTTTTTTGAAGTGCCATCCTGTTTGACACTGCAGTGCCACTCCTAGATGGGCCAGGTGTTTGTGTCGGCCACTTGGGTCGCTTAGCTTAGCCACACAGCTACCTCATTGCGCCTCTTTTTTTCTTTGCATCATGTTCTGTTTGGGGACAATTTTTTTAATCTGCCATCCTGTCTGACACTGCAGTGCCACTCCTAGATGGGCCAGGTGTTTGTGTCGGCCACTTGGGTCGCTTAGCTTAGTCACACAGCTACCTCATTGCGTCTCTTTTTTTCTTTGCATCATGTGTTGTTTGGGGACAATTTTTTTAATCTGAGATCCTGTCTGACACTACAGTGCCACTCCTAGATGGGCCAGGTGTTTGTGTCGGCCACTTGGGTCGCTTAGCTTAGTCACACAGCTACCTCATTGCGCCTCTTTTTTCTTTGCATCATGTGCTGTTTGGGGACTATTTTTTTGAAGTGCCATCCTGTCTGACACTGCAGTGCCACTCCTAGATGGGCCAGGTGTTTGTGTCGTCCACTTGGGTCGCTTAGCTTAGCCACACAGCTACCTCATTGCGCCTCTTTTTTTCTTTGCATCATGTTCTGTTTGGGGACAATTTTTTTAATCTGCCATCCTGTCTGACACTGCAGTGTCACTCCTAGATGGGCCAAGTGTTTGTGTCGGCCACTTGGGTCGCTTAGCTTAGTCACACAGCTACCTCATTGCGCCTCATTTTTTCTTTGCATCATGTGTTGTTTGGGGACAATTTTTTTTAATCTGAGATCCTGTCTGACACTGCAGTGCCACTCCTAGATGGGCCAGGTGTTTGTGTCGGCCACTTGGGTCGCTTAGCTTAGTCATCCAGCCACCTTGGTGCAAATTTTAGGACTAAAAATAATATTGCGAGGTGTGAGGTGTTCAAAATAGACTGGAAATGAGTGGAAATTATGGTTATTGAGGTTAATAATACTATGGGATCAAAATGACCCCCAAATTCTATGATTTAAGCTGTTTTTGAGGGTTTTTTGTAAAAAAACACCCGAATCCAAAACACACCCGAATCTGACAAAAAAATTTCAGGGAGGTTTTGCCAAAACGCGTCCGAATCCAAAACACGGCCGCGGAACCGAATCCAAAACCAAAACACAAAACCCGAAAAATGTCCGGTGCACATTCTAGGGATGTGTGCGTTACCCCATGGCTGCTGTGGAACTACAGTGCCAGCATCTCTCTGGGCTTCCAGTTGCAGAGACAGGCATCCCACAGCCCTATAGTCCCCCCTCCTTGTTGACACCCAAGAGGCATGGTTAATATTTCCCCAGGGACTGCAGGGGTTAACTCCCTTTTAGTTGCCCTTTTACTATGAACAGCATGAGTCTGCAATGAGCTCTGAAAAGAGGAGGATTTTAGGACCCAAAGCTGGCTACAGGGAAAGAGCACATGTGAGCAGTCTGTTTGAACAGGAAGTGGGAAGAGAGAGTAAAGGTCCGTACACACTGGCCGATACGTCTGTGAATTCCGTCGTTCACAGATGTATCGCGTCGGCCCTGCAGCACAGCCGACGGCCAATATATCTACCGATATATTGGCGCGTCGCTGTGTGTGTACAGGCGGTCGGGTAAGAGTGTGGCGGGACGGACGTGTGAGGAGTACTGTTTTGCTCCAGACCAGCAGCAGCAGTAGTGTACCTGGCCGCCGGGGCATTTTAAGAGAGGAGGAGGCCCGTGTTCAGCCTCCTCCATTCGGGCCCCCTCCTCTCTGCCCGGAGTGCTGTAGAGTCTGAGCTCTAGAGGGCTCAGACTCTACTGCGCATGCGCAGATCTCTGGGAAAATGGTGCAGTGGCCATTTTCCCTGAGATTTCTCTACTGCGCATGCACAGAACTCCGTGTAAATGGCCGCTGAGCCATTTTCACAGAGTTCTAATAGCGCTGTGGATGCCGGCGCTGGACTTCGAAGGGGTGAGTATTTTAAAAATGGGTGCAGTGTGTGCGGTGGGGGCCTCCTCTGGACTCAGGGCCCGTGTGCACCGCACACACTGCACCCATTATAGAAACGCCAGTGCCCAGTCGCCAGCGTGTGCAGTTTACCTGCCCACAGCGTCAGCCCCAACACCTTCTTGGGAGGTTGGGCGGGGTTGGGGAGGACCCAGAGGTGGCAGTAGGTAGCCCTGGCACAAGACAGTGTGGGGACCCGTAGCATGCAGATATCTTAACCACACTTCCCTGCAGCAGGGAGTGTGAAGCATGGTAGAGAAAGCCGGTGAAAAGGGCTCAGCATTTGGGTGCCTTTTGATCCAGTACATTGTGAATATATTTTGCCCTGTACACACCTATTGAACACTACCCCAGATCATCGCAGTCCACATACCCTGGGGTCTAGTGACAGGCAAGACCCAGGGCTGCCACCAGAAATTGTGGGGCCCGGGACTGACAAAATAGGAAGCCCCCCCCCCTCCGAAAAAAAGTAAAATAAAAATAAATATATATTCCAAAAAATGAAAAATAATATTTCTATCCCAGTGCCAGATATGCCCTCAGTACCAGATACAGAAATGCCCCCACTGTGCCTGCCAGATATGCCCCCAGTGCCAGATACAGAAATGCCCCCACTGTACCTGCCAGATATGCCCCCAGTGCCAGATATGCCCCTAGTGCCAGATATGCCCCCAGTGCCAGATATGTCCCACTCCCCAGTGCCAGATATGCCCCCAGACCCCAGTGCCAGGTACACATGTCCTCAAAGCTCTGGGACCCCTTTTCATAAAACACACAGTCACAGACAACAGAGACATACATACTTACCTGTGTAAAGAAATACTTACCTACAAATCCGTCCTCTCTGCTCTCTCTGTCTCTCCCACGCTATCTGCTGCTGCCTAGCTCCTGTCCCTAGCTCTGTGGCTCCTCTTCACCCGACGCGGCGTAACGTCATGAAGTCACGCTGCATCACATTTGAATAAAATAAACTTTATTTAGCTGAACAGCAAGCTGCAGCTTGCTGTGATCGGCGGCGGGACACGAAGGGGTAAAAGCTGCGCCGCGGTCAGTGTCACCAGCGGCGGTCGCCGCCGGGAATAACCGCTGTGTGTGCAGCCCGGGCCCTCCACTCTGTCAGAGTGGCCGGGCCCGGGACAATTGTACACAGGGCACCCCCCTGATGGCGGCCCTGGCAAGACCTATGGGTTAATGGCCCAAACAATAAGCAGGGTGAAAGGAACCTTATGTCAGTAGGTCTCCCAGAGGTATACCGACCCCTGCGACTCACTAACATTTCAGCTACACCAAGTCAATATAACGGGAAGTGTAGGGAAACTGAGTAAGTGGTTCCCATCCTACCAGTCAGCAGGGCCTACGCAAAGGAGGATTCTAATTACAGTAAGCAGCATGGCTGCGGTACAGGACCCCGGTAGTCTTAACTACAGGACAGTGTCTGTATTAAAGTGACTGGTAAAACTGAGGGTATAGCACCATCTAGTGTGTGGCTCAGATTAGTGATGTGCACCGGAAATTTTTCGGGTTTTGTGTTTTGGTTTTGGGTTCGGTTCCGCAGCCGTGTTTTGGGTTCGGACACGTTTTGGCAAAACCTCACCGAAATTTTTTTGTCGGATTCGGGTGTGTTTTGGATTCGGGTGTTTTTTTCAAAAAACCCTAAAAAACAGCTTAAATCATAGAATTTGGGGGTCATTTTGATCCCATAGTATTATTAACCTCAATAACCATAATTTCCACTCATTTTCAGTCTATTCTGAACACCTCACTCCTCACAATATTATTTTTAGTCCTAAAATTTGCACCGAGGTCGCTGGATGGCTAAGCTAAGCGACACAAGTGGCCGATACAAACACCTGGCCCATCTAGGAGTGGCACTGCAGTGTCAGGCAGGATGGCCCTTCAAAAAAATAGTCCCCAAACAGCACATGATGCAAAGAAAAAAAGAGACGCAATGAGGTAGCTGTGTGACTAAGATAAGCGACCCAAGTGGCCGACACAAACACCTGGCCCATCTAGGAGTGGCACTGCAGTGTCAGACAGGATGGCACTTCAAAAAAATTGTCCCCAAACAGCACATGATGCAAAGAAAAATGAAAGAAAAAAGAGGTGCAAAATGGAATTGTCCTTGGGCCCTCCCACCCACCCTTATGTTGTATAAACACGACATGCACACTTTAACGAACCCATAATTTCAGCGACAGGGTCTGCCACACGACTGTGACTGAAATGACTGGTTGGTTTGGGCCCCCACCAAAAAAGAAGCAATCAATCTCTCCTTGCACAAACTGGCTCTACGGAGGCAAGATGTCCACCTCATCATCATCGTCCGATTCATCACCCCTTTCACTGTGTACATCCCCCTCCTCACAGATTATTAATTCGTCCCCACTGGAATCCACCATCTCAGGTCCCCGTGTACTTTCTGGAGGCAATTGCTGCTGGTGAATGACTCCACGGAGGAATTGATTATAATTCATTTTAATGAACATCATCTTCTCCACATTTTCTGGAAGTAACCTCGTAGGCCGATTGCTGACAAGGTGAGCGGCGGCACTAAACACTCTTTCGGAGTACACACTGGAGGGAGGGCAACTTAGGTAGAATAAAGCCAGTTTCTGCAAGGGCCTCCAAATTGCCTCTTTTTCCTGCCAGTATACGTACGGACTGTCTGACGTGCCTACTTGGATGCGGTCACTCATATAATCCTCCACCATTCTTTCAATGGTGAGAGAATCATATGCAGTGACAGTAGACGACATGTCAGTAATCGTTGGCAGGTCCCTCAGTCCGGACCAGATGTCAGCACTTGCTCCAGACTGCCCTGCATCACCGCCAGCGGGTGGGCTCGGAATTCGTAGCCTTTTCCTCGCACCCCCAGTTGCGGGAGAATGTGAAGGAGGAGCTGTTGACGGGTCACGTTCCGCTTGACTTGACAATTTTCTCACCAGCAGGTCTTTGAACACCTGCAGACTTGTGTCTGCTGGAAAGAGAGATACAACGTAGGTTTTAAATCTAGGATCGAGCACGGTGGCCAAAATGTAGTGCTCTGATTTCAACAGATTGACCACCCGTGAATCCTGGTTAAGCGTATTAAGGGCTCCATCCACAAGTCCTACATGCCTAGCGGAATCGCTCTGTTTTAGCTCCTCCTTCAATGTCTCCAGCTTCTTCTGCAAAAGCCTGATGAGGGGAATGACCTGACTCAGGCTGGCAGTGTCTGAACTGACTTCACGTGTGGCAAGTTCAAAAGGTTGCAGAACCTTGCACAACGTTGAAATCATTCTCCACTGCGCTTGAGACAGGTGCATTCCACCTCCTTTGCCTATATCGTGGCCAGATGTATAGGCTTGAATGGCCTTTTGCTGCTCCTCCATCCTCTGAAGCATATAGAGGGTTGAATTCCACCTCGTTACCACCTCTTGCTTCAGATGATGGCAGGGCCGGTTCAGGTATTTTTGGTGGTGCTCCAGTCTTCTGTACGCGGTGCCTGAACGCCGAAAGTGGCCCGCAATTCTTCGGGCCACCGACAGCATCTCTTGCACGCCCCTGTTGTTTTTTAAATAATTCTGCACAACCAAATTCAAGGTATGTGCAAAACATGGGACGTGCTGGAATTTGCCCAGATGTAATGCACGCACAGTATTGCTGGCGTTGTCCGATGTTACAAATCCCCAGGAGAGTCCAATTGGGGTAAGCCATTCTGCGATGATCTTCCTCAGTTTCCGTAAGAGGTTTTCAGCTGTGTGCCTCTTCTGGAAAGCGGTGATACAAAGCGTAGCCTGCCTAGGAACGAGTTGGCGTTTGCGAGATGCTGCTACTGGTGCCGCCGCTGCTGTTCTTGCTGCTGTTCTCACCGCCCAGGCTGCCAAGGCCTCAGTTATCCGCTTTGCAGCAGGATGACTGCTGTGATATTTCATCTTCCTCGCAAAGGACTGTTGGACAGTCAATTGCTTTCTGGAAGTAGTACAAGTGGTCTTCCGACTTCCCCTCTGGGATGCTGATCGACTCCCAGCAGCAACAACAGCAGCGCCAGCAGCAGTAGGCGTTACACTCAAGGATGCATCGGAGGAATCCCAGGCAGGAGAGGACTCGTCATACTTGCCAGTGACATGGCCTGCAGGACTATTGGCTTTCCTGGGTAAGGAGGAAATTGACACTGAGGGAGTTGGTGGTGTGGTTTGCAGGAGCTTGGTTACAAGAGGAAGGGATTTACTGGTCAGTGGACTGCTTCCGCTGTCGCTCAAAGTTTTTGAACTTGTCACTGACTTATGATGAATGCGCTGCAGGTGACGTATAAGGGAGGATGTTCCGAGGTGGTTAACGTCCTTACCCCTACTTATTACAGCTTGACAAAGGCAACACACGGCTTGACACCTGTTGTCCGCATTTGTGTTGAAATAATTCCACACCGAAGAGCTGATTTTTTTTGTATTTTGACCAGGCATGTCAATGGCCATATTCCTCCCACGGACAACAGGTGTCTCCCCGGGTGCCTGACTTAAACAAACCACCTCACTATCAGAATCCTCCTTGTCAATTTCCTCCCCAGCGCCAGCAACACCCATATCCTCATCCTGGTGTACTTCAACACTGACATCTTCAATTTGACTATCAGGAACTGGACTGCGGGTGCTCCTTCCAGCACTTGCAGGGGGCGTGCAAATGGTGGAAGGCGCAAGCTCTTCCCGTCCAGTGTTGGGAAGGTCAGGCATCGCAACCGACACAATTGGACTCTCCTTGGGGATTTGTGATTGCGAAGAACGCACAGTTCTTTGCTGTGCTTCTGCCAGCTTAAGTCTTTTCTTTTTTCTAGCGAGAGGATGAGTGCTTCCATCCTCATGTGAAGCTGAACCACTAGCCATGAACATAGGCCAGGGCCTCAGCCGTTCCTTGCCACTCCGTGTCGTAAATGGCATATTGGCAAGTTTACGCTTCTCCTCAGACGCTTTTAATTTTGATTTTTGGGTCATTTTACTGATCTTTTGTGTTTTGGATTTTACATGCTCTGTACTATGACATTGGGCATCGGCCTTGGCAGACGACGTCGATGGCATTTCATTGTCTCGGCCATGACTAGTGTCAGCAGCTTCAGCACGAGGTGGAAGTGGATCTTGATCTTTCCCTATTTTTTTAACCTCCACATTTTTGTTCTCCATATTTTAATGCGCACAACTAAAAGGCACCACAGGTATACAATGTAGATGGATGGATAGTATACTTATGGACGACGAGTGACGACACAGAGGTAGGTACACCAGTGGCCTACCGTACTGCTATATACAGTATAATGGACCTGGTGGACACTGTCAGCAGACTGCTAAACTAGTACTACTAGTATAAAGAAAAAAAGCCATCACAGGTATACAATGTAGATGGATGGATAGTATACTTATGGACGACGAGTGACGACACAGAGGTAGGTACAGCAGTGGCCTACCGTACTGCTATAATCAGTATAATGGACCAGGTGGACACTGTCAGCAGACTGCTAAACTAGTACTACTAGTATAAAGAAAAAAAGCCACCACAGGTATACAATGTAGATGGATGGATAGTATACTTATTATTATTAATGGATGACGAGTGACTGACGACACAGAGGTAGGTACAGCAGTGGCCTACTGTACTGCTATATACAGTATAATGGACCTGGTGGATACTGTCAGCAGACTGCTAAACTAGTACTACTAGTATAAAAAAAAAAAGACACCACAGGTATACAATGTAGATGGAGGGATAGTATACTTATGGACGACGAGTGACGACACAGAGGTAGGTACAGCAGTGGCCTACCGTACTGCTATATACAGTATAATGGACCTGGTGGACACTGTCAGCAGACTGCTAAACTAGTACTACTAGTATAAAAAAAAAGCCACCACAGGTATACAATGTAGATGGATGGATAGTATACTTATGGACGACGAGTGACGACACAGAGGTAGGTACAGCAGTGGCCTACCGTACTGCTATATACAGTATAATAAATGGACCTGGTGGACACTGTCAGCAAACTGCTAAACTAGTATAAAGAAAAAAAGCCACCACAGGTATACAATGTAGATGGATGGATAGTATACTTATGGACGACGAGTGACGACACAGAGGTAGGTACAGCAGTGGCCTACCGTACTGCTATATACAGTATAATAAATGGACCTGGTGGACACTGTCAGCAAACTGCTAAACTAGTATAAAGAAAAAAAGCCACCACAGGTATACAATGTAGATGGATGGATAGTATACTTATGGACGACGAGTGACGACACAGAGGTAGGTACAGCAGTTGCCTACCGTACTGCTATATACAGTATAATAAATGGACCTGGTGGACACTGTCAGCAAACTGCTAAACTAGTATAAAGAAAAAAAGCAACCACAGGTATACAATGTAGATGGATGGATAGTATACTTATTATTATTAATTAGTTATGTGCACCTGAAATTTTTCGGGTTTTGTGTTTTGGTTTTGGGTTCGGTTCCGCGGCCGTGTTTTGGGTTCGGACGCGTTTTGGCAAAACCTCACCGAAAATTTTTTGTCGGATTCGGGTGTGTTTTGGATTCGGGTGTTTTTTTCAAAAAACCCTAAAAAACAGCTTAAATCATAGAATTTGGGGGTCATTTTGATCCCATAGTATTATTAACCTCAATAACCATAATTTCCACTCATTTTCAGTCTATTCTGAACACCTCACACCTCACAATATTATTTTTAGTCCTAAAATTTGCACCGAGGTCGCTGGATGGCTAAGTTAAGCGACACAAGTGGCCGACACAAACACCTGGCCCATCTAGGAGTGGCACTGCAGTGTCAGGCAGGATGGCCCTTCAAAAAAATAGTCCCCAAACAGCACATGATGCAAAGAAAAAAAGAGGCGCAATGAGGTAGCTGTGTGACTAAGATAAGCGACCCAAGTGGCCGACACAAACACCTGGCCCATCTAGGAGTGGCACTGCAGTGTCAGACAGGATGGCACTTCAAAAAAATAGTCCCCAAACAGCACATGATGCAAAGAAAAAAAGAGGCGTAATAAGGTAGCTGTGTGACTAAGCTAAGCGACCCAAGTGGCAGACACAAACACCTGGCCCATCTAGGAGTGGCACTGCAGTGTCAGACAGGATCTCAGATTAAAAAAATTGTCCCCAAACAACACATGATGCAAAGAAAAAAAGAGGCGCAATGAGGTCGCTGTGTGACTAAGCTAAGCGACACAAGTGGCTGACACAAACACCTGGCCCATCTAGGAGTGTCACTGCAGTGTCACGCAGGATGGCCCTTCAAAAAATACTCCCCAAACAGCACATGACGCAAAGAAAAATGAAAGAAAAAAGAGGTGCAAGATGGAATTGTCCTTGGGCCCTCCCACCCACCCTTATGTTGTATAAACAGGACATGCACACTTTAACAAACCCATCATTTCAGCGACAGGGTCTGCCACACGACTGTGACTGAAATGACTGGTTGGTTTGGGCCCCCACCAAAAAAGAAGCAATCAATCTCTCCTTGCACAAACTGGCTCTACAGAGGCAAGATGTCCACCTCATCATCATCGTCCGATTCATCACCCCTTTCACTGTGTACATCCCCCTCCTCACAGATTATTAATTCGTCCCCACTGGAATCCACCATCTCAGGTCCCCGTGTACTTTCTGGAGGCAATTGCTGCTGGTGAATGTCTCCACGGAGGAATTGATTATAATTCATTTTAATGAACATCATCTTCTCCACATTTTCTGGAAGTAACCTCGTAGGCCGATTGCTGACAAGGTGAGCGGCGGCACTAAACACTCTTTCGGAGTACACACTGGAGGGAGGGCAACTTAGGTAGAATAAAGCCAGTTTCTGCAAGGGCCTCCAAATTGCCTCTTTTTCCTGCCAGTATACGTACGGACTGTCTGACGTGCCTACTTGGATGCGGTCACTCATATAATCCTCCACCATTCTTTCAATGGTGACAGAATCATATGCAGTGACAGTAGACGACATGTCAGTAATCGTTGGCAGGTCCTTCAGTCCGGACCAGATGTCAGCACTCGCTCCAGACTGCCCTGCATCACCGCCAGCGGGTGGGCTCGGAATTCGTAGCCTTTTCCTCGCACCCCCAGTTGCGGGAGAATGTGAAGTAGGAGATGTTGACGGGTCACGTTCCGCTTGACTTGACAATTTTCTCACCAGCAGGTCTTTGAACCGCTGCAGACTTGTGTCTGCCGGAAAGAGAGATACAACGTAGGTTTTAAATCTAGGATCGAGCACGGTGGCCAAAATGTAGTGCTCTGATTTCAACAGATTGACCACCCGTGAATCCTGGTTAAGCGAATTAAGGGCTCCATCCACAAGTCCCACATGCCTAGTGGAATCGTTCTGTTTTAGCTCCTCCTTCAATGTCTCCAGCTTCTTCTGCAAAAGCCTGATGAGGGGAATGACCTGACTCAGGCTGGTAGTGTCTGAACTGACTTCACGTGTGGCAAGTTCAAAGGGTTGCAGAACCTTGCACAACGTTGAAATCATTCTCCACTGCGCTTGAGACAGGTGCATTCCACCTCCTTTGCCTATATCGTGGCCAGATGTATAGGCTTGAATGGCCTTTTGCTGCTCCTCCATCCTATGAAGCATATAGAGGGTTGAATTCCACCTCGTTACCACCTCTTGCTTCAGATGATGGCAGGGCAGGTTCAGGTGTTTTTGGTGGTGCTCCAGTCTTCTGTACGCGGTGCCTGTATGCCGAAAGTGGCCCGCAATTCTTCTGGCCACCGACAGCATCTCTTGCACGCCCTTGTCGTTTTTTAAATAATTCTGCACCACCAAATTCAAGGTATGTGCAAAACATGGGACGTGCTGGAATTTGCCCAGATGTAATGCACGCACAATATTGCTGGCGTTGTCCGATGCCACAAATCCCCAGGAGAGTCCAATTGGGGTAAGCCATTCTGCAATGATCTTCCTCAGTTGCCGTAAGAGGTTTTCAGCTGTGTGTGTATTCTGGAAAGCGGTGATACAAAGCGTAGCCTGCCTAGGAACGAGTTGGCGTTTGCGAGATGCTGCTACTGGTCTCGCCGCTGCTGTTCTTGCAGCGGGAGGCAATACATCTACCCAGTGGGCTGTCACAGTCATGTAGTCCTGAGTCTGCCCTGCTCCACTTGTCCACATGTCTGTGGTTAAGTGGACATTGGGTACAACTGCATTTTTTAGGACACTGGTGACTCTTTTTCTGAGGTCTGTGTACATTTTCGGTATCGCCTGCCTAGAGAAATGGAACCTAGATGGTATTTGGTACCGGGGACACAGTACCTCAATCAAGTCTATAGTTGGCTCTAAAGTAACGATGGATACTGGAACCACGTTTCTCACCGCCCAGGCTGCCAAGGCCTCAGTTATCCGCTTTGCAGCAGGATGACTGCTTTGATATTTCATCTTCCTCGCAAAGGACTGTTGGACAGTCAATTGCTTACTGGAAATAGTACAAGTGGTCTTCCGACTTCCCTCTGGGATGCCGATTGACTCCCAGCAGCAACAACAGCAGCGCCAGTAGCAGTAGGCGTTACACTCAAGGATGCATCGGAGGATTCCCAGGCTGGAGAGGACTCGTCAGACTTGCCAGTGACATGGCCTGCAGGACTATTGGCTTTCCAATGAGGAAATTGACACTGAGGGAGTTAGTGGTGTGGTTTGCGGGAGCTTGGTTACAAGAGGAAGGGATTTACTGGTCAGTGGACTGCTTCCGCTGTCGCCCAAAGTTTTTGAACTTGTCACTGACTTATGATGAATGCGCTGCAGGTGACGTATAAGGGAGGATGTTCCGAGGTGGTTAACGTCCTTACCCCTACTTATTACAGCTTGACAAAGGCAACACACGGCTTGACACCTGTTGTCCGCATTTGTGTTGAAATAATTCCACACCGAAGAGCTGATTTTTTTTGTATTTTGACCAGGCATGTCAATGGCCATATTCCTCCCACGGACAACAGGTGTCTCCCCGGGTGCCTGACTTAAACAAACCACCTCACCATCAGAATCCTCCTTGTCAATTTCCTCCCCAGCGCCAGCAACACCCATATCCTCATCCTGGTGTACTTCAACACTGACATCTTCAATTTGACTATCAGGAACTGGACTGCGGGTGCTCCTTTCAGCACTTGCAGGGGGCGTGCAAATGGTGGAAGGCGCAAGCTCTTCCCGTCCAGTGTTGGGAAGGTCAGGCATCGCAACCGACACAATTGGACTCTCCTTGGGGATTTGTGATTGCGAAGAACGCACAGTTCTTTGCTGTGCTTCTGCCAGCTTAAGTCTTTTCTTTTTTCTAGCGAGAGGATGAGTGCTTCCATCCTCATGTGAAGCTGAACCACTAGCCATGAACATAGGCCAGGGCCTCAGCCGTTCCTTGCCACTCCGTGTCGTAAATGGCATATTGGCAAGTTTACGCTTCTCCTCAGACGCTTTTAATTTTGATTTTTGGGTCATTTTACTGATCTTTTGTGTTTTGGATTTTACATGCTCTGTACTATGACATTGGGCATCGGCCTTGGCAGACGACGTCGATGGCATTTCATTGTCTCGGCCATGACTAGTGTCAGCAGCTTCAGCACGAGGTGGAAGTGGATCTTGATCTTTCCCTATTTTTTTAACCTCCACATTTTTGTTCTCCATATTTTAATGCGCACAACTAAAAGGCACCACAGGTATACAATGTAGATGGATGGATAGTATACTTATGGACGACGAGTGACGACACAGAGGTAGGTACAGCAGTGGCCTACCGTACTGCTATATACAGTATAATGGACCTGGTGGACACTGTCAGCAGACTGCTAAACTAGTACTACTAGTATAAAGAAAAAAAGCCATCACAGGTATACAATGTAGATGGATGGATAGTATACTTATGGACGACGAGTGACGACACAGAGGTAGGTACAGCAGTGGCCTACCGTACTGCTATAATCAGTATAATGGACCAGGTGGACACTGTCAGCAGGCTGCTAAACTAGTACTACTAGTATAAAGAAAAAAAGCCACCACAGGTATACAATGTAGATGGATGGATAGTATACTTATTATTATTAATGGATGACGAGTGACTGACGACACAGAGGTAGGTACAGCAGTGGCCTACCGTACTGCTATATACAGTATAATGGACCTGGTGGATACTGTCAGCAGACTGCTAAACTAGTACTACTAGTATAAAAAAAAAAAGACACCACAGGTATACAATGTAGATGGAGGGATAGTATACTTATGGACGACGAGTGACGACACAGAGGTAGGTACAGCAGTGGCCTACCGTACTGCTATATACAGTATAATGGACCTGGTGGACACTGTCAGCAGACTGCTAAACTAGTACTACTAGTATAAAAAAAAAGCCACCACAGGTATACAATGTAGATGGATGGATAGTATACTTATGGACGACGAGTGACGACACAGAGGTAGGTACAGCAGTGGCCTACCGTACTGCTATATACAGTATAATAAATGGACCTGGTGGACACTGTCAGCAAACTGCTAAACTAGTATAAAGAAAAAAAGCCACCACAGGTATACAATGTAGATGGATGGATAGTATACTTATGGACGACGAGTGACGACACAGAGGTAGGTACAGCAGTGGCCTACCGTACTGCTATATACAGTATAATAAATGGACCTGGTGGACACTGTCAGCAAACTGCTAAACTAGTATAAAGAAAAAAAGCCACCACAGGTATACAATGTAGATGGATGGATAGTATACTTATGGACGACGAGTGACGACACAGAGGTAGGTACAGCAGTTGCCTACCGTACTGCTATATACAGTATAATAAATGGACCTGGTGGACACTGTCAGCAAACTGCTAAACTAGTATAAAGAAAAAAAGCAACCACAGGTATACAATGTAGATGGATGGATAGTATACTTATTATTATTAATTAGTTATGTGCACCGGAAATTTTTCGGGTTTTGTGTTTTGGTTTTGGGTTCGGTTCCGCGGCCGTGTTTTGGGTTCGGACGCGTTTTGGCAAAACCTCACCGAAAATTTTTTGTCGGATTCGGGTGTGTTTTGGATTCGGGTGTTTTTTTCAAAAAACCCTAAAAAACAGCTTAAATCATAGAATTTGGGGGTCATTTTGATCCCATAGTATTATTAACCTCAATAACCATAATTTCCACTCATTTTCAGTCTATTCTGAACACCTCACACCTCACAATATTATTTTTAGTCCTAAAATTTGCACCGAGGTCGCTGGATGGCTAAGTTAAGCGACACAAGTGGCCGACACAAACACCTGGCCCATCTAGGAGTGGCACTGCAGTGTCAGGCAGGATGGCCCTTCAAAAAAATAGTCCCCAAACAGCACATGATGCAAAGAAAAAAAGAGGCGCAATGAGGTAGCTGTGTGACTAAGATAAGCGACCCAAGTGGCCGACACAAACACCTGGCCCATCTAGGAGTGGCACTGCAGTGTCAGACAGGATGGCACTTCAAAAAAATAGTCCCCAAACAGCACATGATGCAAAGAAAAAAAGAGGCGTAATAAGGTAGCTGTGTGACTAAGCTAAGCGACCCAAGTGGCAGACACAAACACCTGGCCCATCTAGGAGTGGCACTGCAGTGTCAGACAGGATCTCAGATTAAAAAAATTGTCCCCAAACAACACATGATGCAAAGAAAAAAAGAGGCGCAATGAGGTCGCTGTGTGACTAAGCTAAGCGACACAAGTGGCCGACACAAACACCTGGCCCATCTAGGAGTGTCACTGCAGTGTCACGCAGGATGGCCCTTCAAAAAATACTCCCCAAACAGCACATGACGCAAAGAAAAATGAAAGAAAAAAGAGGTGCAAGATGGAATTGTCCTTGGGCCCTCCCACCCACCCTTATGTTGTATAAACAGGACATGCACACTTTAACAAACCCATCATTTCAGCGACAGGGTCTGCCACACGACTGTGACTGAAATGACTGGTTGGTTTGGGCCCCCACCAAAAAAGAAGCAATCAATCTCTCCTTGCACAAACTGGCTCTACAGAGGCAAGATGTCCACCTCATCATCATCGTCCGATTCATCACCCCTTTCACTGTGTACATCCCCCTCCTCACAGATTATTAATTCGTCCCCACTGGAATCCACCATCTCAGGTCCCCGTGTACTTTCTGGAGGCAATTGCTGCTGGTGAATGTCTCCACGGAGGAATTGATTATAATTCATTTTAATGAACATCATCTTCTCCACATTTTCTGGAAGTAACCTCGTAGGCCGATTGCTGACAAGGTGAGCGGCGGCACTAAACACTCTTTCGGAGTACACACTGGAGGGAGGGCAACTTAGGTAGAATAAAGCCAGTTTCTGCAAGGGCCTCCAAATTGCCTCTTTTTCCTGCCAGTATACGTACGGACTGTCTGACGTGCCTACTTGGATGCGGTCACTCATATAATCCTCCACCATTCTTTCAATGGTGACAGAATCATATGCAGTGACAGTAGACGACATGTCAGTAATCGTTGGCAGGTCCTTCAGTCCGGACCAGATGTCAGCACTCGCTCCAGACTGCCCTGCATCACCGCCAGCGGGTGGGCTCGGAATTCGTAGCCTTTTCCTCGCACCCCCAGTTGCGGGAGAATGTGAAGTAGGAGATGTTGACGGGTCACGTTCCGCTTGACTTGACAATTTTCTCACCAGCAGGTCTTTGAACCGCTGCAGACTTGTGTCTGCCGGAAAGAGAGATACAACGTAGGTTTTAAATCTAGGATCGAGCACGGTGGCCAAAATGTAGTGCTCTGATTTCAACAGATTGACCACCCGTGAATCCTGGTTAAGCGAATTAAGGGCTCCATCCACAAGTCCCACATGCCTAGTGGAATCGTTCTGTTTTAGCTCCTCCTTCAATGTCTCCAGCTTCTTCTGCAAAAGCCTGATGAGGGGAATGACCTGACTCAGGCTGGTAGTGTCTGAACTGACTTCACGTGTGGCAAGTTCAAAGGGTTGCAGAACCTTGCACAACGTTGAAATCATTCTCCACTGCGCTTGAGACAGGTGCATTCCACCTCCTTTGCCTATATCGTGGCCAGATGTATAGGCTTGAATGGCCTTTTGCTGCTCCTCTATCCTATGAAGCATATAGAGGGTTGAATTCCACCTCGTTACCACCTCTTGCTTCAGATGATGGCAGGGCAGGTTCAGGTGTTTTTGGTGGTGCTCCAGTCTTCTGTACGCGGTGCCTGTATGCCGAAAGTGGCCCGCAATTCTTCTGGCCACCGACAGCATCTCTTGCACGCCCTTGTCGTTTTTTAAATAATTCTGCACCACCAAATTCAAGGTATGTGCAAAACATGGGACGTGCTGGAATTTGCCCAGATGTAATGCACGCACAATATTGCTGGCGTTGTCCGATGCCACAAATCCCCAGGAGAGTCCAATTGGGGTAAGCCATTCTGCAATGATCTTCCTCAGTTGCCGTAAGAGGTTTTCAGCTGTGTGTGTATTCTGGAAAGCGGTGATACAAAGCGTAGCCTGCCTAGGAACGAGTTGGCGTTTGCGAGATGCTGCTACTGGTCTCGCCGCTGCTGTTCTTGCAGCGGGAGGCAATACATCTACCCAGTGGGCTGTCACAGTCATGTAGTCCTGAGTCTGCCCTGCTCCACTTGTCCACATGTCTGTGGTTAAGTGGACATTGGGTACAACTGCATTTTTTAGGACACTGGTGACTCTTTTTCTGAGGTCTGTGTACATTTTCGGTATCGCCTGCCTAGAGAAATGGAACCTAGATGGTATTTGGTACCGGGGACACAGTACCTCAATCAAGTCTATAGTTGGCTCTAAAGTAACGATGGATACTGGAACCACGTTTCTCACCGCCCAGGCTGCCAAGGCCTCAGTTATCCGCTTTGCAGCAGGATGACTGCTTTGATATTTCATCTTCCTCGCAAAGGACTGTTGGACAGTCAATTGCTTACTGGAAGTAGTACAAGTGGTCTTCCGACTTCCCTCTGGGATGCCGATTGACTCCCAGCAGCAACAACAGCAGCGCCAGTAGCAGTAGGCGTTACACTCAAGGATGCATCGGAGGATTCCCAGGCTGGAGAGGACTCGTCAGACTTGCCAGTGACATGGCCTGCAGGACTATTGGCTTTCCAATGAGGAAATTGACACTGAGGGAGTTAGTGGTGTGGTTTGCGGGAGCTTGGTTACAAGAGGAAGGGATTTACTGGTCAGTGGACTGCTTCCGCTGTCGCCCAAAGTTTTTGAACTTGTCACTGACTTATGATGAATGCGCTGCAGGTGACGTATAAGGGAGGATGTTCCGAGGTGGTTAACGTCCTTACCCCTACTTATTACAGCTTGACAAAGGCAACACACGGCTTGACACCTGTTGTCCGCATTTGTGTTGAAATAATTCCACACCGAAGAGCTGATTTTTTTTGTATTTTGACCAGGCATGTCAATGGCCATATTCCTCCCACGGACAACAGGTGTCTCCCCGGGTGCCTGACTTAAACAAACCACCTCACCATCAGAATCCTCCTTGTCAATTTCCTCCCCAGCGCCAGCAACACCCATATCCTCATCCTGGTGTACTTCAACACTGACATCTTCAATTTGACTATCAGGAACTGGACTGCGGGTGCTCCTTTCAGCACTTGCAGGGGGCGTGCAAATGGTGGAAGGCGCAAGCTCTTCCCGTCCAGTGTTGGGAAGGTCAGGCATCGCAACCGACACAATTGGACTCTCCTTGGGGATTTGTGATTGCGAAGAACGCACAGTTCTTTGCTGTGCTTCTGCCAGCTTAAGTCTTTTCTTTTTTCTAGCGAGAGGATGAGTGCTTCCATCCTCATGTGAAGCTGAACCACTAGCCATGAACATAGGCCAGGGCCTCAGCCGTTCCTTGCCACTCCGTGTCGTAAATGGCATATTGGCAAGTTTACGCTTCTCCTCAGACGCTTTTAATTTTGATTTTTGGGTCATTTTACTGATCTTTTGTGTTTTGGATTTTACATGCTCTGTACTATGACATTGGGCATCGGCCTTGGCAGACGACGTCGATGGCATTTCATTGTCTCGGCCATGACTAGTGTCAGCAGCTTCAGCACGAGGTGGAAGTGGATCTTGATCTTTCCCTATTTTTTTAACCTCCACATTTTTGTTCTCCATATTTTAATGCGCACAACTAAAAGGCACCACAGGTATACAATGTAGATGGATGGATAGTATACTTATGGACGACGAGTGACGACACAGAGGTAGGTACAGCAGTGGCCTACCGTACTGCTATATACAGTATAATGGACCTGGTGGACACTGTCAGCAGACTGCTAAACTAGTACTACTAGTATAAAGAAAAAAAGCCATCACAGGTATACAATGTAGATGGATGGATAGTATACTTATGGACGACGAGTGATGACACAGAGGTAGGTACAGCAGTGGCCTACCGTACTGCTATAATCAGTATAATGGACCAGGTGGACACTGTCAGCAGGCTGCTAAACTAGTACTACTAGTATAAAGAAAAAAAGCCACCACAGGTATACAATGTAGATGGATGGATAGTATACTTATTATTATTAATGGATGACGAGTGACTGACGACACAGAGGTAGGTACAGCAGTGGCCTACCGTACTGCTATATACAGTATAATGGACCTGGTGGATACTGTCAGCAGACTGCTAAACTAGTACTACTAGTATAAAAAAAAAAAGACACCACAGGTATACAATGTAGATGGAGGGATAGTATACTTATGGACGACGAGTGACGACACAGAGGTAGGTACAGCAGTGGCCTACCATACTGCTATATACAGTATAATGGACCTGGTGGACACTGTCAGCAGACTGCTAAACTAGTACTACTAGTATAAAAAAAAAGCCACCACAGGTATACAATGTAGATGGATGGATAGTATACTTATGGACGACGAGTGACGACACAGAGGTAGGTACAGCAGTGGCCTACCGTACTGCTATATACAGTATAATAAATGGACCTGGTGGACACTGTCAGCAAACTGCTAAACTAGTATAAAGAAAAAAAGCCACCACAGGTATACAATGTAGATGGATGGATAGTATACTTATGGACGACGAGTGACGACACAGAGGTAGGTACAGCAGTGGCCTACCGTACTGCTATATACAGTATAATAAATGGACCTGGTGGACACTGTCAGCAAACTGCTAAACTAGTATAAAGAAAAAAAGCCACCACAGGTATACAATGTAGATGGATGGATAGTATACTTATGGACGACGAGTGACGACACAGAGGTAGGTACAGCAGTTGCCTACCGTACTGCTATATACAGTATAATAAATGGACCTGGTGGACACTGTCAGCAAACTGCTAAACTAGTATAAAGAAAAAAAGCAACCACAGGTATACAATGTAGATGGATGGATAGTATACTTATTATTATTAATTAGTTATGTGCACCGGAAATTTTTCGGGTTTTGTGTTTTGGTTTTGGGTTCGGTTCCGCGGCCGTGTTTTGGGTTCGGACGCGTTTTGGCAAAACCTCACCGAAAATTTTTTGTCGGATTCGGGTGTGTTTTGGATTCGGGTGTTTTTTTCAAAAAACCCTAAAAAACAGCTTAAATCATAGAATTTGGGGGTCATTTTGATCCCATAGTATTATTAACCTCAATAACCATAATTTCCACTCATTTTCAGTCTATTCTGAACACCTCACACCTCACAATATTATTTTTAGTCCTAAAATTTGCACCGAGGTCGCTGGATGGCTAAGTTAAGCGACACAAGTGGCCGACACAAACACCTGGCCCATCTAGGAGTGGCACTGCAGTGTCAGGCAGGATGGCCCTTCAAAAAAATAGTCCCCAAACAGCACATGATGCAAAGAAAAAAAGAGGCGCAATGAGGTAGCTGTGTGACTAAGATAAGCGACCCAAGTGGCCGACACAAACACCTGGCCCATCTAGGAGTGGCACTGCAGTGTCAGACAGGATGGCACTTCAAAAAAATAGTCCCCAAACAGCACATGATGCAAAGAAAAAAAGAGGCGTAATAAGGTAGCTGTGTGACTAAGCTAAGCGACCCAAGTGGCAGACACAAACACCTGGCCCATCTAGGAGTGGCACTGCAGTGTCAGACAGGATCTCAGATTAAAAAAATTGTCCCCAAACAACACATGATGCAAAGAAAAAAAGAGGCGCAATGAGGTCGCTGTGTGACTAAGCTAAGCGACACAAGTGGCCGACACAAACACCTGGCCCATCTAGGAGTGTCACTGCAGTGTCACGCAGGATGGCCCTTCAAAAAATACTCCCCAAACAGCACATGACGCAAAGAAAAATGAAAGAAAAAAGAGGTGCAAGATGGAATTGTCCTTGGGCCCTCCCACCCACCCTTATGTTGTATAAACAGGACATGCACACTTTAACAAACCCATCATTTCAGCGACAGGGTCTGCCACACGACTGTGACTGAAATGACTGGTTGGTTTGGGCCCCCACCAAAAAAGAAGCAATCAATCTCTCCTTGCACAAACTGGCTCTACAGAGGCAAGATGTCCACCTCATCATCATCGTCCGATTCATCACCCCTTTCACTGTGTACATCCCCCTCCTCACAGATTATTAATTCGTCCCCACTGGAATCCACCATCTCAGGTCCCCGTGTACTTTCTGGAGGCAATTGCTGCTGGTGAATGTCTCCACGGAGGAATTGATTATAATTCATTTTAATGAACATCATCTTCTCCACATTTTCTGGAAGTAACCTCGTAGGCCGATTGCTGACAAGGTGAGCGGCGGCACTAAACACTCTTTCGGAGTACACACTGGAGGGAGGGCAACTTAGGTAGAATAAAGCCAGTTTCTGCAAGGGCCTCCAAATTGCCTCTTTTTCCTGCCAGTATACGTACGGACTGTCTGACGTGCCTACTTGGATGCGGTCACTCATATAATCCTCCACCATTCTTTCAATGGTGACAGAATCATATGCAGTGACAGTAGACGACATGTCAGTAATCGTTGGCAGGTCCTTCAGTCCGGACCAGATGTCAGCACTCGCTCCAGACTGCCCTGCATCACCGCCAGCGGGTGGGCTCGGAATTCGTAGCCTTTTCCTCGCACCCCCAGTTGCGGGAGAATGTGAAGTAGGAGATGTTGACGGGTCACGTTCCGCTTGACTTGACAATTTTCTCACCAGCAGGTCTTTGAACCGCTGCAGACTTGTGTCTGCCGGAAAGAGAGATACAACGTAGGTTTTAAATCTAGGATCGAGCACGGTGGCCAAAATGTAGTGCTCTGATTTCAACAGATTGACCACCCGTGAATCCTGGTTAAGTGAATTAAGGGCTCCATCCACAAGTCCCACATGCCTAGTGGAATCGTTCTGTTTTAGCTCCTCCTTCAATCTCTCCAGCTTCTTCTGCAAAAGCCTGATGAGGGGAATGACCTGACTCAGGCTGGTAGTGTCTGAACTGACTTCACGTGTGGCAAGTTCAAAGGGTTGCAGAACCTTGCACAACGTTGAAATCATTCTCCACTGCGCTTGAGACAGGTGCATTCCACCTCCTTTGCCTATATCGTGGCCAGATGTATAGGCTTGAATGGCCTTTTGCTGCTCCTCCATCCTATGAAGCATATAGAGGGTTGAATTCCACCTCGTTACCACCTCTTGCTTCAGATGATGGCAGGGCAGGTTCAGGTGTTTTTGGTGGTGCTCCAGTCTTCTGTACGCGGTGCCTGTATGCCGAAAGTGGCCCGCAATTCTTCTGGCCACCGACAGCATCTCTTGCACGCCCTTGTCGTTTTTTAAATAATTCTGCACCACCAAATTCAAGGTATGTGCAAAACATGGGACGTGCTGGAATTTGCCCAGATGTAATGCACGCACAATATTGCTGGCGTTGTCCGATGCCACAAATCCCCAGGAGAGTCCAATTGGGGTAAGCCATTCTGCAATGATCTTCCTCAGTTGCCGTAAGAGGTTTTCAGCTGTGTGTGTATTCTGGAAAGCGGTGATACAAAGCGTAGCCTGCCTAGGAACGAGTTGGCGTTTGCGAGATGCTGCTACTGGTCTCGCCGCTGCTGTTCTTGCAGCGGGAGGCAATACATCTACCCAGTGGGCTGTCACAGTCATGTAGTCCTGAGTCTGCCCTGCTCCACTTGTCCACATGTCTGTGGTTAAGTGGACATTGGGTACAACTGCATTTTTTAGGACACTGGTGACTCTTTTTCTGAGGTCTGTGTACATTTTCGGTATCGCCTGCCTAGAGAAATGGAACCTAGATGGTATTTGGTACCGGGGACACAGTACCTCAATCAAGTCTATAGTTGGCTCTAAAGTAACGATGGATACTGGAACCACGTTTCTCACCGCCCAGGCTGCCAAGGCCTCAGTTATCCGCTTTGCAGCAGGATGACTGCTTTGATATTTCATCTTCCTCGCAAAGGACTGTTGGACAGTCAATTGCTTACTGGAAGTAGTACAAGTGGTCTTCCGACTTCCCTCTGGGATGCCGATTGACTCCCAGCAGCAACAACAGCAGCGCCAGTAGCAGTAGGCGTTACACTCAAGGATGCATCGGAGGATTCCCAGGCTGGAGAGGACTCGTCAGACTTGCCAGTGACATGGCCTGCAGGACTATTGGCTTTCCAATGAGGAAATTGACACTGAGGGAGTTAGTGGTGTGGTTTGCGGGAGCTTGGTTACAAGAGGAAGGGATTTACTGGTCAGTGGACTGCTTCCGCTGTCGCCCAAAGTTTTTGAACTTGTCACTGACTTATGATGAATGCGCTGCAGGTGACGTATAAGGGAGGATGTTCCGAGGTGGTTAACGTCCTTACCCCTACTTATTACAGCTTGACAAAGGCAACACACGGCTTGACACCTGTTGTCCGCATTTGTGTTGAAATAATTCCACACCGAAGAGCTGATTTTTTTTGTATTTTGACCAGGCATGTCAATGGCCATATTCCTCCCACGGACAACAGGTGTCTCCCCGGGTGCCTGACTTAAACAAACCACCTCACCATCAGAATCCTCCTTGTCAATTTCCTCCCCAGCGCCAGCAACACCCATATCCTCATCCTGGTGTACTTCAACACTGACATCTTCAATTTGACTATCAGGAACTGGACTGCGGGTGCTCCTTTCAGCACTTGCAGGGGGCGTGCAAATGGTGGAAGGCGCAAGCTCTTCCCGTCCAGTGTTGGGAAGGTCAGGCATCGCAACCGACACAATTGGACTCTCCTTGGGGATTTGTGATTTCGAAGAACGCACAGTTCTTTGCTGTGCTTTTGCCAGTCTTTTCTTTTTTCTAGCGAGAGGATGAGTGCTTCCATCCTCATGTGAAGCTGAACCACTAGCCATGAACATAGGCCAGGGCCTCAGCCGTTCCTTGCCACTCCGTGTCGTAAATGGCATATTGGCAAGTTTACGCTTCTCCTCAGACGCTTTTAATTTAGATTTTTGGGTCATTTTACTGATCTTTTGTGTTTTGGATTTGACATGCTCTGTACTATGACATTGGGCATCGGCCTTGGCAGACGACGTTGATGGCATTTCATCGTCTCGGCCATGACTAGTGGCAGCAGCTTCAGCACGAGGTGGAAGTGGATCTTGATCTTTCCCTATTTTTTTAACCTCCACATTTTTGTTCTCCATATTTTAATGCGCACAACTAAAAGGCACCACAGGTATACAATGTAGATGGATGGATAGTATACTTTATGGACGACGAGTGACGACACAGAGGTAGGTACAGCAGTGGCCTACCGTACTGCTATATACAGTGTAATGGACCTGTGGACACTGTCAGCAGACTGCGTTTATACTATTTTATTTATAAAAAAAAGTCACCACAGGTATACAATGTAGATGGATGGATAGTATACTTTATGGACGACGAGTGACGACACAGAGGTAGGTACAGCAGTGGCCTACCGTACTGCTATATACAGTATAATGGACCTGGTGGACACTGTCAGCAGACTGCGTTTATACTATAGTATAAAAAAAAGACACCACAGGTATACAATGTAGATGGATGGATAGTATACTTTATGGACGACGAGTGACGACACAGAGGTAGGTACAGCAGTGGCCTACCGTACTGCTATATACAGTATAATGGACCTGGTGGACACTGTCAGCAGACTGCGTTTATACTATAGTATAAAAAAAGACACCACAGGTATACAATGTAGATGGATGGATAGTATACTCTATGGACGACGATTAACGACACAGAGGTAGGTACAGCAGTGGCCTACCGTACTGCTATATACAGTATAATGGACCTGGTGGACACTGTCAGCAGACTGCGTTTATATACTATAGTATAAAAAAAAAGACACCACAGTTATACAATGTAGATGGATGGATAGTATACTTTATGGATGACGAGTGACGACACAGAGGTAGGTACAGCAGTGGCCTACCGTACTGCTATATACAGTATAATGGACCTGGTGGACACTGTCAGCAGACTGCGTTTATACTATAGTATAAAAAAAAGACACCACAGGTATACAATGTAGATGGATGGATAGTTTACTTATGGACGACGAGTGACGACACAGAGGTAGGTACAGCAGTGGCCTACCGTACTGCTATATACAGTATAATGGACCTGGTGGACACTGTCAGCAGACTGCGTTTATATACTATAGTATAAAAAAAAAGACACCACAGGTATACAATGTAGATGGATGGATAGTATACTTTATGGACGACGAGTGACGACACAGAGGTGGGTACAGCAGTGGCCTACCATACTGCTATATACAGTATATTGGACCTGGTGGACACTGTCAGCAGACTGCGTTTATACTATAGTATAAAAAAAAGACACCACAGGTATACAATGTAGATGGATGGATAGTATACTTATGGACGACGAGTGACGACACAGAGGTAGGTACAGCAGTGGCCTACCATACTGCTATATACAGTATAATGGACCTGGTGGACACTGTCAGCAGACTGCGTTTATATACTATAGTTTAAAAAAAAAAGACACCACAGGTATACAATGTAGATGGATGGATAGTTTACTTTATGGACGACGAGTGACGACACAGAGGTAGGTACAGCAGTGGCCTACCGTACTGCTATATACAGTATAATGGACCTGGTGGACACTGTCAGTATACTGCGTTTATACTATAGTATAAAAAAAAAAGACACCAGGTATACAATGTAGATGGATGGATAGTATACTTTATGGACGACGAGTGACGACACAGAGGTAGGTACAGCAGTGGCCTACCGTACTGCTATATACAGTATAATGGACCTGGTGGTGGTGGACACTGTCAGCAGTCTGCGTTTATAGTATAAAAAAAAAGCCACCACAGGAGTGTTTTTCAGGCAGACAAACGTATACTGGTGGTCACTGTCAGCAAAACTGTGCACTGTACTCCTGCTATAGCTGCTCCCCAGTCCCCACAATTAAGCAGTGTGAGCACTCAGCACAGATATATCATGCAGCACAGCACACTGAGCACAGCCACAGATATGGTATGGAGCGTTTTTTTCAGGCAGAGAACGGATAAAAAAGTAAAAACTAGCAAAACTCTGCACTGTACTCCTCCTTACAGCTGCTCCCCAATCCTCCCCACAATAAGCTAAGCATAAGCAATCAGATCAACTGTAAGTGTATATAATTAACAACTATATAAACGGAGAGGACGCCAGCCACGTCCTCTCCCTATCAATCTCAATGCACGTGTGAAAATGGCGGCGACGCACGGCTGCTTATATAGAATCCGAATCTCGCGAGAATCCGACAGCGGGATGATGACGTTCAGGCGCGCTCAGGTTAACCGAGCCATACGGGAGAATCCGAGTATGGCTCGGACCCGTGTAAAAAGGCTGAAGTTCGGGGGGGTTCGGTTTCTCGGAAACCGAACCCGCTCATCACTATTATTAATGGATGACGAGTGACTGACGACACAGAGGTAGGTACAGCAGTGGCCTACCGTACTGCTATATACAGTATAATGGACCTGGTGGACACTGTCAGCAGACTGCTAAACTAGTACTACTAGTATAAAAAAAAAAGCCACCACAGGTATACAATGTAGATGGATGGGTAGTATACTTATGGACGACGAGTGACGACACAGAGGTAGGTACAGCAGTGGCCTACCGTACTGCTATATACAGTATAATGGACCTGGTGGACACTGTCAGCAGACTGCTAAACTAGTACTACTAGTATAAAAAAAAAAGCCACCACAGGTATACAATGTAGATGGATGGATAGTATACTTATGGACGACGAGTGACGACACAGAGGTAGGTACAGCAGTGGCCTACCGTACTGCTATATACAGTATAATAAATGGACCTGGTGGACACTGTCAGCAAACTGCTAAACTAGTATAAAGAAAAAAAGCCACCACAGGTATACAATGTAGATGGATGGATAGTATACTTATTCTTATTAATGGATGACGAGTGACTGACGACACAGAGGTAGGTACAGCAGTGGCCTACCGTACTGCTATATACAGTATAATGGACCTGGTGGACACTATCAGCAGACTGCTAAACTAGTATAAAAAAAAGCCACCACAGGAGTGTTTTTCAGGCAGACAAACGTATACTGGTGGTCACTGTCAGCAAAACTGTGCACTGTACTCCTGCTATAGCTGCTCCCCAGTCCCCACAATTAAGCAGTGTGAGCACTCAGCACAGATATATCATGCAGCACACTGAGCACAGATATGGTATGGAGCATTTTTTTCAGGCAGAGAACGGATTAAAAAAAACTGGTGGTCACTATCAGCAAAACTCTGCACTCTACTCCGAGTCCTAACAGCTGCTCCCCAATCCTCCCCACAATTAGTAATAAAACAAGCAATCAACTGTCTCTTCTACAATTATAAACGGAGAGGACGCCAGCCACGTCCTCTCCCTATCAATCTCAATGCACGTGTGAAAATGGCGGCGACGCGCGGCTGCTTATATAGAATCCGAATCTCGCGAGAATCCGACAGCGGGATGATGACGTTCGGGCGCGCTCGGGTTAACCGAGCCATACAGGAGAATCCGAGTATGGCTCGGCCCGTGTAAAAAGGGTGAAGTTCGGGGGGGTTCGGTTTCCCAGAAACCGAACCCGCTCATCACTAGCTCAGATATACAGCTCTAATTGCTTTGTTTAACGTAGGGATGAGTGGGTTTGGTTCCCCGGGAACCTAATCCACCCGAACATTGTGATCTGAGGCGGGATCCGAGTCCGGCTCGGTACTTCCCGCCTTGCTCAGATCCCAAAGAGAGGCCCACATCATCTTTTCGTTGTCGGATTCTCATGGGTTTTGAATTCTTTATAAGTCCCGTGCATCGGTGCCATGTTTACTCTGGCTGTGGAGAGTGTACTGGACAGACGTGTCCATCTCCAGTACTGTGTTGTCTGGCGTGAGGCAGGTGCCTTCTGTATCTGAAAGGGGTGTTCTGTCTGCTGTGTCTGAAAGGGGTGCTCTGTCTTCTGTATCTGAAAGGGGTGCTCTGTCTGCTGTGTCTGAAAGGGATACTCTCTCTGTCTGCTGTATCTGAAAAGGGTGCTCTCTCTGCTCTATCTGAAAAATGGGTGATCTCTCTGCTGTATCTGAAATGGGTGGTCTCTCTGCTGTATCTGAAAGGGGTGCTCTCTCTCTGCTGTATCTGAAAAAGGTCTGCCCTCTCTGCTGTATCTGAAAATGGGGTGCTCTATCTGCCTGTTGTATCTGAAAGGGGTGATCTGTCCGTTTAGACAGGGGCGCCGTCCCAGTGTAAAATTGAAATAATAAAAGCAAAAAACCTAAAATTATAATTACAGTATAAAAAATAATTATGTTTTTTTTTTGTGCTGTACACCAGTGTACTATACAATTTTTATTTTATTTTCATAAGTACTGTGACACTGCCGGTCAGACCACAGTATATTATTTCCTACTCATACATGTATTGTGTGATGCTGTCGGTGAAGTCAACCGCAGTGTGTAATTATTATATATATTTCTGACACATTTGTGCAACACTGTAAACCGACGGTGTGTGAAACAAAAAATACTTCTACATATTTCTGACTCATCTGTGTGACACAGTAACCGCTGGTGTGTGATATAAAAAATAATAATACATATGTTTGACTCATTTGTGCGACACTGTAACCACCGGTGTGTGATATAAAAAATATTATTTATATTTTCAGTTAAATTAATATTTTGTGCTGTGTCATCCCAGTATACATCCAGGGACTGCAGCTGCTCCGTCCATCTAAGGGTGTTCTGTCAGTCCACCCAAAATAAAAAACATCCTTTTTTAAATATTTTGTACTGTATTCTCCCAGTATACATCCTGGCATGCTCGGTCCATTCAGGGTGCTGAGGCCGTAGCTCATATTCTTATGTTATAACTTATTGTCCTATTTTCATATTTCTTCTTATCACCACATTGTGATTAATTAAAATTAATATTATTAATACTAATGATAAATTTACTAAATTTAAATGAAATATAAACTCTCCACATTTGTATAGCCAATCTTCTGCATATCAAATATATCTTTGAAGAACAGAAGAATTTAATAAAAAATAAATTAAAATCATGATTTCTGCATCTAATATTGTCTTTTTTTTATTCAACTTTGCCTTAATCGTCTTTTTTCCACACACTTGTATAGCGATCCTACTGCAAATCAAATATATCTTTGAGGAACAGTAGAATTTGATCAAAAATAAATACAAATCATGATTACAGCATCTAAAATATTGTCTTTTTTTCATTCTTCTTTGCCTTAATCATCTTTTTTTGCAAAGAGTTGTCATGATCGCCATGCCGAAGAATGAGAGCAGTAGCGGATCTTGCCACGGGCAAGCAGGACTTTTGCCCGGGGCGCCGGCGCCCTCTGGAGGGCGCCGCACCCTGGCAAGATCCGCTGCTGCTGTGGTGCCCCCCGCTGCCGCAGCCCGCTATCCCGCTGTCCGCTGTGTAGGGAAACTAGACGCCACGCGTCTAGTTTCCCTTCCTGGAGAGGACCTTCACTGTAATGATGTGCGGTGCGCGTTGACATCATCGCGCACCGCACAGCAAAGGTCCTCTCCACGAAGGGAACTAGACGCTTAGCGTCTAGTTTACCTTCGTGGAGAGGACCTTTGCTGTGCGGTGCGCGATGACGTCATCGCGCACTGCACATCCTACAACAGTACAGGGGGCGTAACTGACCACGCCCCTTATGAAGCCATGCCCCCTAATGCCGCCCGGGGCGCCAGAAGCCCCGGAACCGGCCCTGAATGAGAGCTTCTTCATTAACAACCAGTTTGTACGTTTACGTACACAGACCTAACTGTACTCAACTGGGTATCACATGTGCGCCAGCCCCGTCATGGGTTTTGGTTTTGAATCTGTATCTCCTTCGTGTTTTGGATCTGTATTTGGTTTTCCCAAAACCTTCCTTGCATGTTTTGGTTTGGTTTTGGATCTGTATTTTCTTTTTAAATCATAAAAACAGCTAAAATCTAATAATGTGAGCCTGTTTTTGTTCCTACAGTATTATTAACCTCAATAACAATAATTTCCAGTCATTGCCAGTCAATTTTAACCACCTTACAGCTCACCAGGGCCGAAACTAGGATTTTCGGCACCCGGGCCAAGGCAGTCATTTAGCGCCCCCCACCTCCCCACCCCCACAAAAAAAACAAAAAAAAAAACAAAAAAAAAAACAAAACAAAGAGAAACATTACATTAAAAATTAAGAAATGAAATGAGAGAAAATCCAACCTACGCCGCACAGTAGTGCATCATTATTCACATTAGATAGTAGTACCCCTCATTAACATTATACAGTATATATATATAATATAATATAATATATATATATATATATATATATACATACAGCGGGTTGGTGCGGCACTCCTAGCGGCTGTCACAAATAGGCAAAAGGGTCCTCCGTGTGGACAACGTTTCAAAGCAATTTAATATAGCTTTTTCGTCAGGTCATATCATATGACCTGACGAAAAAGCTATATTAAATTGCTTTGAAACGTTGTCCACACGGAGGACCCTTTTGCCTATTTGTGACAGCCGCTAGGAGTGCCGCACCAACCCGCTGTATGTATTCATTCCATGTGAGGGCACCCAGTGCTTTTGTAATTTTAATGGGAGAGCCGGACCTACCTGCTTTTTATATATATATATATATATATATATATATATATATAGGGGATGCAGTTATGTGACTGGCAGTCGGGAGGCCACCAGTCACTATACCAACGCCGGGACCCCAAACAGTTAACCTCAGCATGCCAACCAACAGGCACTATTCCACGAAACCCATAGAGTGGGAATAGAATCCAGGAAGGAGCTTTTTGTGCTCGCCCCCGCCAGCCATCTAATAACCGGGTTCTCTGCGTCGGTATGGTGACCGGCGGTCTCCCAACCACCGGTCACATGAATCCAACCCATACAATATATTTCAGCAAACGAGATACGGCACTCACAGGTCCTAATGTAAGCCATACGCAGCAGGTTTTCCTGGCTTGTCAACGTTTCATTAATTCAAATAAACAAAATTTATATGAATAAATGAAACATTGACAAGCCAGGAAAACCTGCTGCGCACAGCTAACATTAGAACCCGTGAGTGCCGCATCTCGTTTGCTGGACATTTTACTTGATTGCACCCGGGCACACTTCCACACTTGTGCCGGCTCTCCATGTACAGGTATATATATATATATATATATATATATATAATTCCTTAAAGAACGGCACTGGAGACTTTCAGCAAATGACGAAATTTGTATTAAAGGTAGACGTTTCGGAGCTTACACTCCGTCCTCAGTACCAAACACAATCAATGTCTACCTTTAATACAAATTTCGTCATTTGCTGAAAGTCTCCAGTGCCGTTCTTTAAGGAATTTTATGTTTGATTATACTCTGGCACGGAGAGGCGCTGCGCTATTTGTAGAGGAGTGCCGGCTGCCATGGACTGTATATATATATATATGGCTGTGAGGGCACCGGGCGCAGTATAAATTGTTTATTGGAGTGCCGGACATTGTTTGTATATTTATATATATATATATATATATATATATATATAATCTTACACACAGTATAAACTCACAGTATGTATTAGTGATGAGCAGGTTCGGATCCTCGGGATCCGACCCGCCCGAACTTCACCTTTTTTTTACACGGGTCCGAGCGACTCGGATCCTCCCGCCTTGCTCGGTTAACCCGAGCGCGCCCGAACGTCATCATCCCGCTGTCGGATTCTCGCGAGACTCGGATTCTATATAAGGAGCCGCGCGTCGCCGCCATTTTCACACGTGCATTGAGATTGATAGGGAGAGGACGTGGCTGGCGTCCTCTCCGTTATAGTAGAACACAGAGTGACTTAGTTAGTTATAATTGTGGGGAGGATTGGGGACGGGGAGCAGCTGTTAGGGAGTACAGTGCAGGGTTTTGATTATACCACCAGTGAGTTTAATCCTTTGTTTCTCTGCCTGAAAAAAACGCTCCACCATATCTGTGCTCACTCAGTGTGCTGCACTGCTGCATGATATATCTGTGCTGAGTGCACTGCTCTGCTCACACTGCCTAATTATGGGGACTGGGGAGCAGTTATAGCAGGAGTACAGTGCACAGTTTTGCTGACAGTGACCACCAGTCCAGTATACGTTTGTCTGCCTGAAAAACACTCCTGTGTTTTGTTTTTTTTCTCTTCATACTAGTTTAGCAGTCTGCTGACAGTGTCCACCAGGTCCGTTATACAGTATATTATATATATAAGCAGCAGTACGGTAGGCCACGGCTGTACCTACCTCTGTGTCGTCAGTGCACTCGTCGTCCATAAGTAATATAATACTATACTATCCATCCATCTACATTGTATACCTGTGGTGTTTTTTTTTTCTTCTTCATACTAGTTTAGCAGTCTGCTGACAATGTCCACAAGGTCCGTTATACAGTATATTATATATATAAGCAGCAGTACGGTAGGCCACGGCTGTACCTACCTCTGTGTCGTCAGTGCACTCGTCGTCCATAAATAATATAATACTATACTATCCATCCATCTACATTGTATACCTGTGTTGTTGTTTTTTTCTTCATACTAGTTTAGCAGTCTGCTGACAGTGTCCACCAGGTCCGTTATACAGTATATTATATATACAAGCAGCAGTACGGTAGGCCACGGCTGTACCTACCTCTGTGTCGTCAGTGCACTCGTCGTCCATAAGTAATATAATACTATACTATCCATCCATCTACACTGTATACCTGTGGTGTTTTTTTTTCTTTTCTTCATACTAGTTTAGCAGTCTGCTGACAGTGTCCACCAGGTCCGTTATACAGTATATTATATATATAAGCAGCAGTACGGTAGGCCACGGCTGTACCTACCTCTGTGTCGTCAGTGCACTCGTCGTCCATTAGTAATATAATACTATACTATCCATCCATCTACATTGTATACCTGTGGTGTTTTTTTTTTCTTCATATTAGTTTAGCAGTCTGCTGACAGTGTCCACCAGGTCCGTTATTATTATTCTGTATATATTATATATATAGCAGTACGGTAGGCCACGGCTGTACCTACCTCTGTGTCGTCACTCGTCGTCCATAAGTATAAGTAATAATAGTATACTATCCACCCATCTACATTGTATACCTGTGGTGGCTTTTAGTTGTGCGCAAAATATGGAGAACAAAAATGTGGAGGTTAAAAAAATAGGGAAAGATCAAGATCCACTTCCACCTCGTGCTGAAGCTGCTGCCACTAGTCATGGCCGAGACGATGAAATGCCATCAACGTCGTCTGCCAAGGCCGATGCCCAATGTCATAGTACAGAGCATGTCAAATCCAAAACACAAAAGATCAGTAAAAAAATGACCCAAAAATCAAAATAAAAAGCGTCTGAGGAGAAGCGTAAACTTGCCAATATGCCATTTACGACACGGAGTGGCAAGGAACGGCTGAGGCCCTGGCCTATGTTCATGGCTAGTGGTTCAGCTTCACATGAGGATGGAAGCACTCATCCTCTCGCTAGAAAAAAAAAAAGACTTGCGGCAAAAGCACAGCAAAGAACTGTGCGTTCTTCGAAATCCCAAATCCCAAAGGAGAGTCCAATTGTGTCGGTTGCGATGCCTGACCTTCCCAACACTGGACGGGAAGAGCTTGCGCCTTCCACCATTTGCACGCCCCCTGCAAGTGTTGAAAGGAGCACCCGCAGTCCAGTTCCTGATAGTCAAATTGAAGATGTCAGTGTTGAAGTACACCAGGATGAGGATATGGGTTTTGCTGGCGCTGGGGAGGAAATTGACAAGGAGGATTCTGATGGTGAGGTGGTTTGTTTAAGTCAGGCACCCGGGGAGACACCTGTTGTCCGTGGGAGGAATATGGCCATTGACATGCCTGGTGAAAATACCAAAAAAATCAGCTCTTCAGTGTGGAAGTATTTCAACAGAAATGCGGACAACAGGTGTCAAGCCGTGTGTTGCCTTTGTCAAGCTGTAATAAGTAGGGGTAAGGACGTTAACCACCTCGGAACATCCTCCCTTATACGTCACCTGCAGCGCATTCATAATAAGTCAGTGACAAGTTCAAAAACTTTGGGCGACAGCGGAAGCAGTCCACTGACCAGTAAATCCCTTCCTCTTGTAACCAAGCTCGCGCAAACCACACCACCAACTCCCTCAGTGTCAATTTCCTCCTTACCCAGGAAAGCCAATAGTCCTGCAGGCCATGTCACTGGCAAGTCTGACGAGTCCTCTCCTGCCTGGGATTCCTCCGATGCATCCTTGAGTGTAACGCCTACTGCTGCTGGCGCTGCTGTTGTTGCTGCTGGGAGTCGATCGTCATCCCAGAGGGGAAGTCGGAAGACCACTTGTACTACTTCCAGTAAGCAATTGACTGTCCAACAGTCCTTTGGGAGGAAGATGAAATATCACAGCAGTCATCTTGTTGCAAAGCGGATAACTGAGGCCTTGACAACTATGTTGGTGTTAGACGTCCAGTATCCACCGTTAGTTCACGGGGAACTAGACAATTGCTTGAGGTATTGTGCCCCCGTTACCAAATACCATCTAGGTTCCACTTCTCTAGGCAGGCGATACCGAGAATGTACACGGACGTCAGAAAAAGACTCACCAGTGTCCTAAAAAATGCAGTTGTACCCAATGTCCACTTAACCACGGACATGTGGACAAGTGGAGCAGAGCAGACTCAGGACTATATGACTGTGACAGCCCACTGGGTAGATGCATTGCCTCCCGCTGCAAGAACAGCAGCGGCGGCACCAGTAGCAGCATCTCGCAAACGCCAACTCGTTCCTAGGCAGGCTACGCTTTGTATCACCACTTTCCAGAATACGCACACAGCTGAAAACCTCTTACGGCAACTGAGGAAGATCATCGCAGAATGGCTTACCCCAATTGGACTCTCCTGGGGATTTGTGGCATCGGACAACGCCAGCAATATTGTGCGTGCATTACATCTGGGCAAATTCCAGCACGTCCCATGTTTTGCACATACCATGAATTTGGTGGTGCAGAATTATTTAAAAAACGACAGGGGCGTGCAAGAGATGCTGTCGGTGGCCCGAAGAATTGCGGGCCACTTTCGGCGTACAGGCACCGCGTACAGAAGACTGGAGCACCACCAAAAACACCTGAACCTGCCCTGCCATCATCTGAAGCAAGAGGTGGTAACGAGGTGGAATTCAACCCTCTATATGCTTCAGAGGATGGAGGAGCAGCAAAAGGCCATTCAAGCCTATACATCTGGCCACGATATAGGCAAAGGAGGTGGAATGCACCTGTCTCAAGCACAGTGGAGAATGATTTCAACGTTGTGCAAGGTTCTGCAACCTTTTGAACTTGCCACACGTGAAGTCAGTTCAGACACTGCCAGCCTGAGTCAGGTCATTCCCCTCATCAGGCTTTTGCAGAAGAAGCTGGAGGCATTGAAGGAGGAGCTAAAACAGAGCGATTCCGCTAGGCATGTGGGACTTGTGGATGGAGCCCTTCATTCGCTTAACCAGGATTCACGGGGTCTGCAGAGGTTCAAAGAACTGCTGGTGAGAAAATTGTCAAGTCAAGCGGAACGCGACCCGTCAACATCTCCTCCTTCACATTCTCCAGCAACTTGGGGTGCGAGGAAAAGGCTACGAATTCCGAGCCCACCCGCTGGCGGTGATGCAGGGCAGTCTGGAGCGACTGCTGATGCTGACATCTGGTCCGGACTGAAGGACCTGCCAACGATTACTGACATGTCGTCTACTGTCACTGCATATGATTCTCTCACCATTGAAAGAATGGTGGAGGATTATATGAGTGACCGCATCCAAGTAGGCACGTCAGACAGTCCGTACGTATACTGGCAGGAAAAAGAGGCAATTTGGAGGCCCTTGCAGAAACTGGCTTTATTCTACCTAAGTTGCCCTCCCTCCAGTGTGTACTCCGAAAGAGTGTTTAGTGCCGCCGCTCACCTTGTCAGCAATCGGCGTACGAGGTTACTTCCAGAAAATGTGGAGAAGATGATGTTCATTAAAGTGAATTATAATCAATTCCTCCATGGAGACATTCACCAGCAGCAATTGCCTCCAGAAAGTACACGGGGACCTGAGATGGTGGATTCCAGTGGGGACGAATTAATAATCTGTGAGGAGGGGGATGTACACAGTGAAAGGGGTGATGAATCGGACGATGATGATGAGGTGGACATCTTGCCTCTGTAGAGCCAGTTTGTGCAAGGAGAGATTGATTGCTTCTTTTTTGGTGGGGGCCCAAACCAACCAGTCATTTCAGTCATAGTCATGTGGCAGACCCTGTCGCTGAAATGATAGGTTCATTAAAGTGTGGATGTCCTGTTTTTACAACATAAGGGTGGGTGGGAGGTCCCAAGGACAATTCCATCTTGCACCTCTTTTTTCTTTCATTTTTCTTTGCGTCATGTGCTGTTTGGGGAGTATTTTTTTAAGTGCCATCCTGTCTGACACTGCAGTGCCACTCCTAGATGGGCCAGGTGTTTGTGTCGGCCACTAGGGTCGCTTAGCTTAGTCGTCACACAGCTACCTCATTGCGCCTCTTTTTTTCTTTGCGTCATGTGCTGTTTGGGGAGTATTTTTTGGAAGGGCCATCCTGCGTGACACTGCAGTGCCACTCCTAGATGGGCCAGGTGTTTGTGTCGACCACTAGGGTCGCTTAGCTTAGTCGTCACACAGCTACCTCATTGCGCCTCTTTTTTTCTTTGCGTCATGTGCTGTTTGGGGAGTATTTTTTGGAAGGGCCATCCTGCGTGACACTGCAGTGCCACTCCTAGATGGGCCAGGTGTTTGTGTCGGCCACTAGGTTCGCTTAGCTTAGTCGTCACACAGCTACCTCATTGCGCCTCTCTTTTTCTTTGCGTCATGTGCTGTTTGGGGAGTATTTTTTGGAAGGGCCATCCTGCGTGACACTGCAGTGCCACTCCTAGATGGGCCAGGTGTTTGTGTCGGCCACTAGGGTCGCTTAGCTTAGTCGTCACACAGCTACCTCATTGCGCCTCTCTTTTTCTTTGCGTCATGTGCTGTTTGGGGAGTATTTTTTGGAAGGGCCATCCTGCGTGACACTGCAGTGCCACTCCTAGATGGGCCAGGTGTTTGTGTCGGCCACTAGGGTCGCTTAGCTTAGTCGTCACACAGCTACCTCATTGCGCCTCTCTTTTTCTTTGCGTCATGTGCTGTTTGGGGAGTATTTTTTGGAAGGGCCATCCTGCGTGACACTGCAGTGCCACTCCTAGATGGGCCAGGTGTTTGTGTCGGCCACTAGGGTCGCTTAGCTTAGTCACACAACGACTTTGGTGCAGCTCTTTTTTACTTTGCATCATGTGCTGTTTGGGGACTATTTTTTTATGTGCCATCCTGTCTGACACTGCAGTGCCACTCCTAGATGGGCCAGGTGTTTGTGTCGGCCACTAAGGTCGCTTAGCTTAGTCGTCACACAGCTACCTCATTGCGCCTCTTTTTTTCTTTGCGTCATGTGCTGCTTGGGGAGTATTTTTTGGAAGGGCCATCCTGCGTGACACTGCAGTGCCACTCCTAGATGGGCCAGGTGTTTGTGTCGGCCACTTGGGTCGCTTAGCTTAGTCACACAACGACTTTGGTGCAGCTCTTTTTTTCTTTGCATCATGTGCTGTTTGGGGACTATTTTTTGGAAGGGCCATCCTGCGTGACACTGCAGTGCCACTCCTAGATGGGCCAGGTGTTTGTGTCGGCCACTTGGGTCGCTTAGCTTAGTCACACAACGACTTTGGTGCAGCTCTTTTTTTCTTTGCATCATGTGCTGTTTGGGGACTATTTTTTTAAGTGCCATCCTGTCTGACACTGCAGTGCCACTCCTAGATGGGCCAGGTGTTTGTGTCGGCCACTTGTGTCGCTTAGCTTAGTCACACAGCGACCTTGGTGCGCCTCTTTTTTTCTTTGCATCATGTGCTGTTTGGGGACTATTTTTTTGAAGTGCCATCCTGCCTGACACTGCAGTGCCACTTCTAGATGGGCCAGGTGTTTGTGTCGGCCACTTGTGTCGCTTAGCTTAGCCATCCAGCGACCTCGGTGCAAATTTTAGGACTAAAAATAATATTGTGAGGTGTGAGGTGTTCAGAATAGACTGAAAATGAGTGGAAATTATGGTTATTGAGGTTAATAATACTATGGGATCAAAATGACCCCCAAATTCTATGATTTAAGCTGTTTTTTAGGGTTTTTTGTAAAAAACACCCAAATCCAAAACACACCCGAATCCGACAAAAAAAATTCAGTGAGGTTTTGCCAAAACGCGTTCGAACCCAAAACACGGCCACGGAACCGTACCCAAAACCAAAACACAAAACCCGAAAAATTTCAGGTGCACATCACTAGTATGTATACACATATATATGCACATTATACATAAACACAGTATAATATTATATATATTTATATATATATATATATATATATATATATATATATAAACACATATGCTGCATTTACTTAAAATGCTGCTTCTCCTGCCTGTTCTCCCCCTCACATTGCCAACTAGCCTGAATAATTGCCTGAAGAAGAAGGCGACAAGCCTGCTGTCTTCAAAACCTCCGGATGCCCGCCTTCTGTATGGGAGGCTCTGGCAGCCGGGGCTGTTTGTAGGAGGCACGTATAGGCAGTTGGGCAGATGGGCGCGCGGACGGGCGGAGCCTTGCAGCAGCAGCAGCGGGAGTCCCGCCGGGACCCTAACATAACACGACGGCTGTGGCGGGAGGAGATTGCGGCAGCAGGAGATCGCAGCGGGGGGCCAGAGAGTAGTTAGCTGAGGGGATTGCGGCGGGGGGCGGGAGAGTAGCTAGCCAAGGGAGCCGTCCAGCATCAGCGTTGTCAGCGCTCTATGAAACCCCTTAGCCCCCCACCTAGTTATGGCCGTGCAGCTCACAATATTGTTCAGCAACATAGGCAAAAGGCTGTCTGGCTAAATTAAGCAACAGAGCAATGGCACAAACACACGGCAGTTATTTCTTCTTAAAAGTGTTTTAAGAATTAGTAATGTATTAGCAATAACCTATCAAACCAACTCGCAAGTACTTTCAATAGAAAACAAGACAACACAAAAATGTACTAATAATCACGTGTGGAAGATCATTGCTCTAAAGTAGTAGTAGTTAACAAACAACAAAGAAAAAACCCCTAAACCATGTGCAAAATAGCAACAGCAGAGTGGATGCCCCCAGTACATGCCTATTTTCAGTGCCCAATCCCCTTGGGGCTTTTGGCCATTGTTGCCTGGAACTCTGTGCCCATGTAAAGCCCTAATCAATCAGGTCAGATACAGTGCAGGTCATATACAGTGTGGGTCAGATACAGTGTGGGTCAGATACAGTGTGAGTTGGATACAGTGCAGGTTGGATACAGTACAGGTTACAGTGCAGATCGGATACAGTGTGGTCGGAAACAGTGCAGGCAGGGGCAGATCTTAGGGCAGGCAAGCAGGGCTATTGCCTGGCCACAGTCACCTTTCCTGGCGCCATCAATCTGACAGTCCCTGCCCACTCTCGCCCATCACCAGTGCCAAATTCAGGCAGGCTTCTGGCAATGCTTGGCCCTTTTAAATGTGGAGCCAACCATCAGCCAATCAGAGCTCAGTATCTGGCAGCTGCTGATTGGCTGACAGACAACAAGCTTTGATTGATTCACGATCCGCTGCCATATTTAAAATTGCCACCTGAGATAGGACTCAGCGTTGGGGATGGAGAGGCGTGTGATGTACTCTCCTGCCCCCTGAAATGGATGGAAGCAGTGACAGCCCAGCTGTAACCCAGCTCAGCAACATGGAGGAAGAAGAGGACAAGGGCGGTGAGCACTGTTGGGGAGGGACATAATGTTTACAGCTACTGTGGGCTTTATGTGTATTTGGCACCATATAATGGGCAGTATATGTATCTGGCACTACACAGGAGGCAGTATGTTTAACTGGCACTATAGAGGGAGAATTGTGTGTATCTGGCGCTATACAGGGGGTATTATGTGTATCTGCCACTATACAGGGGGCATTATGTGTAACTAGCTCTATACAGGGGGCATTATGTGTAACTGGCACTGTACAGCAGAACAGCAGGAATGGAGGCGGGCGGGCAGGCAGCGGCATGAGCATCCCTGACCCTCCTGACAGTGGCAGAAATGGGGGAGAAGGAATCCCCTGACAATAAGCAGGTACTTGTGTGACCATAATATGGTGACAATGACATTAATGTGGGTGCATAATATGATGTCAGGGGCATTACTGTGTGGGGCATAATATGGTTACGGGCATTACTCTGGGTCACTTAATATGGTGCAAGGGGCATAATATGATGTTGCTCCGTGTGTGCATGGAAATTTTATTTGTGATTTTTAAAAATATATATTTCTTTTTTTCTGGGGGGCTGACTATTTTGTCAGTGCCAGGCCCCACAATTTCTGATGGCAGCCTTGACTGGGGGTAGTATGTGTATTTGGCACTATACAGGGGGCAGTATGTGTATCTGGAACTATATAGCTGGAAATATGTGAAACTGGTACTATACTGGGGCAGTATGTGTATCTGGCAATATACAGAGGGCAGTATGTGTAATTGGCACTATATTGGGGTCATTATGTATATATGGCACTATACTTGGGGGCATTATGTGTATCTGGCACTATACTTGGGGCATTATGTGTATCTGACATTACTGGTGGCATTATGTGTATCTGACAGTACTGGGGACATTATGTGTATCTAGCAGTACTGGGGCAGTGATGTGGAGTAGGGTATACAGGGGTTAATGATGTAATGTAGGGTGTAAAGTGGTCAGGGATGTATTGTATGTTATAGAGGGGTCCGGTAAAATAACGTATATACTCGAGTATAAGTCGACCCGAATATAAGCCGAGGCACCTAATTTTACCACAAAAACCAAGGAAAACTTATTGACTCAAGTATAAGCCTAGGGTGGGAAATGCAGCTCTAGTCGTACACGGCCCTCATACTGCCAGATATGACCCCATAGTGCCAGATATGCCCTCATACTGCCAGATATGCCCCCACAGTGCCAGATATGCCCTCACACTGCCAGATATGCCCCCACAGTGCCAGATATGCCCTCACACTGCCAGATATGCCCCCACAGTGCCAGATATGCCCTCATACTGCCAGATATTCCCCCACAGTGCCAGATATGCCCTCATAGTGCCAAATTTGCCCCCACAGTGCCAGATATTCGCCCACGGTGCCAGATATGCCCCCTCAGTGCCACATATATCCCCCCCAGGTGCCAAATATGCTCCCCTAGTGCCAGGTACAACTAGCCCTCCCGCGCTCCCCCGCTGTTTTGTGGAGAAAGGACACAGATGGCACAGCGCGCTCCTCTCCTGTGTCCCTCCTGCGTCTCCGGTGGTGGGTCTGTTAAATGAAGTGCCAGTTCGTGAGCCAATCAGAGCTCATGAACGGGTACTTCATTTAATAGACCCACCGCTGCCGCCAGAGATGCAGGAGGGACATAGGAGAGGCGCGCGCTGTGCCCTCCGTGTCCCTCCTTCCCAGGCAGCAGTTACGCCACTTTCCCAGGCAGCAGTTACGGAGCATCACTCGAGTATAAGCCGAGGGGGGAGCTTTTTCAGCACAAAAAATGTGCTGAAAAACTCAGCTTATACTCGAGTATATACGGTACTAATCCCAAGTACTTAGTACACCATAATTGAATTGAGATGCAAAGTATAGGAAAAAGTATGCAATCTGGGTAAAACAAAAAAACAACCCGAAAAGGTCAGAGATTCAATCTGACCTGCAACCTGGCTTGCACCACATATTGTTATGCTGAAACTAAGATATGTTTGTTTGTATGTTTTGTTTTATGGGTTTTTTTTTGGGGGGGGGGGCGCTAAAGAAGATTTTTGCTCTGGGCTTCGCTTGGTCCAGAACTGGCCCTGAGTGCAGGTTACAGACAGCGCAGGTTGGATACAGTGTGGGTCAGATTAAGTGTGAGTTGGACACAGTACAAGTCAAATACAGTGAAGGTTACAGTACAGGTCAGATGCAGTGTGCATTGGATACACCAATAGTGCACTTACAGTGACAGCAGGTGGGAGAGGTGCCCCCCGTGATAAATGCCCCAGGTGGTGTCTGTGAGAAGGATGATGCGGGTGGTGTCGACAGTGTTGGCAGTGTGGGGATGCTGGCTGTGTCCTCTGTGTGGGTGTGCAAGCAGTGTCTGTATTGCAGGTATGCCGGTGGTGTCTGCAATGTCAGGGTGCCGGTCGTGTTGGCAGTGCAGGTGTGCCAGCAGTGCTGGGTTTCTTGTGGTATCCCCAGTGCCGGTGTGCCAACAGTGTTGACAGTGCAGGGGTGCCGGCGATGCCTTCTGTGTGGTGGTGCAAGCTGTGTCAGCAGTTTGGGGGTGCCGGCGGTGTTGGCCGGGTGGGTGTACTGGCAGTGTTAGGATTCCAGTGGTGTCCTCTATGTGGGTGTGCCAATGGTGTCGGCAGTGCTGGGGTGCTGAAAGTGTCCTCTCTGTGAGTGTGCCAGTGGTGTTGGCAGTGCGGGGTGCCGTTGGTGTCAGCAGTGCTGGAATGCCAGTGGTGTCCTCTGTGCAGGTGTGAAAATGGTGTCGGCAGTGCACAAAATTGTGTATTTTTTTATAATCACCAGAAATTAAGGGTTTCACTATATGTTTTCACTCCATTAGAGGGGGGTAAGGGGGTGATTAGGCTTAAAAAATGGCCGTCCCTCCACCCATGGAAAGTGTCATTTTCCTATAGACAATAGCTATTAAGATGCCACGTTGTTTGAAAACAGGAGCTCCCCTTTTCAAATCTGGGTTCCCGCATGCTGGATCCATTATGGGGTGATAGGGCAGATGGAGTGCCCTTCCCTATATATTAAAACTTATTTGTTCACAGATAATCATCAAACTATTGCTACTAAGGGGCCACATCATTTGAATGAGTATATACTGTACCTGCTTTCAAATGTGGGTGCCCTTGAATTTATGGAAATCAGGGTGGAATATATCTTACTCAATCCCTGTACTCCATGAATTTAATATAGTATTGAAAATATTGTTTTGTGATCATGCCAATGCTGAACTGTCAATGTTTTTGGATTTATACAGTCCATAAAGGTGCCTTTGTCACTGTGCATAAACTTGTGAGCCCTTAGACAACATTGTCAGCCCTGACAGAATCGGACACTCCAAGACCACTCTTCTTGCATCTCAATCGGGAAGCTAGAGACATGAAAGATCATGAACCATACTTGCAGGAGAGATGTTTATTATCCAGTTGACCTGACATGGTTGCATCTTATGAGACCACTCAGAAACTACCATTGTGCGGCTGCTGGAAGAAAATCTCTCGGTAGCTGCCGCTCTCAGACAGACCTCCCGGCCCTTCTGCTTCCTGGTTCCCTTCCCCAGTGCCTACCATGCTGCTGATCGCTGCTGATTAAACAGCCTGGTGGAAAAAATATTAGCCAGTTAAGTGGTTAAAAGTGGCTTAATGAGATACTACATTATAGGGGTTTGTGGAAGAGTTAATGCAATTTGTGGAAAAGTCTATCGCAACATCCCTGGAGATGAGTTCATTGTGTGTAGATTACGTAAGTTCTGCTAAAGGTGTTCTTCTTCAACTTTGCCACCACTAACAGAGCAGGGGATGCATTCACTACTAGGCTCAATACCCTTATGAAGTCCATTACATGTGGGTTACATGCTTTATCATACAGTACAGTAGATTAAGCTTTCACATTATCTCTATGTCACTAAAATGTAGAGATGTGCACCGGAAATTTTTCGGGTTTTGTGTTTTGGTTTTGGAATCGGCTCCGCGGCCGTGTTTTGAATTCGGACGCGTTTTGGCAAAACCTCCCTGAAAATTTTTTGTCGGATTCGGGTGTGTTTTGGATTCGGGTGTTTTTTTTCAAAACCCCCTCAAAAACAGCTTAAATCATAGAATTTGGGGGTAATTTTGATCCTATAGTATTATTAACCTCAATAACCATAATTTCCACTCATTTCCAGTCTATTCTGAACACCTCACACCTCACAATATTATTTTTAGTCCTAAAATTTGCACCGAGGTCACTGGATGACTAAGCTAAGCAACCAAAGTGGGCAGCACAAACACCTGGCCCATCTAGGAGTGGCACTGCAGTGTCAGACAGGATGGCACTTAAAAAAATTGTCCCCAAACATCACATGATGCAAAGATTAATAATAAAAAAAAGGCGCAAGATCGAATTGTCCTTGGGCCCTCCCACCCACTCTTATGCTGTTTAAACAGGACATGCACACTTTAACAAACCCATCATTTCAGCCACATGGTCTGACACACGACTGTGGCTGAAATGACTGGTTAGTTTGGGCCCCCACCAAAAAAAGAAGCAATCAATCTCTCCTTGCTCAAACTGGCTCTACAAGGGCAAGATGTCCACCTCATCATCATCCTCCGATTCCTCACCCCTTTCACTATGTACATCCTCCTCCTCACAGAGTATTAATTCGTCCCCACTGGAATCCACCATCTCAGGTCCCTGTGTACTTTCTGGTGGCAATTGATGGTGAATGTCTCCATGGAGGAATTGATTATAATTCATTTTGATGAACATCATCTTCTCCACATTTTCTGGAAGTAACCTCGTACACCAATCGCTGACAAGGTGACCAGCTGCACTAAACACTCTTTCAGAGTACACACTGGAGGGGGGGCAACTTAGGTAAAATAAAGCCAGTTTGTGCAAGGGCCTCCAAATTGCCTCTTTTTCCTCCCAGTATTCGTACGGACTGTCTGACGTGCCTACTTGGATGCGGTCACTCATATAATCCTCCACCATTCTTTCAATGGTGACAGAATCAAATGCAGTGACAGTAGACGACATGTCAGTAATCGTTGGCAGGTCCTTCAGTCCGGACCAGATGTCAGCACTCGCTCCAGACTGCCCTGCATCACCGCCAGTGGGTGGGCTCGGAATTCTTAGCAATTTCCTCGCAGCCCCAGTTGCGGGAGAATGTGAAGGAGGAGATGTTGACGGGTCACGTTCTGCTTGACTTGACAAGTGTCTCACCAGCAGGTCTTTGCACCTCTGCTCACTTGTGTCTGCTGGAAAGAGAGATACAACGTAGGCTTTAAACCTAGGATCGAGCACGGTGGCCAAAATGTAGTGCTCTGATTTCAACAGATTGACCACCCGTGAATCCTGGTTAAGCGAATTAAGGGCTCCATCCACAAGTCCCACATGCCTAGTGGAATCGCTCCATTTTAGCTCCTCCTTCAATCTCTCCAGCTTCTTCTGCAAAAGCCTGATGAGGGGAATGACCTGACTCAGGCTGGCAGTGTCTGAACTGACTTCACGTGTGGCAAGTTCAAAGGGTTGCAGAACCTTGCACAACGTTGAAATCATTCTCCACTGCGCTTGAGTCAGGTGCATTCCACCTCCTTTGCCTATATCGTAGGCAGATGTATAGGCTTGAATGGCCTTTTGCTGCTCCTCCATCCTCTGAAGCATATAGAGGGTTGAATTCCACCTCGTTACCACCTCTTGCTTCAGATGATGGCGGGGCAGGTTCAGGAGTGTTTGCTGGTGCTCCAGTCTTCGGCACACGGTGGCTGAATGCCGAAAGTGGCCCGTAATTCTTCTGGCCACCGACAGCATCTCTTAAACGCCCCTGTTGTTTTTTAAAAAATTCTGCACCACCAAATTCAATGTATGTGCAAAACATGGGACGTGCTGGAATTTGCCCAGATTTAATGCACGCACAATATTGCTGACGTTGTCCGATGTCACAAATCCCCAGGAGAGTCCAATTGGGGTAAGCCATTCTGCGATGATGTTCCTCAGTTTCCGTAAGAGGTTGTCAGCTGTGTGCCTCTTATGGAAAGTGGTGATACAAAGCGTAGCCTGCCTAGGAACGAGTTGGCGTTTGCGAGATGCTGCTGCTGGTGCCCCCGCTGCTATTCTTGCTGCGGGAGGCAATATATCTACCCAGTGGGCTGTCACAGTCATATAGTCCTGAGTCTGCCCTGCTCCACTTGTCCACATGTCTGTGGTTAAGTGGACATTGGGTACAACTGCATTTTTTAGGACACTGGTTAGTCTTTTTCTGACATCTGTGTACATTCTCGGTATCACCTGCCTAGAGAAGTGGAACCTAGATGGTATTTGGTACCGGGGACACAATACCTCAAGCAATTCTCTAAGTCCCTGTGAACTAACGGAGGATACCGGACACACGTTTAACACCAACACAGCTGCCAAGGCCTGAGTTATCTGCTTTGCAGCAGGATGACTGCTGTGATATTTCATCTTCCTTGCAAAGGACTGTTGGACAGTCAATTGCTTACTGGAAGTAGTACAAGTGGTCTTCCGACTTCCCCTCTGGGATGACGATCAACTCCCAGCAGCAGCAACAATAGCAGCAGCGCCAGCAGCAGTAGGCGTTACACTCAAGGATGCATCAGAGGAATCCCAGTCAGGAGAGGACTCGTTAGACTTGCCAGTGACATGGCCTGCAGGACTATTGGCGTTCCTGTATGAGGAGGAAATTGACACTGAGGGAGTTGGTGGTGTGGTTTGCAGGAGCTAGGGTACAAGAGGAAGGGATTTAGTTGTCAGTGGACTGCTTCCGCTGTCACCCAAAGTTTATTAACTTGTCAATGACTTCTGATGAATGCGCTCCAGGTGACGTATAAGGGAGGATGTTCCTAGGTGGTTAACGTCCTTACCCCTACTTATTACAGCTTGACAAAGGCAACACACAGCTTGACACCTGTTGTCCGCATTTCTGTTAAAATAATTCCACACCGAAGAGGTGATTTTTTTTGTAATTTGACCAGGCATGTCAATGGCCATATTCATCCCATGGACAACAGGTGTCTCCCCGGGTGCCTGACTTAAACAAACCACCTCACCATCAGAATCCTCCTTGTCAATTTCCTCCTCAGCACCAGCAACACCCATATCCTCATCCTGGTGTACTTCAACAGTGACATCTTCAATTTGACTATCAGGAACTAGACTGTGGGTGATCCTTCCAGCACTTGCAGGGGGCGTGCAAATGGTGGAAGGCGCCACCTCTTCCCGTCCAGTGTTGGGAAGGTCAGGCATCGCAACCGACACAATTGGACTCTACTTGGGGATTTGTGATTTCGAAGAACGCACAGTTCTTTGCTGTGCTTTTGCCAGCTTAAGTATTTTCATTTTTCTAGCGGGAGGATGAGTGCTTCCATCCTCATGTGAAGCTGAACCACTAGCCATGAACATAGACCAGGGCCTTAGCCGTTCCTTGCCACTCCGTGTCGTAAATGGCATATTTGCAAGTTTACGCTTCTCCTCAGACACTTTTAATTTTGATTTTTGGGTCATTTTACTGAACTTTAGTTTTTTGGATTTTACATGCTCTCTACTATGACATTGGGCATCAGCCTTGTCAGATGACGTTGATGGCATTTCATCATCTCGGCCATGACTAGTGGCAGCAGCTTCAACACGAGGTGGAAGTGGATCTTGATCTTTCCCTATTTTACCCTCCACATTTTTTTTCTCAATTTTTTAATGTGTGGAATTATATGCCAGTAATATATCAATAGCAATGGCCTACTGTACTGTACTATATGTATACTGTTGGTCACCAAAATGATGCACTGTCCTACTATATACTGCTCACAATAATGCAGCACAGATATGGATATTATACTTGACACAGAGCTGCAAGATACAGCAATGGCCTACTGTACTGTACTATATGTATACTGTTGGTCACCAAAATGCTGCACTGTCCTACTATATACTGCTTACAATAATGCAGCACAGATATGGATAGTATACTTTACACAGCTGCAAGATACAGCAATGGCCTACTGTACTGTACTATATGTATACTGCTGGTCACCAAAATGCTGCACTGTCCTACTATATACTGCTCACAATAATGCAGCACAGATATGGATAGTATACTTGACACAGAGCTGCAAGATACAGCAATGGCCTACTGTACTGTACTATATGTATACTGCTGGTCACCAAAATGCTGCACTGTCCTACTATATACTGCTCACAATAATGCAGCACAGATATGGATAGTATACTTGACACAGAGCTGCAAGATACAGCAATGGCCTACTCTACTGTACTATATCTATACTGCTGGTCACCAAAATGCTGCACTGTCCTACTATATACTGGTCACAATAATGCAGCACATATATGGATAGTATATTTGACATAGAGCTGCAAGATACAGCAATGGCCTACTGTACTGTACTATATGTATACTGTTGGTCACCAAAATGCTGCACTGTCCTACCATATACTGCTCACAATAATGCAGCACAGATATGGATAATATACTTGACACAGCTGCAAGATACAGCAATGGCCTACTGTACTGTACTATATGTATACTGTTGGTCACCAAAATGCTGCACTGTCCTACTATATACTGCTCACAATAATGCAGCACAGATATGGATAGTATACTTGACACAGAGCTGCAACATACAGCAATGGCCTACTGTACTGTACTATATGTATACTGCTGGTCACCAAAATGCTGCACTGTCCTACTATATACTGCTCACAATAATGCAGCACAGATATGGATAGTATACTTGACACAGAGCTGCAAGATATAGCAATGGCCTACTGTACTGTACTATATGTATACTGCTGGTCACCAAAATGCTGCACTGTCCTACTGTATACTGCTCACAATAATGCAGCACAGATATGGATAGTATACTTGACACAGAGCTGCAAGATACAGCAATGGCCTACTGTACTGTACTACTATAATTATATACTGGTAGTCCCCACAATGCAGCACACTGAGCACACATATTTGCAGCACACTGAGCACAGATATGGAGCGTTTTCAGGCAAAGAACGTAGATATTTTCAGCACACTGAGCACAGATATTTGCAGCACACTGAGCACAGATATTTGCAGCACACTGAGCACAGATACGGAGCTTTTCAGCGAGAGAACGCAGCCACGTCCTCTCCGTTCAATTTCCAATGCACGAGTGAAAATAACCCGAACGCGCCCGAACCTCAGCGGGATGATGAGGTTCGGGCGCGTTCGGGTTAACCGAGCAAGGCGGGAAGATCCGAGGCTGCCTCGGACCCGTGTAAAATAGGTGAAGTTCAGGGGAGTTCGGATTTCGGAGAACCGAACCCCGTCATCTCTACTAGAATGTTGAGTAATTTAAATAATTGGAACAAAATTGTTGTATTAGTGAATTGATAATACTTGTGTAGTATTTACTATAGTTGGCAAAAGACCCTAAATTTTCATCTTCTCACAATATTTCCCTGGAAATTGTCCCTATTTTTCAAAACTGAAAAAATTACAAATGTCTTATTCTCTTTATATGGTTTTCACCAGCTTTCACTCTCTCTATGGTAATGTTCATTTAATATGCAAACACATCAGGTTTTATTTATGTTCATTGATCTTGCTAGATAGTGTATTGATCCAGCCCACAATACCTCCACCTTCATGTCCCTGGATATTATTTTCATTTGTTGGCAACTATGCACTTACTTTGGAGTCAATTGTAGTTGCTTAACCTTAACGTATGGAGAATGTTGATATAACAAGAGAATAAGAAATTAAAATAGAATTAAGTTCTCAGAAGAGAAGCATTAATATGATTACACTTATTATTAATCACATATAGTTAGATTTAGTGCTTAGGACTGCAGTATTATAGCAACACAAATGTTAGTAAAACACTCTTCTACATGCCTCAGTAGACTTTTAGTTATAACATATTAGTTACTTAACAACCGTCTGGGTCATTCAACCATCTGCTAACAACATTCTCTAATTAGTAGTATTTACCTTTTAACATAAATACCAATTCAAATGGATTTACTGTATACTTGTTGTTTAATATATCCCAATGTTATATTAACAATAATAATTTATAATATACAGTAATGCCAGGAAAAAACAAGCTGTAATTCAAAATGTTTTGATATTTTTTTCTTTCTGCAAAATGCTGTATAATACCACTCCACCAGTGCTGTTAGATGCCACAGATGTAGATGCTGTATGCTCCAATTTCCGTATACTGTATTCCAATTCTCCATGTCCCCTCAGTGGATAACCACTTATATCCCCGCTGTATGTTTACCCTTTATTACACTTTCAACCGCACTTACACTCACACTGCATACTTACCACTTCTCCCTGGTACAGGTCAGTCCCCTTATCCCGTAGTCATCCATAGGGCTTGCCAAAATAAAAATATTGCTCTCCCGATCCTAAAGCAGTGTATACACATACTGCATATACAGACCTTTCCTGGAGAATAGCAGCTGCCCACGTGGCTCTCTGCTCTTCAGCCACTCTCAGCCAATCAGCGTCCACTGTCATAGAAACAGCCCACTGGCTGAGATGGGTCTGACCTGTAGATAGGTTACCTCTAACCCTCATTTAAAAATACCATAAACATACTGCACTTGCCTGAGGTGCATGCAGCATCCATTCACCTTGGTAAGCACAGAGATATCTCCCAACTTCCTTTGAGTTAAAATCAGGACTGTCCTATTGAAATAGGAAAAGTTAGGAGTTTTAACATAGAACTGTTAGCTCCATATCAGTGACAATTAGTGGAACAAACCAAGGGAAATTCACTAATTCTTGGTTGATGACTAGATATAATAAACCACTTGTCACTAGATGCAATAAACTGGTTGTACTCCTTTTAATATGCTATTTACTAAATCATGAACAAATATAAGGGGAGTCAAAGTTAATTAAAATATCCAATTCATTTACTACAGTATTATATTGAAGATGAATTATCATTATATTTGCATTACTTTAATGTCAGGAAACCTTTTACAATGCAGATCCAGCTCTGGTTGCAATTCTTGCACCTAAAAAACCCCCTCTTGTTCTGCAGGGGAAAAATATAAAATGCACAACCTGGGTAACAGTTGTGGGAGTGCTGCCTTGACATACAGGTACCATAGGCAAAAGCAGGAGAGGCTTCCGGTTGCCTGAAACCCCCTCTTCTTGACAAGTGGCTCAAATTATGACAAAAATAGCAATGGTATATAATCCGATTACTAGAGCTGCTACCACATCATGCAGTTTAAGGGACAGAGCAGAGCCTCAGTCAGTGTCCTCAGTCAGTGCACTGGACCTGAGAGTGGCTACCAGGAAGAAGAGACAGGAGCCTTACCATGAGGTGGGAGAATGTGTGCTTAAAAAGTGCAGTACTGGTTCTATTATGTTTGAGTACTTATTTATTTATTTGTTATGGTTTGTTTAACCTTTTCCTGACCACTTATTTATATTATTTACATTTGTTATACAGCCTATACTGCAGACCATCTATAGCGTTAAATATTAATACTGTGTTCCATGCAGTATCCAGGGTATAAAAAGACCAATGTTTACATTAATGTCCAGGGTTGTTAACTTGTTACTACAGTTGGTTCTCTTCCCCTCCACCCTCACGCCACAGCCGCACGCACATCATGTTTAAATAGCCCAAGACTAGGAGGCAGGTGTGTGTGAGGTGGGGGTGGAGCCGCAGCCCGATGATTCACCGGTGGCGGTTGGCGGCAATGAATGATCCTTTCCACCGGTGGCGGGCTATAACCAGCGTGAATTGTGGGCATCTGCGGCGGCCACGGCAATGATGATATAAGGGCAGGCATCTGCATTAGTTTGTGCCTGGTGTGCACAGGCACACCGTAATGCAGACGCCCGCCCGGTATATAATCACGCCTATGCTTGCTCCAATGCTCTGCAGAGTGGGAGATTGAGGACTTCATATGGAAATCCCCCCCCTCCTCCATTCCTAGAAATCCTGCACTTGCCACTGGGTGCTTTGAGCTGCAATACTGTCAAAAATTGTGTGTGTTTTGGTTTTTGCACTGGAAGCCGTAATTTGTACCCTTTGCATTGCAACACAGTTTTTTCTGCTTGGGTAACATTTGCAACTAACTCTAAATCATTCCAATAGCTTGTACTGTCTTGATACAATTGTGCTTTATGTGCTTTCTAATACAGCCAGCAGGTGAGAAAATATAGCATATGCCATTATCATTATATATTTCTAAAAGGTCATGTCTCATTCCAGAGGCGTCACTAGGGTTGGTGTCACCCGGTGTGGTATCTCATGGTGTCACCCCCCCCCCCCCATTGACCTCCTCCCGTATCACACCACATGGAATCCTTATTAATATCATAATTCGGGAGGCAGTCAATTGACCGTCGGACGGGATCCCGGCGGTCAGTATACCGTTTACGCAAGGGGACACGCTGTGTTCGCCGCTGGGATCCCGTCTGTTTAACTCCCAATGTCAGTCTCCTGACCGCCGTGGAACGTATAATCAGTGCTAATGCCTTTATATGCTCTCTGTGTATTTTTCGTTGCAAAAATTAGTTCCCACCACATAACTGCCAGGTTGCTTTAGTTATGGTTTAACTGGGTACATTTCTGTAGATAAGTATACCAGTGCGTATGGAACTCAGGGAATTCCAATGTAATACAGAACAGAAAAAACTAAACATAAAATATGCGGTATGCGTGTGTGTATGGGCCCAAGGAAAGTGCCAACATTCACCTATCTATCTATCTATCTATCTATCTATCTATCTATCTATCTATCTATCTATCTATCTATCTATCGTCACCACTCTTACGCTACATGCTGTGTGTGGGTAACTGTATTTCAAAAAGGTTTGGAACCACTGCTGGACTGTTAATGTTAACTACCTTCTATTGCTTTAGCCTTATACTGTATTTAGCTACTTTAATATGCATTAAATATGATGTCACATTTTTTCTTCTATTTCCAGTGCTTTTCCCTTATTTTTACTCCCATACCCTACTTGTCTCTCTCTCTCTTTTTTTTTTTTAATACAACATACAGATATAGAAGGGAAAAAAAAATCAATGAACAATAAAGAATATGTTGGCAACTGGATGATAGTGTTGCTAAATTTCACAGGCAGCAGCAGGAAGCCTATACACTGAAATAAAGTCAGCCCGGGAACTCATAGCAGAACATTACATAATACTACTGATTCTGCAGAGCATCACCTTCCACTCTGAGTGTGAGCAAACAGCGCAGTAATCTGCAGAGTGAGGCAGTAACGTAATCTCTATCCTATACAGAGACTCACCATGCACACCATCCCAGGAAGCAGCATGGGCCCTGCACGCTGAACCAGGCTCCCAATGATTGCAGATGCCATCAATCTGCCGGCATTCAGGAGGCACAGGGGAGGAGCCGGGGCGTGATAACGGGGGAGGTCCCCATTCCCTCTCCTCCTGACCTCCGTGACTCCGTCCTCCTGACCCTGGGTCCTCTCCTCTCACGGGTGGCTGACAGAGCGGTGTATCAGCGTAATGAGTCTGATTACACCAGCGCAAGTTCCGCCATTGGGGGTGCGGGAGTGCGGCTCATTTTGGTGTCACCCCATTGAAGGGTGACACCCGGGTGCGGGCCGCACCCCCCGCACCCACCTCTTGACGCCACTGTCTCATTCTTATGTAAAGCCCAGTACCCACAGGCTGATGTGGGAGAGATGTGTGCTGAGCGAACCGCTCAGCACACATCTCTCCCGCCGCTCAGCACAGCGCGATCTGTGCTGAGCGTGCGGGGGGAGACGGTGGGGGGGGGGGGCGCTCATTTCACCCAGCTGGTGAAATGAGCGACCCGCTAGATTGGCTTGGACGGCAGGCCAATTTAGCACCAGCGATAGCGATGCGCGGGGCTGCGCATCGCTATTGCTGTATGGGGTACACACGGAGCGATCCTGCTTAAATTCTAAGCAATCTGGTCAGATTGCTTAGAATATCGCTCCGTGAGTACCCCCCTTTTATGTTCTTAAGTGTGAACATTTTTTTGAAATAATTTAATATCTAAATGTTATTGTTTTTTATATGTGTCTGTATTTTACATACTATCAATTTAATTCCATCTGGTTTGCCATTCGTGTGATTTGTATTCTTGCCAGTGTTAGCCATATGGCAGGAGCATACTGTCAAATTTAATGAAGTCCCTTAGGATTTCTTAAGACATTTTGAATATGTTTATAGAGCTGGCAATTAATTTACATTTTAATTGCTTAATTTTGTTAAATACTAGTCTGACTGCATAGTCATGCCCAGTCTGTCATTATCAAAGCCATCAAAACACATTATTGTGATTAAGATTAATTTACATTGAAGGCTTTTGAAATGATCTGCTATTGTGTGAATATGTAGAATGCTTTACATTAAAAATAACTCTGTGTACATTATAACACATGGAAGAGTGTTATAATCATATTACTAAAAATAATAGTTAAGTTAGTTTCTTCAATATAAAACCCACTTATTAAAACTACTGCCTGTTTCCTCTGATGGATACTGCAGGCCAACAAGCAATGTATTTAGGTCAGGCGTGTAGCGAGAGTGGATCAGGTGGAGCGCGAGCTCCGACCGACGAAAAAGTTAGAGGACCCGCTGCTGCATGCCATCCCCCTTCCCGCAGGCCACTACTGGCAGCCACAGAGCAGGAAGAGGAGAAGCAGAAGGGGCGCACACTGACTCGAACTTGGAGACTAGGTAGGGAACAGGGCAGGCCAAAGGTGACAGCAGGAGACACTGACATCCGGCACAAGTCGGAGCTTTGCCAGTCCTCTTTTTATGTCTCACTGTCTGCTTGTAGCTGTGCAGCAGGGTCACTTCTGACCTGCAGCACCACTCTCTGTTACCACTGCTGCAGCACCTCTCTCTTTCCTGGCTGCTGCAGCAGCACATGTCTACTTCAGATGCTGAAGCAGCTCTCTCTTCCCTAGCTGCTGCAGCACCTCTTTCTGCCCCAGCTTCTGCAGATCCTCTCTCTGCCCTGGCTGCTGCAGCACTTCTCTCTACATTGGTTCTGCTGCACCTCTCTCTGCAGCAGCAGCCAGTGGCGCACCCAGGGGGGGTTTCCGAGTACCCAGAAACCCCCCTCCACTAAAAAAAAAAAAAATTTTTTTTTTTTTTTTTTAGCTGCATGAGTATTATTAATGACTGTCTAGCGTCCTCTGCAGCCTGCTGTCTTCCTGGTGGCACTTGCAAGTGCAATAAAAGTTTACTTTATTTTAATTATAGTACATATATATCCATGTGCCTACATATATACACATGTATATACATACATACATACATATAAACACACACACACACACACACACATGATAGATATATATATATATATATATACACATGTGTATATATATGTGTACTGTATGTGTGTGTATATATATATATATATATATATATATATATGTATGCATAAAAAGAAGATGTGTGTAGACTGGTGCGCTTCTTCTGGATTCGACCGCACGGTAAAAAACTTTTTCCGTGTATCCGTGTATGTAGAGTCGGTGGTATAATAGCCGCAAAGTGGCTAGTAGCAAAGTTTCATAGGTTTTATATAAGTCCTAGCAAAGTCACGTGAGCTTTGAATAAGTTATATTAAGCACCTTCCGCTCTTCAGGGCGGCAGCTCAGTTCCTCAGTATACCAGAGGTGTATGGCATGGATTCTGTAGTAAAAAAGAGGAGAAGAACAAGCGCCTATGGTGCAGTAAGTTTTGTATGTGTTGGACAACACTGAAAATGATGTATATAAATGCGTACCAGAGATTTTCTTTAAACCACGTCAAAATAGATAGATGTCAGTCAGGATATTTCTTGCTATCAACACCATCTAGAAGTCAAAGAAGACGAGATCGCCACATGGCGTAGTATTGCAGGATAGAAGATAATTTTCCCCAAAATAAACCTTATTAGGCGTACCAGATTTTGGATGTATAATCAGCATGAACATCTATCAATTGTGTGTCCAGAGAGATCCCATTCAGTCCAGTCCACAGGGTATTTATGAAATCAGTCGGAAGACTGGAAAATTTATTTAGATTAAATGGCTATAAAACAACACTCAAATGTAAATATAAATAAGTTTTAAAAGAAATATAAAATAAAGCTTAGCTTAGTGGCAGTTTGATCATCTGCTCAGGTCTCAACGCGTTTCGCCAAATAAGGCTTCATCAGGAGATAAGAGTACTGTACAGAATGGTGCCTTTTTATAGCTGGCTGAGCTGGTTTGATCATCAACTTCCGGTTTGCAGCATTTCCGGAACCGGAAGTGACGTCAATTCCGTCGAAAGTGAAAGTAAAATCTGTTTCAAATCATTCTTAATACAATATAATTCACATCCAGTCATTATGTATACAAAAGAAATGATAGGTGAGGATATAGACATTATTTCCATGCAGGAAGAAATTCTTTTATGTGAAACTACATATCCGTTTTTAATCTTAGAACCGGAAGTGACGTCACTTCCTGTTGACGATAATCTAAATGTAATGGGGACACCTTATTGAATTAGTGGATGCCCGAACACTAGTGATATGGTAACATATAGGCAGCCTGCGCTAGGCATGTATAAAACTATCATACACCAGATCGGAATTAAGATAGACTGCTGGTGCTTTACGCCGTTCGTGCATGGGGTTGTATGCGGTTCACGCGGCCGGAACCGGAAGTCGCGTCACTTCCTATCTTTGGCGGAGACGGATTAGTTTCTAATAACTCCTAGAGGATGATACATATTAAAGGACATTGCTTGGTATAGGCCTTACAACGGATGATAGCTTATGGCATACAGTTATCTGATTAAAGCTAATTAGCATTAATCAGATAACTGTATGCCATAAGCTATCATCCGTTGTAAGGCCTATACCAAGCAATGTCCTTTAATATGTATCATCCTCTAGGAGTTATTAGAAACTAATCCGTCTCCGCCAAAGATAGGAAGTGACGCGACTTCCGGTTCCGGCCGCGTGAACCGCATACAACCCCATGCACGAACGGCGTAAAGCACCAGCAGTCTATCTTAATTCCGATCTGGTGTATGATAGTTTTATACATGCCTAGCGCAGGCTGCCTATATGTTACCATATCACTAGTGTTCGGGCATCCACTAATTCAATAAGGTGTCCCCATTACATTTAGATTATCGTCAACAGGAAGTGACGTCACTTCCGGTTCTAAGATTAAAAACGGATATGTAGTTTCACATAAAAGAATTTCTTCCTGCATGGAAATAATGTCTATATCCTCACCTATCATTTCTTTTGTATACATAATGACTGGATGTGAATTATATTGTATTAAGAATGATTTGAAACAGATTTTACTTTCACTTTCGACGGAATTGACGTCACTTCCGGTTCCGGAAATGCTGCAAACCGGAAGTTGATGATCAAACCAGCTCAGCCAGCTATAAAAAGGCACCATTCTGTACAGTACTCTTATCTCCTGATGAAGCCTTATTTGGCGAAACGCGTTGAGACCTGAGCAGATGATCAAACTGCCACTAAGCTAAGCTTTATTTTATATTTCTTTTAAAACTTATTTATATTTACATTTGAGTGTTGTTTTATAGCCATTTAATCTAAATAAATTTTCCAGTCTTCCGACTGATTTCATAAATACCCTGTGGACTGGACTGAATGGGATCTCTCTGGACACACAATTGATAGATGTTCATGCTGATTATACATCCAAAATCTGGTACGCCTAATAAGGTTTATTTTGGGGAAAATTATCTTCTATCCTGCAATACTACGCCATGTGGCGATCTCGTCTTCTTTGACTTCTAGATGGTGTTGATAGCAAGAAATATCCTGACTGACATCTATCTATTTTGACGTGGTTTAAAGAAAATCTCTGGTACGCATTTATATACATCATTTTCAGTGTTGTCCAACACATACAAAACTTACTGCACCATAGGCGCTTGTTCTTCTCCTCTTTTTTACTATATATGTATGCATGTTTAATATGCTATGTATATGTGTATATGGGTTCACTACGATCTCCCGGCGGCCGGCCTCCCGGCGACCAGCATACCGGCGCCGGGAGGCCGGCCGCCGGCTTACCAACAGTGTGGTGAGCGCAAATGAGCCCCTTGCGGGCTCGCTGCGCTCGCCACGCTACGCGCGCCACACTATTCTATTCTCCCTCCAGGGGGGTCGTGGACTCCCACGAGGGAGAATAAGTGTCGGTATGCCGGCGGTCAGGCTCCCGGCGCCGGTATGCTGGTCACCGGGAGCCCGACCGCCGGCATACTGAAGACCACCCGTGTATATGTATGTGTGTGTGTATGTGTATATATATATATATATATATATATATATGTGTGTAGATATATGTATATATATATATGTGTAGATATATATATATATATATACATATATATACACACACACACACACACACACACACACACACACACACAGACACACTAGTTTTACGGACCCAGCATATACTGGGTCACCTCAGTCCCCACCCCCGTGATTGGCTCCGCCCAGTTCTGGAAACCCCCCCATGCAAATCCTGCGTTTGCCACTGGCAGCTGCTGCAGAACCTCTTTCTGCCTTGGCTGCTGCAGCACTTCTATCTACATTGATGATGCAGCACCTCTCTCTGCCCCAGCTGCTGCTGCAGCACCACCTTTCTCTGCAGCAGCAGCAGCTGCTGCAGCACCTCTTTCTGCCCTGGCTGCTGCAGCACTTCTCTCTATATTGATGCTGCAGCACCATTCTATGCTCCAGCTTCTGCTGCAGTATCTCTCTCTGCCCCTCAGGCTGCTGCAGCACAACACTCTCTGCCCCTCAGGCTGCTGCTGCACAGCTCTCTCTGCCCCTCAGGCTGCTGCTGCACATCTGTCTTTGCCCCTCAGGCTGCTGCGGTGCAGCTATCTCTGCCCCTCTGGCAATTCTGGGACATTATTTTCATTGAAGCATAGAGGGATTATCAGGTCTGGGATGGCAGTTCTAGTGTATTATTTTATTGAGGCATTGTGGGATTATCCAATCAGGAGGGGGCAATTTTGTGCATTATTTTCATTGAGAGTTTGGGGGGTTCCAGGTCTGTGGGGGGGGGGGGGGTGTAACATTTTTGGGGCATTATTTTCATTGAGGCATTGGGATATTGGGGGTCATTCCGAGTTGTTCGCTCGCAAGCTGCTTTTAGCAGCTTTGCACACGCTAAGCCGCCGCCTACTGGGAGTGAATCTTAGCATATCAAAATTGCGAACGAAAGATTAGCAGAATTGCGAATAGACACTTCTTAGCAGTTTCTGAGTAGCTCCAGACTTACTCGGTATCTGCGATCAGTTCAGTGCTTGTCGTTCCTGGTTTGACGTCACAAACACACCCAGCGTTCGCCCAGACACTCCTCCGTTTCTCCAGCCACTCCCGCGTTTTTCCCAGAAACGGTAGCGTTTTTTCACACACTCCCATAAAACGGCCAGTTTCCGCCCAGAAACACCCACTTCCTGTCAATCACACTCCGATCACCAGAACGAAGATAAAACCTCGTAATGCCGTGAGTAAAACTCCAAACTGCATAGCAAATTTACTTGGCGCAGTCGCAGTGCGGACATTGCGCATGCGCATTAGCGACTAATCGCTCCGTTGCGATAAAAAAATAACGAGCGAACAACTCGGAATGACCCCCATTATTAGATCTGGGGAGGTCAGTTTTGGGGCATTATTTTCATTCAGAGATTAGAGGAATTATCAGGTCTGTGGGAGGGGGGGGGGGTCACATTTGGGGCTTAATTTTCATTGAGGAATTGGGGGGTTGTGAGGTCAAGTCAGTAGGGGCATATATAGTGTTTTTCATTTATTTGAATTAAACAATTAAAGAGTTAAATACAGCTAATTTCATAGTGGCTCTACCATGGTGTAATGTGTATAATGGGCTCAACCATAGTGTAATCTGTATAAGGGGCTCTAATGTGTGGCATAATGTGTATAAGGGGCACTACTGCGTAGTTTAATGTGAATAACAGACACTAGAGGGTTCATTTTTGTTGGGAGCCAATTAACCTACCAGTATATTTTTGTATTGTGGGAGTAAACCGGAGCACCCAGAGTAAACCCACGCAAGCACGGGGAGAATATACAAACTCCAGACAGTTAGGGCCATTGTGGGAATCGAACCCATGACGTCAGTGCTATGAGGCAGTAAAGCTACACCGTACTGCCATGCCCCTATATTGTTGCTGCAAGACTTCGCCATGCACTGACACTATTTTAAACATGGGGTACCGAAAGGAAACTTTCACCCTGAGCTCCGCAAGGTCTACAACAGTGATGGCTAACTTTGACACTCCAGCTGTTGTTGAACTACATATCCCAGCATGCCCTGCTACAGTTTTGCTATTTGGCAATGCTAAAACTGATGCAGGGCATGCTGGGATGTGTAGTTCAACAACAGCTGGAGTGTCAAGGTTAGCCATCACTGGTCTAGAACCACCCTGTCACCGATTTAGGATTTTTAAATATTGTTTCTTTTCAAATGTAACATGCTACCACATGTTGGCTAGGCCCCCAATTCAGTACGGGAGAGGGGGGCGCCAAAACATACCCTTGCTCCAGGCACCATGGCGCGTAGCTACACCTCTGATTTCAGCAGAGCAAACTGAAGTTGGTGTGTTGAAGTGTACATAGAAACAGTTGTGAAATCTGGCATCATCTCTGTAGCACTACAAGCTTTTTGTCTTCTATATGTAGTGACAAAAAGGGCCACTAATTTCTAGAGATGAGCGGGTTCGGTTCCTCGGAATCCGAACCCCCCCGAACTTCAGCCTTTTTACACGGGTCCGAGGCAGACTCGGATCTTCCCACCTTGCTCGGTTAACCCGAGCGCGCCCGAACGTCATCATCCCGCTGTCGGATTCTCGCGAGGCTCGGATTCTATCGCGAGACTCGGATTCTATATAAGGAGCCGCGCGTCGCCGCCATTTTCACACGTGCATTGAGATTGATAGGGAGAGGACGTGGCTGGCGTCCTCTCCGTTAGAATAGATAGAGACACTTGAGTTGATTTACTACTAACTTAGTAATTTTGGGGAGCATTAGGAGTACTCAGAGTGCAGAGTTTTGCTGATAGTTACTAGTGACCACCACCAGTTTTATTTATTATTTAATATAATCCGTTCTCTGCCTGAAAAAAACCGATACACAGTCACATACCATATCTGTGCTCAGCCTCAGTGTGCTGCATGATAATATCATCTATGTATATCTGACTGTGCTGAGTGCTCACTGCTCACACAGCTGAATTGTGGGGGAGACTGGGGTGCAGTTATAGCAGGAGTACAGTGCACACTTTTGCTGCCAGTGTGACTGACCAGTGACCACCAGTATATTGTCTGCCTGAAAAAGTTAAACACTCCTGTGGTGTTTTTTTTATTATTCTATAAACGCATTCTGCTGACAGTGTCCAGCAGGTCCGTCATTCATTATATTATATAAATATTTACCTGCAGTAGTGTTATATTTTTTTTGTTCATCTCTATCATCTTTATCATCTCTATATTAGCAGACGCAGTACGGTAGTCCACGGCTGTGGCTACCTCTGTGTCGTCAGTGCTCGTCCATAATTGTATACCTACCTGTGGTGGGTTTTTTTTTTCTATCTTCTTCATACTAGTAGTTTAGGAGTCTGCTGACAGTGTCCAGCAGGTCCGTCATTATATTATATATACCTGCAGTAGTGATATATATATATTTTTTATATCATTATCATCTCTATACTAGCAGACGCAGTACGGTAGTCCACGGCTGTAGCTACCTCTGTGTCGTCAGTGCTCGTCCATAATTGTATACCTACCTGTGGTGGGTTTTTTTTTTCTATCTTCTTCATACTAGTAGTTTAGGAGTCTGCTGACAGTGTCCAGCAGGTCCGTCATTATATTATATATACCTGCAGTAGTGATATATATATATTTTTTATATCATTATCATCTCTATACTAGCAGACGCAGTACGGTAGTCCACGGCTGTAGCTACCTCTGTGTCGTCAGTGCTCGTCCATAATTGTATACCTACCTGTGGTGGGGTTTTTTTTTCTATCTTCTTCATACTAGTAGTAGGAGTCTGCTGACAGTGTCCAGCAGGTCCGTCATTATATTATATATACCTGCAGTAGTGATATATATATATTTTTTATATCATTATCATCTCTATACTAGCAGACGCAGTACGGTAGTCCACGGCTGTAGCTACCTCTGTGTCGTCAGTGCTCGTCCATAATTGTATACCTACCTGTGGTGGGGTTTTTTTTTCTATCTTCTTCATACTAGTAGTAGGAGTCTGCTGACAGTGTCCAGCAGGTCCGTCATTATATTATATATACCTGCAGTAGTGATATATATATATTTTTTATATCATTATCATCTCTATACTAGCAGACGCAGTACGGTAGTCCACGGCTGTAGCTACCTCTGTGTCGTCAGTGCTCGTCCATAATTGTATACCTACCTGTGGTGGGGTTTTTTTTTCTATCTTCTTCATACTAGTAGTTTAGGAGTCTGCTGACAGTGTCCAGCAGGTCCCTCATTATATTATATATATCTGCAGTAGTGATATATATATATTTTTTATATCATTATCATCTCTATACTAGCAGATGCAGTACGGTAGTCCACGGCTGTAGCTACCTCTGTGTCGTCAGTGCTCGTCCATAATTGTATACCTACCTGTGGTGGGGTTTTTTTTTCTATCTTCTTCATACTAGTAGTAGGAGTCTGCTGACAGTGTCCAGCAGGTCCGTCATTATATTATATATACCTGCAGTAGTGATATATATATATTTTTTATATCATTATCATCTCTATACTAGCAGACGCAGTACGGTAGTCCATGGCTGTAGCTACCTCTGTGTCATCAGTCACTCGTCATCCATAAGTATACTAGTATCCATCCATCTCCATTGTTTACCTGAGGTGCCTTTTAGTTGTGCCTATTAAAATATGGAGAACAAAAATGTTGAGGTTCCAAAAATAGGGAAAGATCAAGATCCACTTCCACCTCGTGCTGAAGCTGCTGCCACTAGTCATGGCCGAGACGATGAAATTCCATCAACGTCGTCTGCCAAGGCCGATGCCCAATGTCATAGTACAGAGCATGTAAAATCCAAAACACAAAATATCAGTAAAAAAAGGACTCAAAAATCTAAAATAAAATCATCGGAGGAGAAGCGTAAACTTGCCAATATGCCATTTACCACACGGAGTGGCAAGGAACGGCTGAGGCCCTGGCCTATGTTCATGGCTAGTGGTTCAGCTTCACATGAGGATGGAAGCACTCAGCCTCTCGCTAGAAAAATGAAAAGACTTAAGCTGGCAAAAGCACAGCAAAGAACTGTGCGTTCTTCGAAATCACAAATCCACAAGGAGAGTCCAATTGTGTCGGTTGACCTTCCCAACACTGGACGTGAAGAGCATGCGCCTTCCACCATTTGCACGCCCCCTGCAAGTGCTGGAAGGAGCACCCGCAGTCCAGTTCCTGATAGTCAGATTGAAGATGTCAGTGTTGAAGTACACCAGGATGAGGAGGATATGGGTGTTGCTGGCGCTGGGGAGGAAATTGACAAGGAGGATTCTGATGGTGAGGTGGTTTGTTTAAGTCAGGCACCCGGGGAGACACCTGTTGTCCGTGAGAGGAATATGGCCATTGACATGCCTGGTGAAAATACCAAAAAAATCAGCTCTTCGGTGTGGAAGTATTTCAACAGAAATGCGGACAACAGGTGTCAAGCCGTGTGTTGCCTTTGTCAAGCTGTAATAAGTAGGGGTAAGGACGTTAACCACCTCGGAACATCCTCCCTTATACGTCACCTGCAGCGCATTCATCATAAGTCAGTGACAAGTTCAAAAACTTTGGGCGACAGCGGAAGCAGTCCACTGACCAGTAAATCCCTTCCTCTTGTAACCAAGCTCACGCAAACCACCCCACCAACTCCCTCAGTGTCAATTTCCTCCTTCCCCAGGAATGCCAATAGTCCTGCAGGCCATGTCACTGGCAATTCTGACGAGTCCTCTCCTGCCTGGGATTCCTCCGATGCATCCTTGAGTGTAACGCCTACTGCTGCTGGCGCTGCTGTTGTTGCTGCTTGGAGTCGATGGTCATCCCAGAGGGGAAGTCGTAAGACCACTTTTACTACTTCCACCAAGCAATTGACTGTCCAACAGTCCTTTGCGAGGAAGATGAAATATCACAGCAGTCATCCTGCTGCAAAGCGGATAACTGAGGCCTTGGCATCCTGGGCGGTGAGAAACGTGGTTCCGGTATCCATCATTACTGCAGAGCCAACTATAGACTTGTTTGAGGTACTGTGTCCCCGGTACCAAATACCATCTAGGTTCCATTTCTCTAGGCAGGCGATACCGAAAATGTACACAGACCTCAGAAAAAGACTCACCAGTGTCCTAAAAAATGCAGTTGTACCCAATGTCCATTTAACCACGGACATGTGGACAAGTGGAGCAGGGCAGACTCAGGACTATATGACTGTGACAGCCCACTGGGTAGATGTATTGACTCCCGCCGCAAGAACAGCAGCGGCGGCACCAGTAGCAGCATCTCACAAACGCCAACTCTTTCCTAGGCAGGCTACGCTTTGTATCACCGCTTTCCAGAATACACACACAGCTGAAAACCTCTTACGGCAACTGAGGAAGATCATCGCAGAATGGCTTACCCCAATTGGACTCTCCTGTGGATTTGTGGCATCGGACAACGCCAGCAATATTGTGTGTGCATTAAATCTGGGCAAATTCCAGCACGTCCCATGTTTTGCACATACCTTGAATTTGGTGGTGCAGAATTATTTAAAAAACGACAGGGGCGTGCAAGAGATGCTGTCGGTGGCCAGAAGAATTGCAGGGACACTTTCGGCGTACAGGCACCACGTACAGAAGACTGGAGCAACACCAAAAACGCCTGAACCTCCCCTGCCATCATCTGAAGCAAGAGGTGGTAACGAGGTGGAATTCAACCCTCTATATGCTTCATAGGATGGAGGAGCAGCAAAAGGCCATTCAAGCCTATACATCTGGCCACGATATAGGCAAAGGAGGTGGAATGCACCTGTCTCAAGCGCAGTGGAGAATGATTTCAACGTTGTGCAAGGTTCTGCAACCTTTTGTACTTGCCACACGTGAAGTCAGTTCAGACACTGCCAGCCTGAGTCAGGTCATTCCCCTCATCAGGCTTTTGCAGAAGAAGCTGGAGACATTGAAGGAGGAGCTAACACAGAGCGATTCCGCTAGGCATGTGGGACTTGTGGATGGAGCCCTTAATTCGCTTAACAAGGATTCACGGGTGGTCAATCTGTTGAAATCAGAGCACTACATTTTGGCCACCGTGCTCGATCCTAGATTTAAAACCTACGTTGTATCTCTCTTTCCGGCAGACACAAGTCTGCAGGGGTTCAAAGAACTGCTGGTGAGAAAATTGTCAAGTCAAGCGTAACGCGACCTGTCAACATCTCCTCCTTCACATTCTCCCGCAACTGGGGGTGCGAGGAAAAGGCTCAGAATTCCAAGCCCACCCGCTGGCGGTGATGCAGGGCAGTCTGGAGCGACTGCTGATGCTGACATCTGGTCCGGACTGAAGGACCTGCCAACGATTACGGACATGTCGTCTACTGTCACTGCATATGATTCTCTCACCATTGAAAGAATGGTGGAGGATTATATGAGTGACCGCATCCAAGTAGGCACGTCAGACAGTCCGTACGTATACTGGCAGGAAAAAGAGGCAATTTGGAGGCCCTTGCACAAACTGGCTTTATTCTACCTAAGTTGCCCTCCCACAAGTGTGTACTCCGAAAGAGTGTTTAGTGCCGCCGCTCACCTTGTCAGCAATCGGCGTACGAGGTTACTTCCAGAAAATGTGGAGAAGATGATGTTCATTAAAATGAATTATAATCAATTCCTCCGTGGAGACATTCACCAGCAGCAATTGCCTCCACAAAGTACACAGGGAGCTGTGATGGTGGATTCCAGTGGGGACGAATTGATAATCTGTGAGGAGGGGGATGTACACGGTGATGAATCGGACGATGATGATGAGGTGGACATCTTGCCTCTATAGAGCCAGTTTGTGCAAGGAGAGATTAATTGCTTCTTTTTTGGTGGGGGTCCAAACCAACCCGTCATTTCAGTCACAGTCGTGTGGCAGACCCTGTCACTGAAATGATGGGTTGGTTAAAGTGTGCATGTCCTGTTTATACAACATAAGGGTGGGTGGGAGGGCCCAAGGACAATTCCATCTTGCACCTCTTTTTTCTTTCATTTTTCTTTGCGTCATGTGCTGTTTGGGGAGTGTTTTTTGGAAGGGCCATCCTGCGTGACACTGCAGTGACACTCCTAGATGGGCCAGGTGTTTGTGTCGGCCACTAGGGTCGCTTATCTTAGTCACACAGCTACCTCATTGTGCCTCTTTTTTTTCTTCTTTGCGTCATGTGCTGTTTGGGGAGTATTTTTTGGAAGGGCCATCCTGCCTGACACTGCAGTGCCACTCCTAGATGGGCCAGGTGTTTGTGTCGGCCACTAGGGTCGCTTAGCTTACTCACACAGCTACCTCATTGCGCCTCTTTTTTTCTTTGCGTCATGTGCTGTTTGGGGGGTGTTTTTTGGAAGGGCCATCCTGCGTGACACTGCAGTGCCACTCCTAGATGGGCCAGGTGTTTGTGTCGGCCACTTGGGTCGCTGAGCTTAGTCATCCAGCGACCTCGGTGCAAATTTTAGGACTAAAAATAATATTGTGAGGTGTTTAGAATAGACTGAAAATGAGTGGAAATTATGGTTATTGAGGTTAATAATACTATGGGATCAAAATGACCCCCAAATTCTATGATTTAAGCTGTTTTTTAGGGTTTTTTGAAAAAAACACCCGAATCCAAAACACACCCGAATCCGACAAAAAAAATTCGGTGAGGTTTTGCCAAAACGTGTTCGAACCCAAAACCCGACCACGGAACCGAACCCAAAACCAAAACACAAAACCCGAAAAATTTCCGGTGCACATCTCTATTAATTTCAGGGATATTTTGATGGTCGATTTTAGAGATGAGCGGGTACTGTTCTCAGAGAACCTGACCCATCCGTACATTGAGTTCCGAGCTGAGATCTGTGCCTGGCTCGGGTTTTCCCACCATACTCGGATCCCAAAGAGATCTCCCCGCTGTCGGATTCTCGCTGGTTTTTGATTCTATACAAGTTCCCATCTTCACTCCGGCTGTGGAGAGTGTACTGAATTGACGTGTCCGTCTCAGTACTGTGTTGTCTGGCGTGGGGTGGGTTCTCTGCCTGCTGTATCTGTAAAGGGTGTTCTCTTTGCTGTATCTGAAAGGGGTGTTCTCTCTCTGCTGTATCTGAAACGCGTGCTCTCTCTGTCTGCTGTATCTGAAAAAAGGGTGCTCTCTGTCTGCTGTATCTGAAAAAGGGGTGCTCTCTCTGTCTGCTGTATCTGAAAAAGGGGTGCTCTCTCTGTCTGCTGTATCTGAAAAAGGGTGCTCTTTCTGCCTGCTGTATCTGAAAAAAGGGTGCACTGTCTGCTGTATGTGAAAAGGGTGATCTGTCCATCTATCCCAGGTCTCCGGCCCAGTGTAAGATTGAAATAATAAAAGCTAAAAACAAAAATACTAACATTTTAATTATAAAAAATATATATATATTTTTTGTGCTATACCCCAGTGTACTATACAATTTCTATTTTATTTTCATAAGTACTGTGACACTGCCAGTCAGACCGCAGTATATTATTTCCTACTCATACATGTATTGTGCAGCGCTATTGGTGAAGCTAAACCGCAGTGTGTAATAATATATATTTCTAACTCATTTGTGCGACTGTAAACGCCAGTGTGTGATATAAAAAATAATATATTTGTTTTGATTTAAATTAATATTTTGTGCTGTGTCATCCCAGTATACATCCACGGAATGCAGCTGCTCCGTCCATCTAGGGGTGTTCTGTCAGTCCACCCAAAATAAAATACATTTTTTAAATATATTTTCTGCTGTATCCTCCCAGTATACATCCAGGCATGCCCCACCCATTTCAGGGTGCTGTGTCCATAGATCATATTCTTATGTTATAACTTATAGTCCTATTTTCATAATTCTTCTTATCACCACATTGTGATTAATTTAAATTAATATTATTAATAATAATGATACATTTACAAAATTTTAATTAAATATAAACTCTCCACATTTGTATAGCCAATCTTCTGCATATAAAATATATCTTTGAAGAATTGAAGAATTTAATAAAAAATAAATTAAAATCATGATTTCTGCATCTAATATTGGCCCTCATTCCGAGTTGTTCGCTCGCAAGCTGCTTTTAGCAGCATTGCACACGCTAAGCCGCCGCCTACTGGGAGTGAATCTTAGCATAGTAAAATTGCGAACGAAAGATTAGCAGAATTGCGAATAGACACTTCTTAGCAGTTTCTGAGTAGCTCCTGACTTACTCGGCATCTGCGATCAGTTCAGTGCTTGTCGTTCCTGGTTTGACGTCACAAACACACCCAGCGTTCGCCCAGACACTCCTCCGTTTCTTCAGCCACTCCCGCGTTTTTCCCAGAAACGGTAGCGTTTTTTCGCACACACCCATAAAACGGCCTATTTCCGCCCAGAAACACCCACTTCCTGTCAATCACATTACGATCACCAGAACGAAGAAAAAACCTCGTAATGCCGTGAGTAAAATTCCTAACTGCATAGCAAATTTACTTGGTACAGTCGCACTGCGGACATTGCGCATGTGCATTAGCAACTAATCGCTCCGTTGCGAGAAAAAAATACAGAGCGAACAACTCGGAATGACCCCCATTGTCTTTTTTTATTCAACTTTGCCTTAATCATCTTTTTTCTACACACTTGTATAGCGATTCTTCTGCAAATAAAATATATCTTTGAGGAACAGTAGAACTTGATCAAAAATAAATTAAAATTATGATTACAGCATCTAAAATATTGTCTTTTTTATTCTTCTTTGCCCAAGTCATCTTTTTGTGAACTGAAATCTTGAACCTTGCCTAATGCGCTGTTTTTTTTAAATACATTTTTTTTTTTTAGATTTTGTGCTGGGTCATCACAGTATACATCCAGTGACTGCAGCTGCATCTAGGGGTGTTCTGTCAGTCCATCCAAAATAAAAGACATATTTTAATATATTTTGTGCTGTATACTCCCAGTATACTGTACATCCAGGATTGCTCCGTCCATTTCAGCGTGCTGTGTCCGTAGCTCATATTCTTATGTTATAACTTATTGTCCTATTTTCATAATTCTTCTTATTACCACATTGTAATTAATTAAAATTAATATTATTATTAATAGTGATGTGCACCGGACATTTTTCGGGTTTTGTGTTTTGGTTTTGGATTCGGTTCCGCGGCCGTGTTTTGGATTCGGACGCGTTTTGGCAAAACCTCACCGAAATTTTTTTGTCGGATTCGGGTGTGTTTTGGATTCGGGTGTTTTTTTACAAAAACCCCTAAAAAACAGCTTAAATCTAAGAATTTGGGGGTCATTTTGATCCCATAGTATTATTAACCTCAATAACCATAATTTACACTCATTTCCAGTCTATTCTGAACACCTCACACCTCACAATATTCTTTTTAGTCCTAAAATTTGCACAGAGGTCGCTGGATGGCTAAGCTAAGCGACACAAGTGGCCGACACAAACACCTGGCCCATCTAGGAGTGGCACTGCAGTGTCAGGCAGGATGGCACTTCAAAAAAATTGTCCCCAAACAGCACATGATGCAAAGAAAAAAAGAGGCGCAATGAGGTAGCTGTGTGACTAAGCTAAGCGACCCAAGTGGCCGACACAAACACCTGGCCCATCTAGGAGTGGCATTGCAGTGTCAGACAGGATGGCACTTCAAAAAAATAGTCCCCAAACAGCACATGATGCAAAGAAAAATGAAAGAAAAAAGAGGTGCAAGATGGAATTGTCCTTGGGCCTTCCCACCCACCCTCATGTTGTATAAACAGGACATGCACACTTTAACAAACCCATCATTTCAGCGACAGGGTTTGCCACACGACTGTGACTGAAATGACTGGTTGGTTTGGGCCCCCACCAAAAAAAGAAGCAATCAATCTCTCCTTGCACAAACTGGCTCTACAGAGGCAAGATGTCCACCTCATCATCATCCTCCGATTCCTCACCCCTTTCACTGTGTACATCCCCCTCCTCACAGATTATTAATTCGTCCCCACTGGAATCCACCATCTCAGGTCCCTGTGTACTTTCTGCAGGCAATTGCTGCTGGTGAATGTCTCCACGGAGGAATTGATTATAATTCATTTTGATGAACATCATCTCCACATTTTCTGTAAGTAACCTCGTACGCCGATTGCTGACAAGGTGAGAGGCTGCACTAAACACTCTTCGGAGTACACACTGGAGGGAGGGCAAATTAGGTAGAATAAAGCCAGTTTGTGCAAGGGCCTCCAAATTGCCTCTTTTTCCTGCCAGTATACGTACTGACGTGCCTACTTGGATGCGGTCACTCATATAATCCTCCACCATTCTTTCAATGGTGAGAGAATCATATGCAGTGACAGTAGACGACATGTCAGTAATCGTTGGCAGGTCCTTCAGTCCGGACCAGATGTCAGCACTCGCTCCAGACTGCCCTGCATCACCGCCAGCGGGTGGGCTCGGAATTCTTAGCCTTTTCCTCGCACCCCCAGTAGCGGGAGGTCTTTGAACCTCTGCAGACTTGTGTCTGCTGGAAAGAGAGATACAATGTAGGTTTTAAATCTAGGATCGAGTACGGTGGCCAAAATGTAGTACTCTGATTTCAACAGATTGACCACCCGTGAATCCTGGTTAAGCGAATGAAGGGCTCCATCCACAAGTCCCACATGCCTAGCGGAATCGCTCTGTTTTAGCTCCTCCTTCAATGTCTCCAGCTTCTTCTGCAAAAGCCTGATGAGGGGAATGACCTGACTCAGGCTGGCAGTGTCTGAACTGACTTCATGTGTGGCAAGTTCAAAGGGTTGCAGAACCTTGCACAACGTTGAAATCATTCTCCACTGCGCTTGAGTCAGGTGCATTCCCCCTCCTTTGCCTATATCGTGGGCAGATGTATAGGCTTGAATGGCCTTTTGCTGCTCCTCCATCCTCTGAAGCATATAGAGGGTTGAATTCCACCTCGTTACCACCTCTTGCTTCAGATGATGGCAGGGCAGGTTCAGGAATGTTTGGTGGTGCTCCAGTCTTCGGCACGCGGTGGCTGAATGCCGAAAGTGGCCCTCAATTCTTCGGGCCACCGACAGCATCTCTTGCATGCCCCTGTCGTTTTTTAAATAATTATGTACCACCAAATTCAATGTATGTGCAAAACATGGGACGTGCTGGAATTTGCCCAGATGTAATGCACGCACAATATTGTTGGCGTTGTCCGATGTCACAAATCCCCAGGAGAGTCCAATTGGGGTAAGCCATTCTGCGATGATGTTCCTCAGTTTCCGTAAGAGGTTGTCAGCTGTGTGCCTCTTATGGAAAGCGGTGATACAAAGCGTAGCCTGCCTAGGAACGAGTTGGTGTTTGCGAGATGCTGCTACTGGTGCCGCCGCTGCTGTTCTTGCTGCGGGAGGCAATACATCTACCCAGTGGGCTGTCACAGTCATATAGTCCTGAGTCTGCCCTGCTCCACTTGTCCACATGTCCGTGGTTAAGTGGACATTGGGTACAACTGCATTTTTTAGGACACTGGTGAGTCTTTTTCTGAGGTCTGTGTACATTTTCGGTATCGCCTGCCTAGAGAAATGGAACCTAGATGGTATTTGGTACCGGGGACACAGTACCTCAATCAAGTCTCTAGTTGCCTCTGAATTAACGGTGGATACCGGAACCACCTTTCTTACCGCCCAGGCTGCAAAGGCATGAGTTATCCGCTTTGCAGCAGGATGACTGCTGTGATATTTCATCTTCCTCGCAAAGGACTGTTGGACAGTCAATTGCTTACTGGAAGTAGTACAAGTGGTCTTCCGACTTCCCCTCTGGGATGACGATCGACTCCCAGCAGCAACAACAGCAGCGCCAGCAGCAGTAGGCGTTACACTCAAGGATGCATCGGAGGAATCCCAGGCAGGACAGGACTCGTCAGACTTGCCAGTGACATGGCCTGCAGGACTATTGGCTTTCCTGTGTAAGGAGGAAATTGACACTGAGGGAGTTGGTGGTGTGGTTTGCAGGAGCTTGGTTACAAGAGGAAGGGATTTAGTTGTCAGTGGACTCCTTCCGCTGTCACCCAAAGTTTTTGAACTTGTCACTGACTTCTGATGAATGCGGTCCAGGTGACGTATAAGGGAGGATGTTCCTAGGTGGTTAACGTCCTTATCCCTACTTATTACAGCTTGACAAAGGCAACACATGGCTTGACACCTGTTGTCCGCATTTGTGTTGAAATAATTCCACACCGAAGAGATGATTTTTTTTTGCATTTTGACCAGGCATGTCAATGGCCATATTCGTCCCACGGACAACAGGTGTCTCCCCGGGTGCCTGACTTAAACAAACCACCTCACCATCAGAATCCTCCTTGTCAATTTCCTCCCCAGCGCCAGCAACACCCATATCCTCATCCTGGTGTACTTCAACAGTGACATCTTCAATTTGACTATCAGGAACAGGACTGAGGGTGCTCCTTCCAGCACTTGCAGGGGTCGTGCAAATGGTGGAAGGCGCAAGCTCTTCCCATCCAGTGTGGGGAAGGTCAGGCATCGCAACCGACACAATTGGACTCTCCTTGGGGATTTGTGATTTAGAAGAACGCACAGTTCTTTGCTGTGCTTTTGCCAGCTTAAGTCTTTTCATTTTTCTAGCGAGAGGATGAGTGCTTCCATCCTCATGTGAATCTGAACCACTAGCCATGAACATAGGCCAGGGCCTCAGCCGTTTCTTGCCACTCCGTGTCGTAAATGGCATATTGGCAAGTTTACACTTCTCATCAGACGCTTTTAATTTTGATTTTTGGGTCATTTTACTGAACTTTTGTTTTTTGGATTTTACATCCTCTCTACTATGACATTGGGCATCGGCCTTGGCAGACGACGTTGATGGCATTTCATCGTCTCGGCCATGACTAGTGGCAGCAGCTTCAGCACGAGGTGGAAGTGGATCTTGATCTTTCCCTATTTTACCCTCCACATTTTTGTTCTCCATTTTTTAATGTGTGGAATTATATGCCAGTATCAATAGCAATGGCCTACTACTATATATACTGCGCACAACTGAAATGCACCACAGGTATAGAATATAGATGGATAGTATACTTAATGACGACACAGAGGTAGGTAGAGCAGTGGCCTTCCGTACCGTACTGCTATATATACTGGTGGTCACTGTGTCAGCAAACTGCACAACTGAAATGCACAACAGGTATAGAATCTAGATGGATAGTATACTTGATGACACAGAGGTAGGTACAGCAGTGGCCTTCCGTACTGTACTGCTATATATACTGGTGGTCACTGTGTCAGCAAACTGCACAACTGAAATGCACCACAGGTACAGAATCTAGATGGATAGTATACTTGACGACACAGAGGTAGGTACAGCAGTGGCCTTCCGTACCGTACTGCTATATATACTGGTGGTCACTGTGTCAGCACACTGCAAAACTAAAATGCACCACAGGTATAGAATGTAGACGGATAGTATACTTGACAACACAGAGGTAGGTACAGCAGTGGCCTTCCGTACCGTACTGCTATATATACTGGTGGTCACTGTGTCAGCAAACTGCAAAACTAAAATGCACCACAGGTATAGAATGTAGATGGATAGTATACTTGATGACACAGAGGTAGGTACAGCAGTGGCCTTCCGTACCGTACTGCTATATATACTGGTGGTCACTGTGTCAGCAAACTGCAAAACTAAAATGCACCACAGGTATAGAATGTAGATGGATAGTATACTTGATGACACAGAGGTAGGTACAGCAGTGGCCTTCCGTAATGTACTGCTATATATACTGGTGGTCACTGTGTCAGCAAACTGCAAAACTAAAATGCACCACAGGTATAGAATGTAGATGGATAGTATACTTGACGACACAGAGGTAGGTACAGCAGTGGCCTACTGTACCGTAATGCTATATATTATATACTGGTGGTCACTGGTCAGCAAAACTCTGCACTGTACTCCTCCTATATAATATTATACTGGTGGTCCCCAGTCCCCACAAAAAGCAGCACACTGAGCAAAGATATGGAGTGTTTTTCAGGCAGACAACGTATACTGGTGGTCACTGTCAGCAAAACTGTGCACTGTACTCCTGCTATATAATACAGCTGCTCCCCAGTCCCCACAATTAAGCAGTGTGAGCACAGATATATGCAGCACACTGAGCACAGATAAGGAGCGTTTTTTCAGGCAGAGAATGGATAAAACTGGTGGTCACTGATCAGCAAAACTCTGCACTGTACTCCTCCTATATTAATATAAAGCTGCTCCCCAGTCCCCACAATGATATAAGCAAGCACAAATATTTGCATCAACTCAACAATGAATAAACGGAGAGGACGCCAGCCACGTCCTCTCCCTAACATTTCCAATGCACAAGTGAAAATGGCGGCGACGCGCGGCTGCTTATATAGAATCCGAATCTCGCGAGAATCCGACAGCGGGATGATGACGTTCGGGCGCGCTCGGGTTAACCGAGCCATATGGGAGAATCCGAGTATGCCTCGGACCCGTGTAAAAAGGGTGAAGTTCGGGGGGTTCGGTTTCCGAGAAACCGAACCCGCTCATCACTAATTATTAATAATAATTATAATAAATTAACTAAATTGAAATTACATTTATGTAACTAAACTCTTCACACTTGAATAGCGAACTTTCTGCATATCAAAGATACCTTTGAGGAACAGAAGAACGTGACCCAAAATAAATTAAAATTATGATTACAGCATCTAAAATGTTGTCTTTTTTATTCTTCTTATTATAAATTATATATTAACTAAATTTCAATTAAATTAATATAACTAACCTTCTGCATGTCAAAGATATCTTTGAGGAACAGAAGAACTTGATCCTAATTTTAAAATAATTTGAACAGCATTTAAAAATATATTGTTAACTGCCATGTGTTTGCTGCCCCCTGCTGTCAATTAGCTTAGTCATCCAACTACCTTGGTGCAACCTGTTGGCCTAAACTGAATAAAAAAAGAATTGTGAACTGTGAGATGTTCAGAATAGACTGGAAATGATTGGAAATGAATATTATTGAGGTTAATAATACTGTAGAAACAAAAACACTGTTTCCCAAATTCTGTTATTTTAGCTGTTTTTATGATTTAAAAAAAAATCCTGATCCAAAACCAAAACCAGCAAAGGGCTGTTTTGGCAAAATCAATACAGATCCAAAACACGAAGGAGATACAGATCCAAAACCAAAACACAAAACCCGAAAAATGGCCCGACGCTCACCCCTAGTTGATTTAGATGATGACCATCACGTAACATTTTGGCTTACTTTCATGTTAATTGGCAGTGCAGGATATATGTGAAATATCAATACTGAATAATAACCTTTTCATCTCACAACTGGGGCCGTGGCAGAACAAAATAATAAAACATTTTCATAAAGACATAAAACAATAAAAAAAAAATGAGAAAGTAAAAATCAGAGCTCCATTAACAGGATAACAGGATTGTGTTCTTAACAAATTTTGACTTGAAGGTGACCACTAAATTCAATATTGCTAAACCTCTCCACAAATCAAATTTTTTCAACCTTCTCCATCTGATTGACCATTCTTTAATTTTTGTATATTTTTTACAAAGACAAAAAAAATGCACATTTTTAAAGGTGCATCTTTGATCCTGTAACCCAGGCATTCCCAACCTCAGTCCTAAAGAAACACTAATAGTCCAGGTATTAATAATATCTATGCTTGAGCACAGGTTACTTAATTAGTATAGTACCTCAGTTATTTTCATTTAACTATCTGTGCTGAAGCCTGGATATCACTAAAACCTGCACTGTTAGTGTGTCTTGAGGACCGAAGCTGTGAATGTCTGCTGTACTCTATAACTGCACCATAATGCAAATACAGAAATCTGGTATCTGTATGATCAGGGGAAAATGGTTCTTCATATGTTATTTTGCCTGTTTTTTTCTGTATAAAAGAAAATGTTATTTATTAAATCATAATACTAAACAAATATGTGTCCTTAAAAAGTTAATTTGAGTAGAATAAAAAACAAACAGCATATACAGTACATGTAAATTGTTATGGTCACTGAAGTACACAATTTGTTTACTTGTGTAGGAATTTAGCAGTAAGTGAAACTATTAATGGACATTGATAGAAATGGAAAATGTTTTGGGCATATGTTGTGATTGCACAATTAATTTAGACCTGATCGCAGCAGGAAACATTTTCTCTTATGGGCAGAACCATGTGCACTGCAGGTGGGGCAGTTGTAACATGTGCAGAGAGAGTTAGATTTGGTTGGGGTGTGTACAAACTGAAATCTAAATTGCAGTGTAAATATAAAGCAGCCAGTATTTACCCTGCACAAAAGCAAAATAACCCACCCAAATCTAACTCTCTCTGCACATGTTATATCTGCCCCCTCCCCTGCAGTGCACATGGTTTTGCCCATTAGAGAAAGATTTTGCTGCTGCGATCAGGTCTGAATTAGGCCCTTAAGTGTATATGGCATTATTGTCATGCTGAGTATAAGTCTCTTATGGCTTAGAAGTCTTTTTGATGTTGATTAGAGACCATTTAAATTGGTGTAAATGGGGCAATCCACAAGAGATTAAGGGGACTATTCATGAAGAAAAGTGTGGAGAAGTGAGCCAGTGGAGAAGTTGCACATGGCAACCAATCAGCATTGAAGTAAAATTTATAATTTGCATACTATACAATTGTACGGAGCAGTTGATTGGTTGCCATGGGCAACTTCACCGCTCTTTTCACTGCTTAATGAATTGACCCCTAAATATTGGTTGATGCAGTGATTTAAGTCCTGGAGGCAAGGGAAGCATTTGACTCTAGGCACCAGCAGCATGAAACAACCCCTGACAATTAGCAGGTACAGTGTCAATTTTAAGGGGCATGTTTCATTACTGTGTGGGGCATAATTTGGTGCAAGGGGCATTACTGTGTGGGGCATAATATGGTGCTAGGGGAATTACTGTGTGGGGCATAATAAGGTGCAAACGGCATTACTGTTTGTGACATCTGATCCCCCAACTCACTGTCCACTTGTACCATACCATCTCCCCACTAATCTTTGATTTCTCACCAAAAATCAGAGCTCGTGGCTGATGATCAGAAGTAAGCTGGACAAATAAAAATGCAAGTGTGTGAATAAAAATTCACACACTTGCATAAGACAGAAACATAGAATTTGCATAAGACAGAAACATAGAATTTGACGGCAGATAGGATATCCTTATGTCTATCCCTTGCATGTTTAAATTGCTCTATTGTCTTTGCCTCTACCACCTCTGATAGGAGACTATTTTACTTGTGCACTACCCTTTCTGTGAAGTGATTTTTCCTCAAATTTCCCCTGAACCTTTCTCCCTCCAGTTTCAGTGCATGCCCTTGTGTTCTAATACTTCTCTTCATTTGAAGAATTTTTTCCTCCTGGGGGTATATTTACTAATATCAAATTTTGAAAACCACTATATGAATCTTCAAAATCGATTGAAATCTATTACTATTAGCTGCTTTATTAGCACATACTGGTATCTTACACAACAACCATCCCTCTGGCATTTGTCCAACAAGAATTTTTGCAGACAGGGATGAATTGCTGAGGATATAGATTTCATGGGACGAACCAGGATAGCCAGTTACAACATTGATGATTTTAAAATTAATTATATCATCTAGCCAAATTGACCAATATTGTGCTCTGGTGCTACTGGTCGGTAGTTGCTTGCCTCTTTCTTGCTTCCACTTTTGTGCAGCAGGACTATGTTCACTCTTTCCCAGTCCTCTGGAATTACTCCTGTAGCTAGTGACTGAATTCTGCTACCAGCACCCCTTTTAGCTCTTTCAGTATCCTTGGATGTATCTCATTTGGCCCCATTTTTTTATCTATTCACTTTCAGCTGTGAGAGTTCTGTTAGGACCTTCACCTCTGTAAATGTACTTAAATTAATAATATGATCTGCTATTACATTGTCTCCCTCAACAAGACTCTCACTCTCTGTCTTTAGTTATATTATTCCGCCTTTTTTTTTTCTCCTTTCACTCATATACCTAAAAAAGTTTTGTCTCCTTTACCCACTGACTGGGCCATTTTCTCTTCAGCTTGTGCCTTTGCACATATGATTACCTTCTTAGTTTCCTTCTGTCTAACAAGATATATTACATATTGTAAGTGAACCTTAGGGCAGGAACTATAAGAACAAATCTCTGATTTTAATCATTTTTGCTGAGTATATCAATAGGAATTTGCTAACTTAACTGAGAAAGTTTGGAAACCATTTTATGCTCATCCCTATCTAATATCAAAACTAATATTAAATGTTACCTGTTAAACCTGTTAAATCAGTAGCAATCTCTCCCTATATACAACCAATATCACAACTTAAACTACCGCACTTGTAAAATAGTATGTTGATATTCAGCACATATCAACTTACCTTTATTTTCATATTTCTTCCATCAGCCACTTTGATTTTACGCTCTTCAGGGAAAGGACCTCAATATCAATGCTCTAACAAAGAAATCACGTGCAATACTGTAAATGCAATATTTCATAAAATGTACCATAAAAACAGAATGTAATCCTAAACAGCATTGCTTTTCACTAGAACTGTGTATTTTTTTGGTTAATTAATATATTATAAATTTAAATTATTCCAGGATGTTACATAGCTGACAGAAATATAATTAAACTTGCACGTACACATTAAAACTTTTGTGGATCAGTTTTTGCAGCCATATATTATTCTCAATTCATTTTGTGTATCTGAATTTCAATAAAAAATAGTTCATTGTTTGGTTAAAATTGCTATATTGATGTGACACAAAGTCTTGACACATTGACAGTCACAGCAGAGGAATCCTAGACATCAGTAAGACCCCCTCCTGTACCTCCCTGCGACGCCACAGCTGTGTCACAGTAGGTGGAAACATAAACAGGGTATAATTCCTTCTTTCCTTTGTCAAAATTTAGTGAATAGATTAAAAGACAGAGGATATTCTGCAGTAAAATGTAAAATGTACTGTAATGTGGTAGTCTGATGAACATATACTTAAACTGTAAAACATTATATATTGTTTCTTGCTATTTTTCACTAAAGTTGTTGTATTATTCCTTTTTTCTTAAATGAATACACTATTGTAAATGCACATTGTATTTGTACATTTTCTTTTTATTAGTGCTTCCTTGGCCGCATATAATATTTGTGATAACTCTAACATTCATTTATATATTTTATTTAGATGTCGTACAAAAAAGTAGAAATGTCTGTAACTGCCAAATACCTGTACACCAGGGGTCAGCTTACCCCACTTTAAGCGCCCCTGGGTCCAGGATAGCTAATGTACTAATGCATCTGGAGAAGAGGCTGGTGATATCATTATTGGGGGTCACTCAGTGTAAGGGGGAAACACAACATCTGAGAAGACTCTCAACTCTTTTTAAAACATTAATAAATGGTCCCCAATGGGGAAAACAAAAGAAAACATAAAAAAATCTAATTTGCCTCCAAACTGCATATGGCTACAATAAATCTTTGTTATTTGCATTATTGTGAATAAATGAAATCTGACTCAGAGTGCGTTTCTTCTTATTCTGACCATATTTAATTTTAACTTTACAACCACTATAATAAATAACTATCTCTACCTACAGATGTGTCCACATTAACTTTCCTATATCTTGCCTATGGTGGCCAGTCCCGGGATTTGAATCCTGGGATTGTAGCCTCCAATCCCAGGATTCACGGGATTAAACTGAGCATGCGCACTTTTGATTCTTGACCAGGCAGCGCTGCTGAGCACTAATGCTCGGCTCAGCCTCAGACACTGCCCGGTCTGGCTGCCTTGCTGTGTGCGGCATGATGTCAATGAGGTCACACAGTGCAGCCCTTTGCCAGCCAGGCTCGCTCCTTCAGCCGTGTCCACCCTCCAGCACGCCTGCCCTCCAGCCATCCCACCAGCCCGCCCGCCATCATTTTAAGCAGAGGAGAACGAAAGCAGGTGCCAGTGTGTCAGTGTTGCTCACGTTGTGCTGGTCTGCTGACTGCCTCTGGACCTCGGTGACCCCTCTACTCCATAGTGAGTATATCATTTTTTATTATTATGAACTTGAAATGGGTTCAGTATGAGTTGCCGATGGACAGGATGACAGCTGTCAGTATACCGACAGCGGCATCCCGTCCATCATAATAACCCTCACCTTTTCCCTACCCTAACCCTCCCTCCTGGGTGCCTAATCTTAATCCTTCCTGGTGGTGTCTAACCCTAAACCTCCCTTTCCCACTGCCTAAACCTAACCCTCCCTGCTTGATGCCTAACCCTAACAACCCCTTGTAAGTGCCTAAACCTACCCCTCCCTCCCTGATTTCTAACCCTAACCTTCCCGTCCCTGCTCCCTAACCCTAAACCCCATTCTCTTGCCTAAACCTAACCTCCCCCACTCCCTCACCAGCACATCCCACTGTGAGGATGATTGGGATGCTGGCTGTCAGTAATGTGATGCCAGCATCCCAAGCGTCGTCGGTATTTAGGCACCGGTATTGCGTCCTCCTTCGGGATCCCAGCATCGGTATATTGACTGCCGGGATCCCATCTGTCGGGAATCTAACTGCTTCCCCCTCAAACGTGAGATAATTGAAGTACAGTACAATCCTGGGGTCCCAGGAATCCCAGGACTAAGCATTTTTCAATCCCGATTCCCGGATTGGCCCCCCTAATCCTGCCATGTGTGGCACGACTTGACATGCCATAGACTAAGAGATTTAGCTTCTTTAATATGCTACTTTATACATATTCTATTATGCCAGACATCATTTTTTAAACAAATACACTCGCTACTGGTAGAAAAAAGCTTAGCTGTGCTATGCATGGCATGCCAAATTGAGCAAAATAGAAAAACTGTGTATGGACATATCTGTATATGCTATCAAAATAAATCTCCAAGTCTTGAAAAAACTGTGCCATATTGTACTTTAATCCCATACAAAGTATTAATTACTAAGGTTAATTGATTTACTAAACCTAAACTTTAATAAACCTAGAAATATTATCCACACCATAAAACACTTTGCTGTGTCTATGAAGAACAAACTACAATTTGAAACTATTGAATCACACAATGAAAAAGGAGTGCATACATTGGTTCTTGGTTTTCGCTTGACTTCTCCTTCCCTCATTCCATATCTACAGACAAAGGGAGTCATATGTTTAAGATGCTTATAATGTGGATATGGATGTGGTGATCTAAAATATTTACTTACTTCACAAACAGTTCACAGATGCAATTGGTTTGTTTCAACTGTACTAAAACTGGGCATACACTGTCAGATAAAACATCTCTCACACCAACAGACATTGTATCTGACAAGCTAAAGCCCATCAGATATCTGCTTTCCCCTGAGCCTTAATTTTGAAGAAACAGGCGCAATGTAGGCAATCAGCTGCAGCAATGCATACACATGGATGATTTCAGAATTTCTGACAGACCGATAATTACTGATCGGTCGTGTCAATACAATGCTCAATTATCAGGCAGATCAAATGATTATTGGCTGATCGGCAGGCAACTGGACAGTGTACAGACCTTATTCCTTGTCATACGCATACCTGTGTGGAAAATGAAGAACATATAGGCAATTCTAAATGGACCCTCAATTTACAATGTATTTTAAATGGAAACTGAAAAGGAACGAAAACTGAAAATTTACTGTCTTCAGGGTCACAGATCAATACAAATTAATAAACATTACTACAGTACCATGCACCATGATAAAGTACCAACCTATCAGCTCTTTATTGTCATTTTTCAAATACAGCCTGTAACATAGCATTTAAGACCTGGTCGGTTGGAACTTTATCATAGTTCAATTTATCACTCTCCAAGGCTTGATAAATCTGGACCATGATATGTTTATTGGCTCTTGCCATTAACTTTTAGCTACTCTTTAAATCACTAAATTACATTTGTATACTGTAGATGTCAATTCTACTCCTAACTCTCCTCTCTTTTTTCTGAAGTCAAATACTTTCTACAGAGCGCTTATAGTCATTTAAACCCAATCATGAAACACTTACAGTAACATGCTTTAACCCTGTTCACTGTCCTCTGGAATGCTGGGATTTGGGTGTACAGTATATTAGACAACTGTCTCACAAATCCGGAAGCCATGGCTGGTATCCTTGCTTTGTATATTTTTGTTAATGAAGGTGGTATCTAGATGAAACAGCACATTTAAAATTATATTTATATTTTCAGTGTTCTACGTTAAACCTTCCTGTGATTATAAGACAACTCCCTATGGTTTATTTCCAAATCTGAAGTCATTTATGTTTCAGATATACACCTCCCAAATGATGTTCTCTTTGTTTCCATTCTCACCACTTTCTCACATTTCTAAAGAAAACCTGATCTAATGTATAGAACCTGCTACAACTTATTAAACCCTTAAATGTTTAAGGGTTTAACGCATAATACCAGCACTGGATATTTATTTTTTCACTGCATTATATTAAAAAACACTGCTTTATTGTAACACATTGCTTAAAAAAATGCTTTAAATGGTACCTATTAATATTCATTTACAATTAGTGCTCATTTATCAAAATGTTAATTAAGAAAAATGCATTGACCAAATTGGAGGATGTTTTCATATGCATAAACTCCCCCACCCCCCTTAAACCATGTCTAGCCATCTTGTTGGTTGGCTTCTATCCATATTAATCTTCCCCCACCACACGACAAATCCAGATGTAGAGTCTCTGGCCCAGATGTCCGAATTTAAATATAGGAAACTGCATTTTCTAATTAAATTTAAGTAGTTAACATTTAAAATAAATGCTTAAGATTTCATATTGTGAGTTTATAAAATAAATTGTATTACTTTCCAAACATTTCCTTATTGCTAGAATTAGACATGCATTGATGGTGTGCTACTATCACACCTACCTAATCAATGTATGGCTGGACTTTCCTCATAGACACATGTCCTAACTACTTGAATGTTTGGAAATATACCTCACCTGAGTGAGTAGGTGCCTCACACACCTGTCAGTGGTGCATGTGGTAACGCATGGGTGTTTTCAAGAGATAGGTTAAGGAGGCCTAATGCTTGAGATGTTCCAAGCACTTGTGATAGTGGAAATGTATGTGCTATGCATTATTTGACCTTTATTGTAGAAACTTACATAGGTCCATTGCACTTATGCTTAAAGAGAGCAGTTACTATCAAAAAGGCAGTCAGAAGATACATCCTAAATGTTCCAATTTTGTTGACTGGTCTAGCTGATTTACACCAGATATGTTTGAAATTGCTGCATGTTAATATAATTAGCAGCCATGATCAAAATCCAGTTGAGTTTGATGGCATTTCAATTAGAGATGTGCGGTGGGCACTTTTTGTGTTTTGTGTTTTGGTTCTGGTTCCATGCTCGTGTTTTGAATTTGGATTGGTTTTGCCAAAACCACCCTTCCGTTTTGATTTTGGTTTTGGATCTGGATGATTTTTGGGAAAAAAAACATAAAAACAGCTAAAATTACAGAATTTGGGGGTAATTTTGATCCTATAGTATTATTAACCTCACTAACATTCATTTCCACTCATTTCCAGTCTATTCTGCACACCTCGCAATATTGTTTTTAGGCCAAAAGGTTGCACCGAGGTGGCTGGATGACTAAGCTAAGTGACACAAGTGGGTGGCACAAACACCTGGCCCATGTAGGAGTGGAACTGCAGTGGCAAACAGGATTGCAGATTTAAAAAATAGGCCCCAAACAGAACATCATGCAAAGAAGAGAAAGAGGTGCAATGAAGTAGCTGGATGGCTAAGCTGAGCGACACAAGTGTGCGGCACAAACACTTGGCCCATCTAGGAGTGGCACTGCAATAGAAGACAGTATGGCAGTTAAAAAACTAGGCCCCAAACAGCACATTATGCAAAGACAAAAAAGAGGTGCAATAAGGTAGCTGTATGACTTAGCTAAGCGACACAAGTCTGCGGCACAAACACCTGGCCCATCTAGGAGTGGCACTGCAGTGGCAGACAGGATGGCACTTAAAAAAAACTAGTCCCCAAACAGCACATCATATAAAGAAGTAAAAGAGGTGCAATGAGGTAGCTGTATGACTAAGCTAAGCGACACAAGTGTGTGGCACAAACACCTGGCCCATCTAGAAGTGGCATTGCATTGGCAGACAGGGTGGCACTTAAAAAAAACTAGTCCCCAAACAGCACATGATGCAAAGAAGTAAAAGAGGTGCAATGAGGTAGCTGTATGACTAAGCTAAGTGACACAATTGTGCGGCACAAACACCTGGCTCATCTAGGAGTGGCACTGCAGTCCCACTGCACTAATGGTGGATACCGGACGCACGTCTAACACCAGCATAGTTGTTATGGTCTCAGTAATCCGCTTTGCAACAGGGTATATATTTACAGCAGTATCACTGGAATTATATGGCAGTACCACTGGACATATACGGCAGTATCACTGGATTTATACGGCAGTACCACTGGAATATATGGCAGTATTACTGGACTGGATTTATACGCCAGTACCACTAGATTTATAAGGCAGTATCACTGGACATATACGGCAGTATCACTGGATTTATATGGCAGTACCACTGGACATATGCGGCAGTATCACTGGAATTATATGGCAGTACCACTGGACATATATACAGCAGTATCACTGGAATTATACTGCAGTACCACTGGACTGGATTTATATGGCAGTATCACTGGACTTATACACCAGTATCACTGGAATTATACAGCAGTATCACTGGAATTATACGGCAGTACCACTGGACTGGATTTATATGGCAGTATCACTGGACTTATACGCTAGTACCTTTGGAATTATACGGCAGTACCACTGGAATTACAGTTGCAAGTAAAAGTATGTGAAACCTTTGGAATTTCCTGGATTTGTGCATAAATTGGTCATAAAATGTGTTCTGATCTTCAGAACAATAGACAAACACAGTCTGCTGAAACTAATACCACACAAACAATTATGTGTTCTCATGTTTTTATTGAACACACCATGTAAACATTCACAGTGCAGGGTGGACAAAGTATGTGAACCCTTGTATTTAATAACTGGTTGACCCTCCTTTGGCAACAATAACCTCAACCAAACATTTCCTATAGTTGCATATCAGACCTGCACAACGGTCAGGAGGAATTTTGGACCATTCCTCTTTACAAAACTGTTTCAGTTCAGCAATATTCTTGGGTTGTCTAGTGTGAATCGCTCTTTTGAGGTCATGCCACAGCATCTCAATCGGGTTGAGGTCAGGACTCTGACTGGGCCACTCCAGAAGGCGTATTTTCTTCTATTGAAGCCATTCTGTTGTTGAGCTACTTCTGTGCTTTTGGTCATTGTCCTGTTGCATCACCCATCTTCTGTTGAGCTTCAATTGGTGGACAGATGGCCTTAAGTTCTCCTGCAAAATGTCTTGATAAACTTGGGAATTCATTGTTCCGTAGATGAATGCAATCTGTCCAGGCCCTTAGGCAGCAAAGCAGCACCAAACCATGATGCCCCGTCTACCATACTTCACAGTTGAGATGAGGTTTTGGTGTTGGTGTGCTGTGCCTTTTTTTCCACACATAGTGTTGTGTGTTCCTTCCAAACAACTCAACTTTGGTTTCATCTGTCCACAGAATATTTTGCCAGTAGTGCTGTGGAACATTCAGGTGCTCTTTTGCAAACTTCAAACGTGCAGCAATGTTTTTTTTGGACAGAAGTGGCTTCCTCTATGGTATCCATTTTTGTTCAGTGTGTTACGTATGGTAGATTTGGCAACAGAGATGTTAGCATGTGCCAGAGATTTCTGTAAGTCTTTAGCTGACATTCTATGATTCTTTTTCACCTCATTGAGCATTGTGCACTGTGCTCTTGCAGTCATCTTTACAGGATGCCCACTCCTAGGGAGAGTAACAACAGTGCTGAACTTTCTCCATTTATAGACAATTTGTCTTACTGTGGACTGATGAACATCAAGGCTTTTAGAGATACTTTTGTAACCATTTCAAGCTTTATGCAAGTCAACAATTATTAATCGTAGGTCTTCTGAGAGCTCATTTCTGCGAGGCATGGTTCACATCAGGCAATGCTTCTTGAGAATTGCAAACTCAAAACTGGTGTGTGTTTTTTTATAGGGCAGCTTTAACCAACACTTCCAATCTCATCTCATTGATCAGACTCCAGGTTGGCTGACTCCTGACTCAGATTAGCTCTTGGAGAAGTCATTAGCCTAGGGGTTCACATACTTTGTCAACCCTGCACTGTGAATGTTTACATGGTGTGTTCAATGAAAACATGAGAACATGTAATTGTTTGTGTAGTATTAGTTTCAGCAGACTGTGTTTGTCTATTGTTGTGACATTTTATGACCAATTTATGCACAAATCCAGGAAATTCCAAAGTTTTTACATACTTTTTCTTGAAACTGTATATGGCAGTACCACTGGACTGTATTTATATGGCAGTATCACTGGACTTATACACCAGTGCCCCTGGAATTATACGGCAGTATCACTGGAATTATATGGCAGTATCACTGGAATTATACAGCAGTACCACTGGACTTATACGGCAGTACCAATGGACTGGATTTATACGCCAGTACCACTGGATTTATACGTCAGTATCACTTGAATTATATGGCATTACCACTGGAATTATACGGCAGTACCACTGGACATATAAGGCAGCACCACTGCACTGTATTTATATGGCAGTATCACTGGACTTATACGCCAGTACCACTGGAATTATATGGCAGTATCACTGGAATTATATGGCAGTACCACTGGATTCATACGGCAGTATCACTAGACATATACGGCAGTATCACTGGACTGGATTTGTACACCAGTACCACTGGATTTATACGGCAGTACCACTGGACATATACGGCATGATTACTGGATTTATACAGCAGTACCACTGGACATATATGGCAGTATCACTGGGCTGGATTTATACGGCAGTACCACTGGACATATACAGCAGTATTACTGGAATTATATGGCAGTACCACTGGACATATACGGCAGTATCACTGGATTTATACGGCAGTACCGCTGGACATATACTGCAGTATCACTGGACATATACGGCAGTATCACTGGACATAAACGACAGTACCACTGGACATATACAGCAGCACAGGGACACCACCACTGGACTGATGCAGGATAACACAGCACCACTACAATGGACTGGACTCATACAGCAGCACTGGACATATGGCAGCAGAGGACACCACCACTGTGACTGGACTGATGCAGCACAAGACACTACCACTGTATTGATGCTGGACAACACAGCACCACTGCAATGGACTGGACTTATACAGCAGCATTGGACATATGGCAGCAGAGGACACCACCACTGTGACTGTACTGATGTAGCACAATACACCACCACTGAACTAATGCAGCACAACACAGCACCACTGAAATGGACTTATACAGCAGCACTGGATATATGGCAGCAAGGACACCACCACTGTGACTGGACTGATGCAGCACAAGATACTACCACTGTACTGATGCAGGACACTGAGGATGGAGACTCATCCTCTCGCTACACTCTCCAATGCCGGAGTGAAAATGGCGGTGAAGAGCGGCTCCTTATATGGAATCCAAACCCCACGAGAATCCGACAGCGGGACGATGACGTTTTGCATTGTTCTGGTTTCCGAGTCAGGCGGGAAACCCCGAGCTGGGCTCGGAACCGGGCTCAGGTAGTGAAGTCCGGTAGGGTTCGGTTCTCAGGGCACCAAACCCACTTATCTCTAATTTCAATTAAACTTGGTCAGGCAATTACAGGGATTTGATTATGTATAAATCTATAGGATAATAATCACACCTGTGAACCCATTGTAGAGCCTGATACAGTATATAGGACAAAACTGAACACAGCTCTTATACATTTGAACCATATTATCTAGGTGATTTTGTATGCTCTGGTGCAGAGATAAAAAGTAAGAGCACAAGAATTTGTCAACTCTCAGGATTCAATGTTTATGGTTTTTTCAGGTGTATCAGGAACAAGTTCTAGCTGGTCTACTTTCAAGAAAATTTGATAAGTGGCATGATAAAACTAGGGTTTAATGTCTTTTGTTAAATTATATAAAAAGCACTAAAATGCAACATATAAAATACATGAATGTTATAAATGATTTTTTTTTCCAAAAGGGCTTTTTAACAGCGTTTTTACTTTCAAATATGAAAAAAAAGATCCAAGAACGAATTTGCAATAAGTAAAATTCTAGGCTGAAATAAAACTGTGACCTGTCCTTCTAACTCATCCTATTCCTGTACTCAGCTGACTTTCTGACCTAACTAAACCAGCCTCAGTAATTATGGATTAAAACCTCTTTACATTCAGGCCAGGATAATTGAACCAGAAACTCAGTAGAAAGTATGGGAGCACTCAAAAATTTCCCAGACGAAGTGGATCATGTTGACATCTCTGAGATCTTGTCATTCAGCACTCAGACTGAATAGCGGTATCTATTGATGTATGGCCAGTTTAAGTTGTTCTAAATTTAACACCAGTAAGAGACACAGACATTGTTGGTTGGAAATAGAAATATTCAGCACAATATTGTGTTACACAATAGGGCCAGACTTAGTTGAGCACATTTAACGTACAGTTAAACTTCATCAGCTATCTTGTTGCAGAATAGTCTATAAATGTTATTATTTTTCTCTCATTTTGTGCTAATTGTGCATACACTAATAAACAATAATGCTTGGAAATTGCAATAATGAAGAGAAAATTATGCCTTACGTTTACTTAAATAAGGCATTAGCATTAAAATAATGGAGTATCTTTTTGTTTTCCTGTTCAATTAAGGATGATGATACATTTTTCTTGGCAGAGATACTGTCATCTTCATTCTCCCCCTTTGGTGGTAGGAGTATGCAAAAAAAAAAAAAAAACCTGAACGGACTCCATGCAGGATGAATGCAATCTGTGCTGTTCAGTGGCCCTGACACCTGCTTTTCTAAAGCCTTAGCAGCTGTTATGGAAGACTTGTCTGATTCCTGGAGATAGACGAATGCTGATGACATACTTCAATAGAACTATTTATGAGGCAGTGTTTTTGACTTCAAACCATCTGGATGATGTTTTCTCTTTGATATAATGATATAAGGAATTTAAATAGCAATATAACATGTAATACAGAAAATATACACACGAGTTTATTTAAATATTTCTGCATAATTGAGATCAAATGCAGCTGCAGGCAGTAATGTGGTTTTCAGTTAGCACAATGTTATTTTAATGGGCATACATTTTGAAATGAGGATGATTGTTTTTGTCGCATTAGGAAAAGTAAAATTAAATATTTAAAAAAATCTTTTGTGTAATTACCGTTTTGGTATTTTAAATAGCTCTGTAATATTTGTGTAGTGTATTTTAAGAAAGTAATGAAATAGATTTGCATGATGTGCTATAGGCTAAATAAAATTCACATTAGAGAATTACATTTTCAGATGTAAAGAAATAAACAGGGGCATAACCAGAACTTTGTGGGCCCCATAGCAACATTTTGAAGGGGCCCCCGTCCCAGTGCATCTAGAGAGACACTTCTCTGCAGCAGTTGTTCATTTTATAGGGCACTATAATAGTGCCCTAGTTAATTTTCTGAACCATAGTAGAGCCTTATTTAATGTTGTGCCCCATAGCAGTGCCCTAGTTTTTTTTAATGAATCGTAGTAGTGCTTTAGTTCACCCTATGCCACAGTTCAGAACTGCCAGTAGAAATTATGCCGCACAGCACCCCCAATTCACATTATTATATATAGTGCTCCTCGTTCATATTGTGCCTCATTACATGGTTCATATACATCCGGTTTATATTATATAACATTAAAATTCCCTCCAGTTCAATTTATACCACACTACAATGAGCAGGTCCAGGGGGATACCTAGATATATTGTAGGCCCATAGGAAAAAGTTTGAAAGGACCCCTACGTATCACCCAATGGTGAAAAATGTATATAAAACATGTAACTTTGACAGGGAAGGCAGCCCCTATCAGCTCTGGGCCCCATAGCAGCTATACTGCCTGCACCTATAGTAGCTACGCTCTTGCTGATACCATAAAATGTGAACAGAAGAAATTATTCATATTTTGAATGGGGGCATTCATTACTATTATTTTGAAAGGAAGTAATGATCATTAGTATTTTGATTAGAAAATAGCTGCCAGGAAGAAGAGGCATGAGGTGTGTCGAAGTCGAAAATATTATACCCACACGCATCACGTGCAAACACCACACAAAGTGGCCTCCGTGCACGTGCTTGTTCTGCCGTGCATGTGCATGCCCGCAGGTTGCGTATATTGGCTCACGAAGTCCTGCGTATTAACGCGTGGTATGAGTAAATAGAGTAGCATACGCATTCGCATGGATAAGCCACAAAGACATATCTGATATTTAATCCACATAGTGCATAATTTACACATAGCTTACACGCACCACACCAGCAAGTTACATTTACTTTGGAAGTATAACAACAGAGGGATTCAACTTTACAGGATATGAGGGGACAGAATTAGGTTAGGATGTGGTGTTTGGTATCCAGCTGTACAGTATTTTAAGGGCAATATTCCGATGGCAGTTTGCAGAAAGTAGCACGCTCCTGCGCATAGATATGTGCAGGAATATATTATTAATATCACACTGTATTTACTGTACTCTTGATATTCGGCGGTACCCAAGTGGAGGACACCTGCAAGTGCACCTGGACCAGGCATCGCCCACCTATTCAAAATGACCTATGACCCCTCATGTACTGTTAATGACCAGCCCTTTGACCTATGAAAGAAGAGATTACAGTTTCCTTTGTTTCATGCTTTGGACTATTGTGTAAAAACCAAGCCTCCTGGCCGGCCTCAGTCTATTCTCTGAAGGTCATCTTTCCAGATTGACTGAGGATCCGGGTGGCACAGGCGAACAAACGTATGTATCCATTGGTTGTAGCTTCTTCTCTGTAATAGTGTTGTATTTCTCTGTGAACCCCCTTTTAAGTAAATATTTGTTGCTGCGTTGGACCACAACATAACATATACAATTTGTGTCGCATTCCTTTACTGTTAGGGGTTAAAGTGTATTCGGCCGCACGTGTAGCTACTTTGTGCTTACAGCGTGACGGCGTGCTTACGCAAAGTGTACGCATTTCATAAAGGTTTAACACACACATGCTTAGAGGTCGCAGCGGCCTGACCATTCCTGTATTAAGGTAGTGCTTTTTCTTCCTGTAAGTGAAACGAACTTAACATGTGGGATAATGTGTGCTTAGAACGTACAGTTCTGTCTCTACTAGTTCTATTATGTTTGTGTATTTATGATCGTATGTTTAACCTTTTACTAACCACTTATTTTATTTAGATTAGTTAAGTATGTTTGATACAGTCTATCCTATAGACCATCTATAGTGTTAATTATTAATACTGTATTCCATACACTATCAAGTGTTTGAAAAGACTAATGTGCACATATATGTTCCAGGGTCAGTACTGTTTCTTCTACTGCTCCCTCAGACTCCCACACTTGCTCCAATGTTTTGCAGAGTGGGAGATTGTAGATTGCATTTCTAAACCCCCCTCTAGAAATCCTGCATTTGCCCCTAGATTGGTGCGGGGATGTGCCGCACTGAGAGGAAGTTGAGAGCCATGGTTGTGATCCGGGACCCCCGCAGGTATTTCCTTAAACATCTATACAGAGAGCTAATTTACATAGATTTTTATGCACAGTTGGTAATTGCACTTTTATTCACATCATCTTGTGGAATGCTTATCTTTTATGTTTATTTTTTATACCTTTATACTTTAAAAAAAAAACTGCATGTTTAGATTAAAATGAACTACACTAAGGACCCTATTCAGTATGGATCGCCAAAGGCATCACCAGGTGTGGTGACACATGATGCGCACCCTGGATCTCCCTGTGCGCTGGAGGCACGCTTGCAGTGAAAAGGGTGTGTGGCCTCGTATAAGGGGTGTGGCCACATGTATAGAGGGTGTGGCCTTTCGGGATCCGAATTCCTAACCCTGGGGGTGTGCCCAGCATCTCCGGAGATGCTGGGCTGTACTGGGTCACCCCCTGGAGACACTCTTCCTTTGCTGTTGGCTCCTCATCAATGACAGTAGCCAGGTGCTGTATGAGGCTGTCACACTGCAGCACCTGGCTCCTGTCACTGCAGAGGAGCAAGCACTTTGGTGTCACCGCCTCCGAGGGTGACACCCATGTGCCGGCTGCACCCCCCGCACCCACCTTATGATGCCACTGCAGATCGTATCTGATATGCAATCGCATACTGACAATTTTCAGGCCAGTGCGCACATGCAGCCGTTGTTTTGCGCATGTGCAGCCTGGGGGATGCGTTCGCATCTCAGTGATGTGAATGCCTCTGTTTGATTGACAGGCAGAGGCATTCGCAGGCCTGTTGTGGGTTGCGAATCGGCATGGCGGGCGTGGTGCAGCTTAAACAGGGACTGGTCTGAGCCATTTTCGGGGTAGCCGCGTGACACCGCATATGGCCGCTGTAACGGGAAAAAAGGCCACTCTGCGCCTGCCTTCGTAGCCAGGTTTCACAGGTAGAGGGCATCCCTAATTCAGCGGTGCGATTGCAATTAAATTGCGAACACATAGCTGGCGGCCATTGCCCTCTACTAATTTAGCAAAACTGCAATTGAAGCTGAATAAGGTCCAAAATACGTTTTTGTCTCTCACCTTTTTTATTTATCTGACTAACGTCTTGTGGGATATTGTGAAGAGGGAGAGATTAACAGGCTCCATATGCTCTGACAAACCCACAATTGCACTGTGGTCGGAGAAGAGGAGGCATCCTTATACAATAAGGTATGTATCATTCTATTATATATTGACTGATTTCAATAATAAGTGCCAATAGAAAGGACATTCAAAAGTTTTGCTTGCATTAGTTGTTTAGATAAGGAGTGAGGTTCTCCTTATGTATGTGTTCTTTACAGGCAGCTTTCGCAGTGTGCGTATTTGATGGTACCTACCTATTGTTATTTTTTTGCATGTTATACTGTATCATGAAAGGTGGCAGTGTTTGATGGGGAGGCCTGGAGCTGCTGAATCCGGCCCTGGATACAGATACAGTAATTATGTGACTGACCAGCATCTAGATTTGATTTTGCGGGAGAAGACGCATCAATTATAGAAAAGCATCTTGCGGTGCACCCCGTACCTATTCCTTCCTACCAGGGGATCTGGTTAGCATACTGGCATTTTTGACGCTGGAATACTAACACTGGTCACAAGACCGACACTGGGATACCGACATCAATTAAAATGATGGGGCTCGGAATCCTGACTGCGGGCATCCTGATCATAACAATGATGTGGAGGGGCAAGGTTAAGCTGTGAGAAAGGGGGTGAGCTTAGGTTTAGGCACTAGAGGGAGGGTTAGGGTTAGGAAGCAGAGGGGGGTTAGGGTTATGCACGAAAAAAGAAGTACTAGGGTAAGACATTAAGCGGAGGAGAGTTAGGCTGTGGAGAGGAAGGGTTAGGTACTAAGCAGGGAGAGTTGGGGTTAGGTTGTGGGAAGAGGGGGAGGTTTAGAATACTTACTTACCAGGTGTTGGTATTCTGATCACCGGCATCCCAAGCGCTGGGATTTCGATACCTTCCCCCTACCAGGGCCAGAACAGGGCTCTATGCCTTCTTATACCAACCACGCCCCCTAAAAATGTGATGTCATGACATCCCACCTAGGGATAGTGGCCGCAGGCTCTAGGCAGAGCATCCTAGGAATACTACGGGCAGCTCCACAGGCTGCCTGGAGCGTTCCTTGGATGCTGCAGGCAGCTTAGCAACAGTGCTAGAAGGCACCCTGCAAGCCACATGCAGGTGCCATGGGGTATCGATGGTGCCACCCACATGGCCATGTGTGATAGCCGGGCAGCGGCAGGTCCATCAGTGATTTTAAAAGCATTGTCACGCCAGGCCATTTCATCACATAAGCAAGCAGTTTATTCACTGTTCAGACAGGGTTACCACAACAATAACATTTAACTCCTTGTTCTCCTCTCCAGCACAATATTCATATGGGTTACATCAGGTTACATTTCTTTTAATTCACTTCACTGGCAATAACAGCATTAACAATGATGTGACAGCATTACAGTACAGTACATACCAGCGCAGTCTCTGGGAATCACTAGTGCGGCATCCGCAAACTGAGATTCATTTCAGTGTGCTCTCCCCCATTTGCTAGGGGCTCTATCTAAACGGGATCTCTCATGGACACGTTACTGGGGGCCTGCTGCCAAATGTGGTTTCCTACCACTCACCCAGCTCGTCCTCTCCCGCAGACTCACACCTCCCGTCCTGCTTCTTGGGTACCCCTGAAGGTGAGGATCCCCCTTATTTCTTCCACTGATTGTTCATGCAGTAGCTGCTCTCACACTGCAAATCTGGATATCTCTTGCTCTTCCTAGCAGCACCTACATGCTGTTCCATAATGCCAGGGACTGTGGAGTACCATGCTTGTTCCACAGTCCCCAGACTGCGTTTCTCCTGGACACTAGCCTGTGCCCTCCATCTCAGTCCTCAGCTCACACTGCACTGTCCTGTGCTTTGTTCCTTGTCCTAAAAAAATCCTTACACTTCCATTCGTAACCCCCTTCATGTGGCAGTTTTTTTCTAGTTTTGGGGCCATAAACTCCCCCACTCACTGATAAGAATGAAATGGCTTTTGGAACTTTCCAAAATCTGTTGTCTCCTAACATTCCAGTATGCCACACATGCACCCTGTACAACGTCACCACTCGTACACCGATAGTTATGAACTTCATTTTTACCCTTAGGGTAAGATGTACTAAGCTTTGGAGAGAGATAAAGTACCAGGCAATCAGCTCATTACTGCCATGTTACAGGCTGTGTTTGAAAAAAGACAGGAGCTGATTGGCTGGTACTTTATCTCTCTCTCTACTTTATCTCCTCCCTGGCTTAGAACATCTTACCCTTGGTATGATACAAGTAATCATCATCAGTGCAGACTTGCAACAGCCAGCACATGTAATGCCTGAAAACAGGCGTATTTATGCTTGCGTCCAATGCTGCATAGACCGCAATTGTATCAACATGCCCTCACTTTGCTTTGCCCCAGTAGGAATGCCCCCTTACAGCCCAGTTACACCTTCTCAGTGCAAGTGCAGATGTTGCCCATACTTGTGTGCACTCAGTTCTAGACTATGCGGAGTACGATGGCACAGAAGATATGCTCTGCCCATAGTAATAGGGCTGAAGTTCCCATTTTTGCATAATCACCACCCATGTACTGTACTTATCTGTAGCTAATCACACACTAAAACCAACTCATAACACTTTATTATTTACTCCAGATCAATTTTGAGTATACAGTATATGTTTATTAAATGACATACAACTGTATTAGTAATGTAACCCTTATATGCCAAATATTTACCAATAAACAGAAAAAGCATCTGCAAAATTTCCAGTAAAACCCATTAAGTCCTTTACCCTGAGTTCACTGTATTCATCGTAATTTTATATTTCTCACGGCCTAAAAGGCAGAGCCATAACTGGTGCCCAGTGTAACATGCTTCATATCTAATAGCCAGTCTAACAGGCGGAGCCCTAACTGGTGCCAGGGGTGACCTGCGGCCTCACAATTTAGAGCCCAGTGTAACTAAACAAACAGACGGACCCCTACACTGGTGTCAGGGGTAAGTTGCGTCCTCACAGTCTAGTGCCCAGTGTGCAGAAACAAGCAGGCAGAGCCCTACACTGGTGCCAGGGGTAATCTGCGGCCTCACAGTCTAGTGCCTTGTCTAACAAACAAACAGGCGGCAGGGCCGGATTTCCCGCAAGGCATTAGGCGCCTGCCTAGGACCATGCGGTTAGCATGGGGCCCATCTACGGGTCCCAGGTAATCCGGCCTAGTCTCCATTCCCAGAGGATCACTGCACATGTGCTGGGTGCCGCGCATGTTATGACGTCATGCGATAGACCCATCCGCTGTCTGTGTGCCCTGAGCGGTGAGCATCGGAGTGTGGAGGGTCTGTCGGCACATACCAGCCAGAAAATTAGGAAGTTTGCAGGTCTGGGATGCTGTACAGCAATAGCGCTTAGGGCTATCAGTGAACACAAGTGTGGGAGGATGATGTGGTGAGGGATGAGAACAGCAAAGTCTATATTGAAGTCTCTAAGATCCTCCTGGCCATGGGACAATGGAAGAGGCTGAAGAGGGTAAATTCCAAGTTCAACCTCATGCCAGGAGAAAGGAGCAGGGCAAAGGCTGCCTTTTGGGAGGTTAGGTAAGACCCATCTGTTATTGGCATCCTCTCCTTCTGACTTTTGTTTTTATATGATTGAGTTACACTGATCTGCTTTTGTACTGTGACCCATTAAGCCACATTAATCCCGTTAACAGCCATTGATCTGCCACATGAGCTAGATACACACTAAAAGATATAGGATTACAGTGCTACGTACCACCCAATGGCAAAAATGTATATAACACATGTAACTTTGACAGGGAAGGTGGGCCGCTCTCAGCTCTGGGCCCCATAGCAGCCGCAGTCCCTGCACCTATGGTAGCTACGCAATTGGAAAGGAGTATTTTCTGCAAAAAGCAGAGAAGACAGAATAAAAGAGTTCCTGTTTGAGGCACATTTATAACACAGTTAAAACATAACTTTTAATAGATTTTTTAATTTTACAAAATGTAGATCAAGACTTACTCTAAGTATATTAGTATATAAATTAATGGTGATATGATGTAAAGGGGTAGACCATGTATTACCATAGTAAAAGGGATATTAAATATACAGATGTCGTAGTGTATATTACCCTTACTTATAAAATGGTGAACTACAAGTCTAACCCAGAATATTATTTATAGATAACACACTGGTTAATGCCTCTGTCTGTTAGTTATTCTGAGGTCTTATACCCAGCATGGCACAAAAACATATACTGTAGCTGGATTAACCACTTAACTGGTATGGTCAGATCACATGCGACCGCGCTACCCCATTATGTACCCCAGTTTTTGGCGAGTGGATCCGTTCTGCAGATGTTCATAATATAATATTTAAATATTTTAAAAAATACTGTTTAAACTATATTAAATAAAAAAAGTTTAAAAAAACAACTAGATGAATCTTTTTTAAGGGAAAAATTGTCAGTAAAGTGGTTTAATGCCTGGATGAGGAGTATTTTGTGCTTCTAGTAACCCTTTCACATGCAGTATACTGTACAGCTAATCCTGGGGTTTTGCTGTACTGTTCAATGGGGGTGATTCAGACATGATCGCACGCAGGTGGTTTTTTGCAGTGCTGTGATCAGGTAGTTGCCGCATTAGAGATGTGAACAAGCCTTCGGGTGAAACTGGTTATCTGACCACTGAATATGTGTTAATGCCGCTGTCAATTTGGAAAAACAGGACCAGCATGCTTGAATGAAAATGCACACTCCACCAGCTATTACACCCAGATGAAGGTAGCACTTTGTTCTCCTTCAGCCCTCTCTCATTTCTAAATTGCGGCATGACACCCTGCAATGTCATTTGATATCAGGGTGTCAGCTACGCTCTAACAGAAACAGCAGAAGGGCCCTTTACTTTCCTTCATACCAGCAGAGGTCCGGCTAAACTCTCATCCACCCTCCGCTGATTTAACCTGATTTCAGTCTGTGACTGAAAGAGTAGGCAGGCAGGCATAAGAGAAGGAGGAGGGGTGCCGTATATAACAGATGGAAGGGACACGGGACAGGAGGAGTAGGTGGAGACAGAAGGAGGTGGGGTGCCAGCGGGAATTAGATGTAGAGTGGAGCAGTGTATAGGAGAGAAGCATATGGAGTTAGGGATTGGAGGCAGACTCAAGAGATGGGGACTGTTGGGGTGTAAGCAGAAAATTGTTGATACAGTATGTTACTAGAACCAGTGGCTGGCCGAAGGTGCCGAAAATGGGGCCTGCCCGGGAGGCATCTGTCACCCTGCCCCCAAACCTAGCCCGCCACTGCGTCCTACCTGATCATGTGGTTCCAAAGCACAAAGAGCTATTTATTCCATAATATAAAAGTATCGCCAATACAATACACAAGTGCATGAACATTGGGGGTCATTCAGAACTGATTGCATGCTAGCTTTTTTTGCAGTGGTGCGATCGGGTCTGAACTGCGCATGCGTATGCTCTGCAATGCGCAGGCGCGTTGGCTGCCTGCGACGTGGATCGCCGGACAGTGACAGATCTAACGAAGAAAGCGATTGCACTGGCGATCGCAAGAAGATTGACAGGAAGAGGCCATTTGTGGGTGTCAAGTGCTCATTTTTAAGGAGTGTCCGGGCGAACACAGGCGTGTCCAGCCATTTCAAGGGAGGGTTCCTGACGTCAGCTCCAGGCTGGATCGTCGCAGTGACTGAGTAAGTCCTGAGCTGTGCAGAGACTGCAAAACTTTTGTTTGTGCAGCTCTCTGCACAAGCGATCGCTCCACTGCACAGAGTTTAACCTCTCCCCCTGTAGGCGGCAACTACCTGATAAAAAAAACAGGGTGAGTTTTACAGCACAGGATCACTCCTAGCCCTATTAACCATCTTGGGTGAGTAAGAATGCTTAGAATCGAATAAGGAGATAGAAAAACAAATGAATAACCAAATTCCTTTCATTTGATGGCTGATGTTACATCAGCAAAATCAATAATACAGGGATTGGTGGTGCTCCCCAGAGTCAGAAAAAACGTATTTTGGTGTGAGGAAAAGAGAAGACTCTATACTGGGGTCACTCTTAACTATAATAGGAAAATGAGTCCAGAATGGTATCAATATTGATCAGTCTAAAATCTACTATTTATTAGATATGCATTAAAATAAGAGGAACAACACAGACACACATACACATAAAAAAGGGGAAAACTATGTTCCTGGACAGCAAATAAATGCTGTATACGTTTCAATTATTTATTATTATTATTCGGACTGTAAAGAGTCCTGATTGTTAGACTAATTGCATGCAAATAAGATAGGGAAATGTTACCAATATCAGACACCTGTAATAAGTATTGTTGTGGTTCTATCTAGAACAACATTCAGCTTAGAAACAAACCTATAAGTAACACAGAGATAAGATTGTCTCACTCCTTGAATACCAGAGAATAATTCCCTTTAGTAGCAGAATAACTGCTCCTGTATCAGACAGCAATGTATCAAGTATACTTTCAAGTTGTAAGGTATAGTAAAACAGTATAGCAGTATAAAGTACAAAATCTTTAACTGACTGTGCAATCGCTGCTCCTAATTCAACAGCAATGTATCATATAAACCTTCAGGTTGTAAGATACAGCAGAACAGTATGAAACACAAAATTTTTAACTGACACTGTACCTCTGTACTGTATCACATATATTAATCAATTCCAAAAATTACCATAGCATTGCTTATAGTCCAAATAATAACATGTGAGCATCCAGCAAATAATATCACAGCAATATAAGCTTAATGACCTCAATGCAAATGGTATCACATAGGCAATATCAAAGAGGGATTGAGTAGAGAATAGCCCAGCAGATCTTGTCCCTGCTGATATCTGTTTTCTCACCCTCTTGATCGCCGCAGGGAAGATCTGAAGATATTGTCAACGATAGCATCTTTAAGATATATCATGTGTATTGTACTATATCGTTTGCCCAGGACTGCCGGGGAGCTGTCGGGGAAGTTCAAGGGAAATCGGTAATGAGAAATCATCATTTACAGATCGTCTAGTGTATGGGCACCTTAAGTACATGACTTTAACAGTGTATATATAACAGGTACGAGAATCATTAGCAAATGTAATAAACAGCACTTGTGATGCAGTCGCTGCAGTGATGGTCACTAAGTGTTTTTGAGCTTAAAAGTACTAGGGCTCCTCTAGATCCTATGTGAGATTTATATTTTAAATACAGTTTTATACTGAACAAAATGATGTAGTGTGTTTGTGTCCCTCCCACTCAAGTAACAGAGAAAACAGCACTGAACTATAGCTGTGCGGCGGGCACTTTTCACGTTTTGTGTTTTGGTTTTGGATCTGGATCCTCGCTTGTGTTGTGGATCTGGATTGGTTTTGCCAAAACCACCCTTTCGGGTTGTGGTTTTGGTTTTGGATCTGGATGATTTTTGAAAAATACACGAAAATAGCTAAAATCACGGAATTTGGGGGCAATTTTGATCCTACGGTATTATTAACCTCAATAACATTCATTTCCACTCATTTCCAGTCTATTCTGAACACCTCACACGTCACAATATTGTTTTTAGGCCAAAAGGTTGAACCAAGGTTGCTGGATGACTAAGCTAAGCGACACAAGTGGACAATACAAACACCTGGCCCATCTAGGAGTGGCACTGCAGTGGCAAACAGGATGGCAAATTTAAAAATTAGGCCCCAAACAGCACATCATGCAAAGAAGAAAAAGAGGTGCAATGAGGTAGCTGGATGGCTAAGCTAAGCAACACAAGTGTGCGGCACAAACACCTGGCCCATCTAGGAGTGGCACTGCAGTGGCAGAAAGGATGGCAGATTTAAAAAATAGGCCCCAAACAGCACATCATGCAAAGAGGTTGCTGTATGACTAAGCTAAGCGACACAAGTGTGAGACAGAAACACCTGGCTCATCTAGGAGTGGCACTGCAGTGTCAGAAAGGATGGCACTTAAAAAAACTAGTCCCCAAACAGCACATGATGCAAAGAAGAAAAAGAGGTGCACTGAGGTTGCTGGATGGCTAAGCTAAGCGACAAAAGTGTGAGGCACAAACACTTGGCCCTTCTAGGAGTGGCACTGCAGTGTCAGACAGGATGGCACTTAAGAAAAATAGTCCCCAAAGAGCACATGATGCAAAGAAGAAAAAGAGGTACACCAAGGTCACTGGATGGCTAAGCTAAGCGACACAAGTGTGAGGCACAAACACCTGGCTCATCTAGGTGTGGCACTGCAGTGTCAGACAAGATAGCACATAAAAAAACTAGTCCCGAAAAAGCACATGATGCAAAGAAGAAAAAGAGGTGCACTGAGGTTGCTGGATGGCTAAGCTAAGCAACAAAAGTGTGCGGCACAAGCACCTGGCCCATCTAGGAGTGGCACTGCAGTGGCAGAATGGATGGCAGATTTAAAAAATAGGCCCCAAACAGCACATCATGCAAAGAAGAAAAAGAGGTGCAATGTGGTTGCTGTATGTCTAAGCTAAGCGACACAAGTGTGAAGCAGAAACACCTGGCTCATCTAGGAGTGGCACTGCAGTGTCAGACAAGATGGCACTTAAAAAAACTAGTCCCCAAACAGCACATGATGCAAAGAAGAAAAAGAGGTGCACCGAGGTTGCTGAATGGCTAAGTTAAGCGACAAAAGTGTGAGGCACAAACACATGTCCCTTCTAGGAGTGGCACTGCAGTGTCAGACAGGATGGCACTTAAGAAAATTAGTCCCCAAACAGCACATGATGCAAAGAAGAAAAAGAGGTGCACCAAGGTCACTGGATGGCTAAGCTAAGCGACACAAGTGTGAGGCACAAACACCTGGCTCATCTAGGAGTGGCACTGCAGTGTCAGACAAGATAGCACATAAAAAAAACTAGTCCCCAAACAGCACATGATGCAAAGAAGGAAAAAAGGTGCACTGAGGTCACTGGATGGCTAAGCTAAGTGACACAAGTGTGAGGCACAAACACTTGGTCCATCTAGGAGTGGCACTGCAGTGTCAGACAGGATGGCACTTACAAAAACTGGTACCCAAACAGCACATCATGCAAAGAAAAAAAGGTGCACCAAGGTTGCTGTATGACTAAGCTAAGTGACACAAGTGTGCTGCACAAACACCTGGCCCATCTAGGAGTAGCACGCAGTGGCTGAATGTTGAAAGTGGCCCACAATTTTTCGGGCCACTGACAGTATCTCCTGCATGCCCCTGACATTTCTCAAAAAAATCTGCACCATTAAATTAATTGTATTTGCAAAACATGGGACGTGCTGGAATTTGTCCAGATGTAATACATGCACAATATTGGTGGCACAGGAGAGTGTACCCTAAACCACACACACACACGGCAAAGCCTGTACAAATAACTTGGATAATAATAACCCTTTTATTTGGACGGATTTTTATAACAATGATGGTCATTCCGAGTTGTTCGCTCGTTGCCGATTTTCGCTATACTGCGATTAGTCGCTTACTGTGCATGCGCAAGGTTGGCATAGCGCATGCGCTTAGTTATTTTACACAAAAGTTAGGTATTTTACTCATGGCGTAACAAAGCTTTTTCATCGTTCTGCTGATCGGTGAGTGATTGACAGGAAGTGGGTGTTTCTGGGCGGAAACTGACCGTTTTCTGGGAGTGTGCGGAAAAACGCAGATGTTTCAGGGAAAAACGCGGGAGTGTCTGGAGAAACGGGGGAGTGTCTGGCCGAACGCTGGGTGTGTTTGTGACGTCAAACCAGGAACGAAACTGACTGAACTGATCGCAATGTAGGAGTAAGTCTGGAGCTACTAAGAAACTGCTAAGAATTTTCTATTCGCAATTCTGCTAATCTTTCGTTCACAATTCTGCTATGCTAAGATACACTCCCAGAGGGCGGCGGCTTAGCGTGTGCAATGCTGCTAAAAGCAGCTAGCGAGCGAACAACTCGGAATGAGGGCCAATATGCGTCACAGAAGAGCGTACCTCTACACCACACAGGGCAAACCCTGTAAAAATGATTTGGATTAAATATTAACAACCCCTTTATTTGGAATAAATAATATACAGTACAGGACAGTACAGTACCACTGGACTTAAACGGCAGTACCCCTGAACTTATACAACTGCACCATTGGACTGGACTTATACGGCAGAACCCCTGAACTTATACGGCAGTACCATTGGACTTAAACGGCAGTACCCCTGAACTTATATGGCTGTACTACTGGACTTATATGGCAGTATCACTGGACTTATACGGCAGTTCCACTGGACTTATACGGCAGTTCCACTGGACTTATACGGCTGCACCACTGGACTTATATGGCAGTTTCACTGGACTTATATGGCAGTTTCACTGGCCTTATACGGCAGTATCACTGGACTTATACAGCAGTTCCACTGGACTTATCTGGCAGTTCCACTGGACTTATACGGCTGCACCACTGGACTTATATGGCAGTACCACTGGACTTATACGGCAGTACCACTGGACTTGACTTATACAGCAGTACCCCTGGACTTATACGGCAGCAGCACTGGACTTATGGCAGCACAGGACACCACCACTGAGCGTATGACAGCACAGGACACCACCACTGGTGGACTTATGGCAGCACAGGACACCGCCACTGGACTTATGGCAGCACAGGACACCACCACTGCACTGGATTTATACAGCAGCAGCACTGGACTTATGGCAGCACAGGACACCACCACTGGACTTATGGCAGCACAGTACACCACACTGGACTGATGCAGCACAACACAACACCAGTGCACTGAACTTATACAGCAGCAGCACTTGACTTATGGCAGCACAGGAGACCACCACTGGACTGATGCAGCACAACACAGCACAACTGCACTGGACTTATACAGCAGCACTGGACTTATGGCAGCACAGGACAAACCACTGTGATTGGACTAATGCAGCACAAGACACCACCACTGGACTGATGCAGCACAACACAGCACTGGAATGATACAAAAGAGCAGGTTGCCACACCACTTTCCTGCACAGACACTGAGGAGAGAGACACGTCCTCTCGCTACACTCTCCAGGACTGGAGTGAAAATGGCTGCAATGCGCGGCTCCTCATCTGGAATCCAAAAGCCGTGAGAATGCGACAGCGGGATGATGACTTTTTGCCTCGTTCTGATTTCCGAGTCTGGCAGGAAGTCCCGAGCTGGGCTCGGATCCGGGCTTGAGACGCAAAGTTTTTTGTTTTGCTTTTTTGGGGGGGAGGGGGTTGGTTATCAGAGAACCGAACCCGCTTATCTCTACCCTAGGAGCTGATTTTCATGATCTCCTCATAATGATAATAAGCAAACCATAGTACATTTGTTATATTCTGGACAAGATGGCTAATACTTTGGTAGATTTTATATTGTGTAAAGAGGCCGTTCTGCTTATTTTTAAATGTATTTATTTACTTATTTTGATAGTAATAAAGGACTTGTTGTCACGAACCGGTCTCTTACCTTTGCGGGTTCTGGGGTTCATCCGTTGCCAGTGCGGTTGCTCGCGGTGCTGTGCGCCCGTGTGGGGACGCGGCGTGATCAGTGGCACAGGTAATGCAGAGTCTGGGAACTGTGAGTGCGGGGACCAAATGGCCTAAGGCACTGCGGTGTGTCTGCTGTATAGGAGGTGGCCATGTTGGAGACCAAATAGGTAATACAGAGCACTTGTGAAAACACCTGTGGGCAGGTGTAAGCCAATCCCGTGCTTGTGCTGCCTTTAAGTAGGCTGGGATTATGTTACTCTGGGCCAGTGCTTTGTTGTATCAACGCTGTGCTCTAGCTCTGAGCTCTCTCCGTGCATTCCTGTGTGATTCCCGTGGTCCAGATATCGCCTCCGTTCCCAGAGGCCCGTCTGCAGCCTTCACTGCTAAAGATCCACCGGCTCCCCGCTGTGCTGTCAGTTAATCACGTACCTACTGGTAACAATTGGATTCCCAGAGTCTTGTATGAGGAAACCCTGTCTGCCTGCTTTCAACCATACAGAGTTTGGAGGATTCCACTAACTACAGCTGTTCGTTTGTTCTGCTCTGCATTTAACCCGTTCATCACTTATATCATCTGCTACAGTCTCACAGTGATCTCCGGAACTCGCAAGTAACCCAATTTAGTACTTTTACTTTCTATGTTGCCATTACAAGGATAATTCTTCACAGTCTCTCAGTTACCTCTCAAAACTTCATTGCAAATCCTCACAGTTATTTCTTCATGTCTGCATTACCCAGTTAAACACATTCTACAGTTCAGCATCAAAGCTTGTTTATATTTGGACAATTTAACATTTATTCTCCAGCCTGTTTTAAACGCAATTTCATGAACATTTCTTTTATTTTTTCTTTAAGATATATCCTGCATATTATTTCTATTATTCATGCAATACGTCAGTATATTATGGTGATTAATAACTTGCCATTTACCACTTTACTGAATTGTTATTTTCAATAAATATATGAAACAGAACTTTCTTCGTCCTCCCTGCTTTCTTCATACCCCAGCACCTACACCTGTGTTTGGTCCCGGGTTAACGGATTCACAAAAACACCCGGACCTGACAGTAAGCACTGGCCACATGGATCCGTCAAGTGACCAATTCGCAGGAGGCGGTGCTACGTCAGATATCCTTTCCCGTCTTGAAAACCAGGAGTCTATACAGACACAAATAGTGCAGTTTATGCAAACTATGGCAGACCGTTTAGAGACTCTTCATACGGCTATTAAAATGTCTCAAGTCCAGATTCCAACTCCGGTTGTCCCAGTTACCACTACAGCTTCTCCTGTGACGCTGCCTATGTCCCGCTTGCAGTTACCCTCTCCGAGTAAGTTTGACGGAACTCCAAAACTTTGCAGAGGATTCCTGAATCAATGCGAGATCCAGTTCGAACTGTTGTCTGCCAGTTTCCCATCAGCTCGTTCTAAGGTTGCATATATTATTGCCCTCCTCTCCGGTCAGGCTCTGGAGTGGGCATCACCATTATGGGAAAGAGGTGATCCTATCCTCTCTAATTACAAGGAGTTCGTATCATCCTTCCGGAGAATCTTTGACGAACCAGGCAGGACCACCTCAGCATCTTTGGAGATTCTCCGTCTACGTCAAAGTTTACGTCCTGTCAGTCAATATATTATTCAGTTTCGCACGTTGTCTTCAGAGTTAAACTGGAATGAGGAGGCCCTGATCGCCGCGTTTTGGAATGGACTTTCAGAGAGAATCAAGGATGATTTAACTATCCGGGATGTGCCAACTAAACTGGATGAATTGATTTCTCTCTGTAACAAACTTGACCTACGCTACAGGGAGCGAAGTTTAGAGAAATCCAGGGCAGAGCGATCCAGTCCACGTTATCATCCTAGGCCTCGACAAGATTCTTCATCACAGTCTCCGGTAACGACAGAAGAACCTATGCAGATTGGGCGCTCTCGCCTCACAGAGGAGGAACGACTTCATCGTCGACAGGGTAACCTCTGCATGTACTGTGGGTCCTCCGAACATTTAGTTAAATTCTGCAATCTCCGACCGGGAAACTCTCGCTCCTAGCTTATTCAAGAGAGGTTAAGCTAGGAGTTACTTTAGAATCATGTTCTGGGAAAGAGCCGACCTTGTCTATTCAATTAGAAGTTCCAAGTTCCACAGTGAAAGTTTCAGCTCTCCTAGATTCCGGGGCAGCCGAGAACTTCATCTCCTCAGCCTTTGTCTTACGGTCTAAAGTTCAAACCACGCCTCTGGAAGCAGCAGTTGCTGTTACAGCAGTGGATGGAAGTCGAATTCCAGATGGTATAATTACTCATCGAACCGTATGTCTCAAGATGAAAGTTGGTGTGCTCCATTCCCAATACGTCTCCTTCTACGTGATTCCCAAAGCCTCTCAAGATGTGATACTTGGTTTACCTTGGCTGCAAAAACATAATCCTCAACTTAATTGGCAAACCATGGAAGTCCTTTTGTGGGGTAAATCTTGTACCAAGGACTGTTTAGCCTCAATTGTACCTCTCCGGTCAATTAGCCTTCCCGACCTACCTCCGGTGTATCAATCCTTTGTGGATGTTTTCAGTAAACAAGCAGCAGACTCTCTACCTCCTCATCGCGAATGGGACTGCCCAATCGTCCTGGTTCCGGGTAAAACCCCTCCTAGGGGACGAATTTATCCCCTATCCATCCCAGGGACGCAAGCTATGTCTGATTATATACAGGAAAATCTAACCAAAGGATTTATCAGACCATCTTCTTCACCTGCAGGAGCCGGATTCTTTTTCGTTAAGAAGAAGGACGGTGGGTTACGACCATGCATAGATTACCGTGGACTCAATGAGATCACTGTGAAAAACAAGTACCCATTACCCTTAATTCCAGAATTATTTGATCGGGTAAATGGAGCTACTGTGTTTACAAAATTGGATCTCCGAGGGGCCTACAATTTAATCCTCATCCGGGCAGGGGACGAGTGGAAGACTGCTTTTAATACCCGGGATGGGCATTACGAATACCTTGTAATGCCTTTTGGTCTTTGTAATGCACCTGCAGTTTTTCAAAGCTATGTGAATGAACTTTTTCGTGATCTTCTCTACAAGTGTCTAGTAGTGTACCTGGATGATATCCTAATATTCTCTAAAGATCTAAAGTCTCATCGTCACCAAGTTAAAGAGGTACTGACACGTCTGAGCAAAAATCAACTTTATTGTAAGTTAGAGAAGTGCACCTTACCTTTGAAGTATCTTCCATACCGTTCCTTGGTTACATCATTTCTGGATCAGAGCTATGTATGGATCCCGGTAAGGTACAAGCTATCCGAGATTGGACCACTCCTACGACTCTCAAGGGGATTCAGCGATTTCTTGGCTTTGCTAATTTCTATAGGAGATTCATTAAGAATTATTCTACGTTAGCTGCTCCCATTACAGCCCTAACTCGCAAGGGAGCAAATCCTACGAACTGGTCTTCTGAAGCAATCAAAGCCTTCTCTGATTTAAAGCAAGCCTTTGTGTCAGCCCCCATTCTTCGACAGCCTGATTTGAATCGTCCCTTTCTACTAGAGGTGGATGCATCTACAGAAGCAGTAGGAGCTGTGTTGTCACAAGTCTTTGAAGATAAAAAGGTCCATCCCTGCGGATATTTCTCCCGTAAGTTCCTCCCGGCCAAACGTAATTATTCAATCGGTGAGCAAGAATTACTTGCCATCAAGTTGGCATTTGAGGAGTGGAGATACCTTCTAGAAGGAGCACAACATCGCATTACAGTTTATACTGATCATAAGAATCTTCTATATCTGCAGTCAGCTCAGTGCTTGAATCCACGACAAGCTAGATGGGCGCTTTTCTTCACACGATTCAATTTCAAGCTCACCTATCGACCAGGGTCTCAGAACAAAAAGGCAGATGCCCTTTCTCGGTCCTTTGCTTCTTCTGAATCAAATGATGCTACCACGAATCAAGCCATTGTGAATCCTACGTCCTTTTTAATTACTCGAACCTCTCCAGTTCCTCCGCCTGGCAAGACCTTTGTCGCCACAAATCTTCGTAAACGGCTGCTTACCTGGGCTCACTCCTCTTCCTTCATGGGTCATCCTGGGGTTCTAAAGACTCTCAAATTTATTCAACAGTCTTATTGGTGGCCACGCCTCAAAGCCGATGTCCAAGAGTTTATAGCAGCATGTCCTAAATGTGCCCAACATAAGAGTCCAAGAAGTTCTCCACCAGGTTTATTACATCCATTATCCATACCCAAACAACCATGGACTCATATCTCAATGGATTTCATGACCGATCTACCTCCATCAAAAGGGCAAAATACCATTTGGGTGATAGTGGATCGATTTTCGAAAATGGCACATTTCATTCCATTAACTGGGTTACCATCAGCCCCTTTACTAGCCAGATTGTTCATCTCTGAAATCTTCAAGTTGCATGGCCTTCCTCGAGAGATCATCTCTGATCGGGGAACACAGTTTGTGGCCAAGTTTTGGAGGTCGCTTTGTTCATCTTTAAATGTCAAGTTGAATTTTTCTTCTGCATATCATCCTCAGACAGATGGACAAACTGAGAGAGTCAACCAAGACCTTGAAACATTTCTCCGGCTATATATTTCATCCTCACAGGATGACTGGGTTGACTACCTTCCATTGGCAGAATTTGCTCATAATAATCTCTTCCATTCATCTTCAGAATCTACGCCCTTTTATATTAACTTCGGCTTTCATCCTCGTGTGCCAGAGTTCCATCCATTGCCAGCCCTAGAGGTTCCAGCAGCAGATCAAGAACTTCAACGTCTATCTAGAATCTGGAGTTGTGTGCGTAAGTCGTTGGTCAAAACTTCTGCTCGTTATAAATCTTTCGCAGATAGAAAACGTAAAGCTGTACCGAATTACAAGGTGGGGGACCAAGTTTGGATTTCTACGCGCAATCTCAGGTTCAAAGTTCCTTCTAAGAAATTTGCTCCCAAGTTTATTGGTCCATTTCCCATTGTAAAGGTACTCAATCCTGTGTCATACAAAGTCAAGTTGCCACCATCTTTGAGAATTCCTAACGCCTTTCATACATCTTTATTGAAGCCTTTGATTCTCAATAAGTTCCGTACTACCCAGTCCAAATCTCCTAAAATTGACTCTGTGCAGAATGAGGAATTTGAAGTTAAAGAGATTGTGGACCCACGTTCCCGATATGGACGTTTACAGTTTCTGGTCGACTGGAAGGGTTACGGTCCGGAGGAGAGATCCTGGGTTTTCTCTGAAGATGTTCATGCTCCAAGACTGGTACAGAAATACTTCTCCAAAAATCCTGACAAGGTTCAAAGGTGTTCGGAGACCACCCGTAGAAGAGGGGGTACTGTCACGAACCGGTCTCTTACCTTTGCGGGTTCTGGGGTTCATCCGTTGCCAGTGCGGTTGCTCGCGGTGCTGTGCGCCCGTGTGGGGACGCGGCGTGATCAGTGGCACAGGTAATGCAGAGTCTGGGAACTGTGAGTGCGGGGACCAAATGGCCTAAGGCACTGCGGTGTGTCTGCTGTATAGGAGGTGGCCATGTTGGAGACCAAATAGGTAATACAGAGCACTTGTGAAAACACCTGTGGGCAGGTGTAAGCCAATCCCGTGCTTGTGCTGCCTTTAAGTAGGCTGGGATTATGTTACTCTGGGCCAGTGCTTTGTTGTATCAACGCTGTGCTCTAGCTCTGAGCTCTCTCCGTGCATTCCTGTGTGATTCCCGTGGTCCAGATATCGCCTCCGTTCCCAGAGGCCCGTCTGCAGCCTTCACTGCTAAAGATCCACCGGCTCCCCGCTGTGCTGTCAGTTAATCACGCACCTACTGGTAACAATTGGATTCCCAGAGTCTTGTATGAGGAAACCCTGTCTGCCTGCTTTCAACCATACAGAGTTTGGAGGATTCCACTAACTTCAGCTGTTCGTTTGTTCTGCTCTGCATTTAACCCGTTCATCACTTATATCATCTGCTACAGTCTCACAGTGATCTCCGGAACTCGCAAGTAACCCAATTTAGTACTTTTACTTTCTATGTTGCCATTACAAGGATAATTCTTCACAGTCTCTCAGTTACCTCTCAAAACTTCATTGCAAATCCTCACAGTTATTTCTTCATGTCTGCATTACCCAGTTAAACACATTCTACAGTTCAGCATCAAAGCTTGTTTATATTTGGACAATTTAACATTTATTCTCCAGCCTGTTTTAAACGCAATCCCATGAACATTTCTTTTATTTTTTCTTTAAGATATATCCTGCATATTATTTCTATTATTCATGCAATACGTCAGTATACTATGGTGATTAATAACTTGCCATTTACCACTTTACTGAATTGTTATTTTCAATAAATATATGAAACGGAACTTTCTTCGTCCTCCCTGCTTTCTTCATACCCCAGCACCTACACCTGTGTTTGGTCCCGGGTTAACGGATTCACAAAAACACCCGGACCTGACACTTGTGCTATGATCACTGATAAAATAGAGGGTATGTATGTACTGTATGGTAGCCATGTTTTTTAATTTTTCATAAACAAAATATGCAATTGAAAATTCAAAACAAGGTGCATACTTAATAATGAGTGATATACTTGCTATAACTCATTACTGATGTTAAATGGTGCCCCAGCCAATCAGCTCCTAACAGTCACGTATTTTAAAAATGACAGTTTAGATGACAGATTAGAAACAAGATAAATTTCATATCACTCATTATTAAACATGCCCCAAGTGTTTGAAACATTTGTTACTGTAAATATAAAACTTTTTTTTGCCCCAAGTAGCCAGAACTGATACCATAAAGAAACGTAAGCAAAAAAGCCCCAAAAGATATTCAACATATAAAAATGGACAATTGCACTAAATTGGAAAAAGGCTAAACAATTGAATAACTACAGGCTATAAACCATGAGCTTTCCCCGCATAGTAAAATTCACACTTACAATAATTGAATATGCCCCCTTGAGTGTGCAAACCTATTCAGAATTTTGAGCACATGCAATGTACCAGGGGTAGGCAATCAGAGCCGGCCCTAACCAATATGATGCCCTAGGCAAGATTTTGGCTGGTGCCCCCTAGCACCACCGCTGGTTCCGCCTCTGACCCTGCACCCCTTTCCCAGCACCATCACCCCCCACCCATAGCAGTCCTTTTTATTTTTCCTACCCCCTGTAATTTAAATAAGAACAGTGTGTATATTCGGCGCACAGCCCAAAAAGGTATGTGTTTTTGCTTGTAAGGGGCATGGCCACACAATAGTACCCCCAATTCAAATTATGCCTCACAGTAGTGCAACTTTATTCACAATTTATAATTCGATAGTGTCCCTTATTCACATTACATCACACAGTAGTACCACTTTACCTTATATACGTTAATCCTCACAGTAGTGCCCCTTTTTCACATTACATCACAGTGAATTGCTCCTTATTCACATTATGCCACACCATATTGCTCTTCATTCACATTAGACTACACAGTAGTGCCCTTTCTATACGTTACGCTACACAGTAGAGCACCTTATACACATAATGCCACACATTGGTAATGCATTTAAACAAATAATACCACACAGTAATGCCCCTTACACATATGACACACATTATTAATGTCCTTATAAACATAATGCGCCTTACACATTATGCCAACCCTTATTAATGCCCTTATACACATAATTTCCCTTACAAATATGCCACATTGTTAATGCCCTTATACACATAATGACACACATAATGTCCCTTACACATATGCCGCACATTATTAGTGCCCTTATACACATAATGACACACATAGTGCCCCTTACACATATGTAACACATTATTAATGCCCTTATACACATAATGACACATATAGTTCCTGGCGTGAGTCAACTGACAGCTCTGCTAATGTCGGGCACCTATTTTTTATGAAAATGCATCTTACGTGCATTGCTATTTGGCTAGGATGCACAAGCAGCTTCTGCTGATTAAAATGATATGCAGCATGCTTATATACTGTGTACGACTGTGGCTGTATCTGCATACGAAATGCTACACACAGAATATAGACATGCCGCATATCATTTTAATCAGCAGAAGCTGCTTGTGCCCCTAGGCATACCAGATGCCATAGGCAACTGCCTAGTTTGCCTATGCCTAGGGTCGGCTCTGTAGGCAATGAATGGGCACTCTAACTCACAAGATGCCCTAAGAGCAGAACTGTGGCAGGGCATGCTGGGATGTGTAGTTCTGCAGCAGCTGACTACCCCTGCAATACACTATGGTTCTCAATTTCATATACAGTGCATCTGGAAAGTATTCACAGAGCTTCACTTTTCCACATTTTGTTATGTTACAACAGGGCTGGCCAAACCGGTTCTCGAGATCTACCAACAGTTCATGTTTTCCAGGCCTCCTGGAGACCTGTAGAATTGTCAGTTAGGAATGAATGCAGCACATTAATTATTAATGACTACACCTGTGCACTAGCTAGGTGGGCTGGAAAATGTGAACTGTTGGTAGATCTCGAGGACTGGTTTGGCCAGCTCTGTGTTACAGCCTTACTCCAAAATGGAATAAATTCATTTTTTCCCCTCAAAATTCTACACACAATACCCCATAATGACAACATAAAAAAAGTGTTTTTTGCGATTTTTGCAAATTCATTAAAAATAAGAAACTAAGAAATCCCATGTACTCACAGCCTCACGTACTCACACGTACTCACATTTATTCACAGCCTTTGCCATGAAGCTCATAATTGAGCTCAGGTGCATCCTGTTTCCATTGATCATCCTTGAGATGTTCCTACAGCTTAATTGGAGTCCACCTGTGGTAAATTCAGTTGATTGGACATGATTTGGAAAGGCACACACCTGTCTATTTAAGGTCCCACACTTGACAGTGCATGTCTGAGCACAAACCAAGCATGAAGTCAAAGGAATTGTCTGTAGACCTCCAAGACAGGATTGTCTCGAGGCACAAATCTGGGGAAGGGTACAGAAAATTATCTGCTACTTTGAAGGTCCCAATGAGCACCATGGCCTCCGTCATCCGTAAATGGAAGAAGTTGGAACCAACAGGAATCTTTCTAGAGCTGGCTGGCCAGCCTTCTAAACTGAGCGATCGGGGGAGAGGGGCCCTAGTCAGGGAGGTGACCAAGAACCCGATGGTCACTCTGTCAGAAAAACAGCATTCCTCTGTGGAGAGAGGAGAACATTCCAGAAGGACAACCATCTCTGCAGCAATCCATCAATTAGGCCTGTATGGTAGAGTGGCCAGATGGAAGCCACTCCTTAGTAAAAAGCACATGGCAGCCTGCCTGGAGTTTGCCAAAATGCACCTGAAGGACTCTCAGACCATGAGAAACAAAATTCTCTGGTCTGATGAGACAAAGATTGAACTCTTTGGCGTGAATGCCAGGCGTCATGTTTGGAGGAAACCAGGCACCGCTCATCACCAGGCCAAAACCATCCCTACAGTGAAGCATGGTGGTGGCAGCATCATGCTGTGGGGATGTTTTTCAGTGGCAGGAACTGGGAGACTAATTAGGACAGAGGGAAAGATGAATGCGGCAATGTACAGCGACATCCTGGATGAAAATCTGCTCCAGTGCTCCTTGACCTCAGATTGGGGCGACGGTTAATCTTTCAGCAGGACAACGACCCTAAACACGCAGCCAAGATATCAAAGGAGTTGCTTCAGGACAACTCTGTGAATGTCCTTGAGTGTCCCAGCTAGAGCCCAGACTTGAATCTGATTGAACATCTCTGGAGAGATCTAAAAATGGCTGTGCATCAACGCTTCCCATCGAACCTGATGGAGATAGAGAGGTGCTGCAAAGAGGAATGGACAAAACTGCCCAAAGATACAGATAGAGCCCTGCTCATCTAGCCTTCTCTGGTCTGCCATTGGGCAACAAGGTTTATTAGCATAAAACTTTAATCTATTGTTCTCAGCTGCAGTACAATACAGAGAGAACAATACAGCAGGGGATTAAGTCATTACAGCAGGGGATTAAGTTCAACAGCACTGGCTCAATTAATCCTATTAAAGGGATAGATGAGCAGGGCTCCATCTGTAGATGTGCCAAGCTTGTGGCATCATATTCAAAAAGACTTGAGGCTGTAATTGCTGCTAAAGGTGCATCAACAAGAATTATGGTTCAAAAAGGGTTGAGATCACCTAAAGGATAAAAACGGGGCAGACTAGATGGGCCTAGTGGTTCATATCTGCCATCAAATTCTATGTTTCTATGTAACAAAGTATTGAGCAAAGGTTGTGAATACTTATGTACATGTGATTTCTTAGTTTTTTTATAAATTTGCAAAACTTTTTCACATTGTCGTTATGGAGTATTGTGTGTAGAATTTTGAGGGAAAAAATAATTTACTCTAGTTTGGAATAAGGCTGTAACATATCCAAATGTGGAAAAAGTGAAGCGCTGTGAATACTTTCCGGATGCACTGTATATATATCATATATATATATATATGTATAGTTACCCCGGTGCGGCACTCGGTACTTAACAAACGGACTCTGGAGACCAGTGTAGTTCAACAACGTTTCAGTGCTCGCTAGCACTATCGTCAGGTTTATAAGATTAAACAAGCCATTACATACCTTAAATACATGTGCACCCGTGAGAGACGCCGCGCCGGAGGTCGAGGAAGAACCTCCTCCTTTCCGGACACAGCTGATTACGTCATCCTAAAGTGACTCCCATCACCATAGTAACATACAAACATTAAAACAACGGATCTGTAAACGCAGAATCACATAGTTATAGAATCAAGATAACATTAGTCACTATCTCAACTACATATTGATACAAGTATCTGATCATCAAAAACAGTTAAAACTCAAGTACTCATTTAGCCCGCGCGGGGCTACTACATCCAACCGGTGAATCCATTGGACCTCACGTTGAATTAATAACCGGTTTCTATCACCACCTCTTACTGGTTTTTTTACCCAGTCAATCATCCTATATTTAATGCTTGCAATTGAATGTTTTTGTTCTGCAAAGTGACGTGCAACAGGTTGATCTGATCTAGTGCTGCTACTTAAAGCTGCTCTTATTGCAGATCTATGCATAGCCATACGATCTTTAAATCTCCCCTGGGTCTTTCCTATATATGAAAGACCACAGGGGCAGATAATCTGATATACAACATAACTTGAATTACAAGTAAGATGGTGACGGATCAGAAATTTTTTACCTGTATGGGGGTGATAGAATGAATCCCCTGGTATCAAATAACTGCAAGTAGTGCAGCCGCATTTAAAACATCCAGAAGCTTTCTTAGAGAGAAAGTGAACAGGTTTATTTTCCTCATATTTACCTATGTCAGCATGTACTAATAAATCCCTGAGATTTTTCCCCCGGGTATAGCATGGCATAGGATTTGTGTCTCCAAAAGGCAATTGTCGATCAGATTTAATAATATGCCAACTATCTTTAATTACCATGTTCACCTCCCTTGAGTGTGTGTTAAATTGATTGACAATGGGCATCTTATTATTCCGTTGATTGGTATTGATTTTTTTAAGTAAGGAATTCCGATCTATTCTTAAAACTTTGTCTCGAGTATGTAAGAGCATTTCTCTAGAATAGCCTCTTACTACTAATTTTTCAATAAGAACTTCAATTTGCTCAGTAGCAATCTCACTATTCGAATTAATTCTCCAGATGCGTAACATCTGGGAATATGGTAATGAGTTCTTTAATTTGCCCGGGTGACAACTGTTATACTGTAATAGTGTATTTCTATCAGTTGATTTTATGTGCACAGATGTTACAAACTGGTTACCAATTAGTTTAATATCAACATCTAGGAAATCAATTCTTTCCTGACTCATACGGTAAGTAAATTTAACCGGACATGCACTAGAATTATTATCTTCCATTAACTTCACAAAAACATCCACAGGCCCTGTCCAGACAATAAATAAATCGTCAATAAAGCGAGTATATAATGCAATGTGAGACGATACACCCAAATCTAAAAAGAATAACTCCTGCTCGACCCCAAACATAAAAATATTGGCTATTGCCGGGGCTACTGCTGAGCCCATCGAGCAGCCACTCATTTGAATATAATATTTTTTGTCGAACAGGAAATAATTCTTCTTTAGAGTAAACTCTAAGAGTGCTAGACAAAAGTCAATAAATGCCATATCAAAGATATTACTTGCAATCAAAAAACCTTTCACTGCAAATAGACAAGAATCATGTGGAATTATTGTGTATAAGCTAACCACATCAGCGCAGATCATCCATGAATTTTCCGGGATCTCACGCAGTGTGGTCAGCTTATTCAGAAACATTGTTGTGTCCAACAAAAAGTTCTTATGCTGTTGTACTAAAGGTTGAAATATTGCGTCCAGATATGTAGAAATTGGTTGTGTCAACGAACCTCTAGATGACACAATTGGTCGTCCTGGTGGTGGCAATACCCCCTTGTGCACCTTAGGGAGAGTGTAAAGAAGTGGTGCCACTGGATACTTAGGTAATAATGCATCTGCTAATTTCTGATCAATGATTTCATTCTGAACTGCATCCCTTAAGATATCCCCCAATTCTCTATGGAATGTGTCCACTGGATCACCCGGTAACAGTTGATAAGTCTTATCATCCAATAATTGGCGTAAGATTTCACTCCGATAGTCTTGGACATCCTGTAGGACAATCGCCCCTCCTTTGTCCACCGGTCTTATGATTATCTCATTATTCCTAGATAGAGATTCTATTGCTCCTCTCTCCTCTGGTGTCAAATTCGGGTGGATCTCTCTGTGACGTTTTGTAACATTCTGAACTCCTCCATCTACTATGCGCATGAAGGTCTTGAGACTGGCATTATTGGTGTTAGGATCAAATGTTGATTTAGGTATTATCTTTTTCAGCTGTTCAGGAATAGGCCTCTTTTGTTCCACTGGTTCCATTACCTTTTGCCTATTAAAAAATTCTTTAATTTTCAATTTCCTAAACATCTGATGTTTTTCTTGTTGCCACTTAAAATCATCGAAGTATGTAGTCAGGATATAAGATAATCCCTTGCTTAGCAAAGATCTTTCCGCTTTTGATAGATCATATGAAGATAGATTTATAATTATTTCTTCCGTGGTGCTGGTGGTTTCTTGGCGGGGTTTGAGCCTTTTGCTTTGGCCCCCCCTCCTGGTTCTCTTGCATCTTTTGCCAATAGCTTTGCTCGTGTTTGAGCCCCTAAAGGGATTGATCCAGACATAGAAATTTCTGAGTCACTGTTGGTACTATTGAACTCTTGTGAGGATGATCCTCCATAGATATCTTTTTTCTGATTCCGACGAAAAAATGGTCGTCTGTTACTGTTGTTCCTGCCCCCAGATATCCATTGGTAAACCGTGTGTGATTCATAATCCTGTTGTACTTTTGAGAATTTTTCTCTCTTAAATTTCAATAAATAACGCCTGTACGTGGCCACTTGGTTTTCCAATTTTTTCATCCAATCACCTTCAGGGTCAGTGCTCAATGCTACTGCATGTTGGGTTTCAAATTGTTTGATTTTTTCCATTAATGCTGTTTGTTCCTTTTTAGAAAACTCTATGATCAGAAGCATTAAATCAAATGAACAGCGATTTAATATGCCGATCCATTTTTTACAAAATTGTGGATCTTGCCTCCCCACTGTTGGGCCATTTTTCATGCGTAGCCCTCTCGGTATAATCTTTGCTCTATAATGATCACTCAATGACATAGCATGGAAATGATAATCTATTTCTTTTCTTTTCATTTTCCATAAATCTTTATATAGAGTATCACCGGTAGCTGCCTCTGGCTGTTTATTAAGACACTGTGTCTCCAGAATAATCTCAGCTTCAGCATCTGAGAAACCAAAAATCTCACTCCCAGAGAATAATGCAGGGTTAAAAGGATAATCAATTTCAGTATCTCCGCCTTCAGCCATGATTCCACCTGATACAATCTGTGTGAATAGTACAGGTAACTATGTGACAAATGAGTTTTTTGATTCAATATACCATGTCCACAATCTTTCCTGTGAGAAATATCACAATCATAAATTTCTATAAGCTCCAAAGAGACACAGTCCGTTGTAAATAATCACACCCAGTGACTTTCAGTGAATAAAAACGGGTAAACCTGTACTCCGATACTTTTTCAATTATCAGGTGCCATGACAATTAGGACTGTAAGCACAATCCACATTATACGGTAGCATAGGTCCGGCACTCCTCGATGAAGCTATAGTAATATACCGGTGCCTTCACATGTACTGCAGTACATACATATAGTTACCCCGGTGCGGCACTCGGTACTTAACAAACGGACTCTGGAGACCAGTGTAGTTCAACAACGTTTCAGTGCTCGCTAGCACTATCGTCAGGTTTATAAGATTAAACAAGCCATTACATACCTTAAATACATGTGCACCCGTGAGAGACGCCGCGCCGGAGGTCGAGGAAGAACCTCCTCCTTTCCGGACACAGCTGATTACGTCATCCTAAAGTGACTCCCATCACCATAGTAACATACAAACATTAAAACAACGGATCTGTAAACGCAGAATCACATAGTTATAGAATCAAGATAACATTAGTCACTATCTCAACTAAATATTGATACAAGTATCTGATCATCAAAAACAGTTAAAACTCAAGTACTCATTTAGCCCGCGCGGGGCTACTACATCCAACCGGTGAATCCATTGGACCTCACGTTGAATTAATAACCGGTTTCTATCACCACCTCTTACTGTTTTTTTTACCCAGTCAATCATCCTATATTTAATGCTTGCAATTGAATGTTTTTGTTCTGCAAAGTGACGTGCAACAGGTTGATCTGATCTAGTGCTGCTACTTAAAGCTGCTCTTATTGCAGATCTATGCATAGCCATACGATCTTTAAATCTCCCCTGGGTCTTTCCTATATATGAAAGACCACAGGGGCAGATAATCTGATATACAACATAACTTGAATTACTAGTAAGATGGTGACGGATCAGAAATTTTTTACCTGTATGGGGGTGATAGAATGAATCCCCTGGTATCAAATAACTGCAAGTAGTTCCTTTTTAGAAAACTCTATGATCAGAAGCATTAAATCAAATGAACAGCGATTTAATATGCCGATCCATTTTTTACAAAATTGTGGATCTTGCCTCCCCACTGTTGGGCCATTTTTCATGCGTAGCCCTCTCGGTATAATCTTTGCTCTATAATGATCACTCAATGACATAGCATGGAAATGATAATCTATTTCTTTTCTTTTCATTTTCCATAAATCTTTATATAGAGTATCACCGGTAGCTGCCTCTGGCTGTTTATTAAGACACTGTGTCTCCAGAATAATCTCAGCTTCAGCATCTGAGAAACCAAAAATCTCACTCCCAGAGAATAATGCAGGGTTAAAAGGATAATCAATTTCAGTATCTCCGCCTTCAGCCATGATTCCACCTGATACAATCTGTGTGAATAGTACAGGTAACTATGTGACAAATGAGTTTTTTGATTCAATATACCATGTCCACAATCTTTCCTGTGAGAAATATCACAATCATAAATTTCTATAAGCTCCAAAGAGACACAGTCCGTTGTAAATAATCACACCCAGTGACTTTCAGTGAATAAAAACGGGTAAACCTGTACTCCGATACTTTTTCAATTATCAGGTGCCATGACAATTAGGACTGTAAGCACAATCCACATTATACGGTAGCATAGGTCCGGCACTCCTCGATGAAGCTATAGTAATATACCGGTGCCTTCACATGTACTGCAGTACATACATATAGTTACCCCGGTGCGGCACTCGGTACTTAACAAACGGACTCTGGAGACCAGTGTAGTTCAACAACGTTTCAGTGCTCGCTAGCACTATCGTCAGGTTTATAAGATTAAACAAGCCATTACATACCTTAAATACATGTGCACCCGTGAGAGACGCCGCGCCGGAGGTCGAGGAAGAACCTCCTCCTTTCCGGACACAGCTGATTACGTCATCCTAAAGTGACTCCCATCACCATAGTAACATACAAACATTAAAACAATGGATCTGTAAACGCAGAATCACATAGTTATAGAATCAAGATAACATTAGTCACTATCTCAACTACATATTGATACAAGTATCTGATCATCAAAAACAGTTAAAACTCAAGTACTCATTTAGCCCGCGCGGGGCTACTACATCCAACCGGTGAATCCATTGGACCTCACGTTGAATTAATAACCGGTTTCTATCACCACCTCTTACTGGTTTTTTTACCCAGTCAATCATCCTATATTTAATGCTTGCAATTGAATGTTTTTGTTCTGCAAAGTGACGTGCAACAGGTTGATCTGATCTAGTGCTGCTACTTAAAGCTGCTCTTATTGCAGATCTATGCATAGCCATACGATCTTTAAATCTCCCCTGCGTCTTTCCTATATATGAAAGACCACAGGGGCAGATAATCTGATATACAACATAACTTGAATTACAAGTAAGATGGTGACGGATCAGAAATTTTTTACCTGTATGGGGGTGATAGAATGAATCCCCTGGTATCAAATAACTGCAAGTAGTGCAGCCGCATTTAAAACATCCAGAAGCTTTCTTAGAGAGAAAGTGAACAGGTTTATTTTCCTCATATTTAGTAGTAAGAGGCTATTCTAGAGAAATGCTCTTACATACTCGAGACAAAGTTTTAAGAATAGATCGGAATTCCTTACTTAAAAAAATCAATACCAATCAACGGAATAATAAGATGCCCATTGTCAATCAATTTAACACACACTCAAGGGAGGTGAACATGGTAATTAAAGATAGTTGGCATATTATTAAATCTGATCGACAATTGCCTTTTGGAGACACAAATCCTATGCCATGCTATACCCGGGGGAAAAATCTCAGGGATTTATTAGTACATGCTGACATAGGTAAATATGAGGAAAATAAACCTGTTCACTTTCTCTCTAAGAAAGCTTCTGGATGTTTTAAATGCGGCTGCACTACTTGCAGTTATTTGATACCAGGGGATTCATTCTATCACCCCCATACAGGTAAAAAATTTCTGATCCGTCACCATCTTACTTGTAATTCAAGTTATGTTGTATATCAGATTATCTGCCCCTGTGGTCTTTCATATATAGGAAAGACCCAGGGGAGATTTAAAGATCGTATGGCTATGCATAGATCTGCAATAAGAGCAGCTTTAAGTAGCAGCACTAGATCAGATCAACCTGTTGCACGTCACTTTGCAGAACAAAAACATTCAATTGCAAGCATTAAATATAGGATGATTGACTGGGTAAAAAAACCAGTAAGAGGTGGTGATAGAAACCGGTTATTAATTCAACGTGAGGTCCAATGGATTCACCGGTTGGATGTAGTAGCCCCGCGCGGGCTAAATGAGTACTTGAGTTTTAACTGTTTTTGATGATCAGATACTTGTATCAATATGTAGTTGAGATAGTGACTAATGTTATCTTGATTCTATAACTATGTGATTCTGCGTTTACAGATCCGTTGTTTTAATGTTTGTATGTTACTATGGTGATGGGAGTCACTTTAGGATGACGTAATCAGCTGTGTCCGGAAAGGAGGAGGTTCTTCCTCGACCTCCGGCGCGGCGTCTCTCACGGGTGCACATGTATTTAAGGTATGTAATGGCTTGTTTAATCTTATAAACCTGACGATAGTGCTAGCGAGCACTGAAACGTTGTTGAACTACACTGGTCTCCAGAGTCCGTTTGTTAAGTACCGAGTGCCGCACCGGGGTAACTATATGTATGTACTGCAGTACATGTGAAGGCACCGGTATATTACTATAGCTTCATCGAGGAGTGCCGGACCTATGCTACCGTATATATATATGTATATATACAGGAAAAAAGCATCCGGCACTCTGATTAAAAGGACAAATTGCTTGGGTGCCCTCCAAATAATCGTATACACAGAGTATCCTTCCCCACCTGTGGCTCAGGTGTTTTGCGGCGAAGGAACAGGCGGCACTCCAAGGGCTTGTGTAAAAGCTGATTTAGTATTCAAAACATAGTGACAAAAAGCAAAAAAACAAAATACAGGTATCTTACAACGTTTCAAGGCATGGCAGCCTTTTCATCAGGTAAGTAAACCCTGGTGCTGTGAAGAAAACAAAACGAACGTTTTGGTTCGTTTTGTTTTCTTCACAGCACCAGGGTTTACTTGGGACCCACTCTCCGGGAGAGCCACCGATTGACTTTATCATTCAACTGGCGGAAGCAGTTTTGAAGTTGAATCACTTCTCATACTTGGATAAGTATTATGTACAGCAATCCGGGACCGCTATGGGTTCAAATTTGGCGCCGGCATACGCTAACATATTTATGTCGGCCTACGAAAAGAAGCATATTCTACCAACATATGGGGCCCATATTTGTATGTATAAACGCTTCATCGACGACATCTTTATCCTATGGACCGGGACGACAGAGATGTTTCATCAGATGGTGCAGGCATTAAATGAACTGGATAATCCGGTGAGATTCACACACCAGATAGATGACCAGCAGATCCACTTCCTGGATATTACGGTCTCCATACATAACCATGAGATCAGCACTACGCTCTTCAGGAAACCCACAGACAGGAACACCCTCCTCCTATCTACTAGCCAGCACCCACCAGCACTAAAAGAGAACCTACCCATCTCCCAATTCTTGAGAGTCATGAGGAACAACTCCAACCCATTAATTATGGAACAACAATTGGACGATATGTCGCACAGATTTAAAGATCGTGGATACACCAACGGCTGCCTACAGCGATGTCTACACAAAGCCCGTGAAAGATTTACATCAATAAACAACGCTGAGTCCAACACCAGCACTATACTGGCAAGCTCCACCAACAAAATCGACAGGATGGTCTTCACTACAACCTTCGACAGTCAGTCAGGCAAAATAAACAAAGCACTGCGAAAGAGGTGGCCTATCATCTCATCGGATGCAGCACTGAAGGCGAAGAACCTACGACCTCCTATGATGGCTTACAGGAAATCACCAAACCTTAAACAGCTCCTATTGAGACCAACAGCGAATCCCACTGCCCCTAACAGGACAACCTGGTTGCAAGAGCAGAAACCAGGATGCTATAAATGCACCGGTTGCACCACATGCCGAAGCATGCTCACCGGACCCACCTTCCCGCACCCACATTCTGGACGCCCTATCAAGATTAAATATAAATTACACTGCCTGATGGACCATGTCATTTATATCCTCGTATGCCCCTGCGGACTATACTATGTCGGGATGACATCGAGAAGATTCCGTGATAGAATGGCTAATCATAGGACTACCATCCACCAGGCGATTGAATCTAAGAAAGCAGAACAACCTGTACCGAGGCACTTTCTGACCCATCATCACCAAGTATCCAATCTCAGGTGCAAACTTATTGACTGGGTACCACCACCCACCCGTGGCGGAGACCGCATCATGAGTTTGAAACGAAGAGAGAGCTTCTGGATCCACAGATTAGACACTATCTCCCCTAGAGGGATGAATGAAAATAACCCCCTCTCAATATTTCTGGGGTAATAGAGCAGTTATTAAGGACCGCAGCCGAAAGAAAAAAACTTTTTCCACTAGACTCTATCCAGGTGTGATGGAGATACGCTGAGGTGAACTGTAGCAAAGCTATGAATACCTTTACCACGAGTCTGGTTAACACTTGTTTATTATTCCTATGTTTTTGTAAGATACTTAGATTAAATCCAAAGTCCCATGATTACATAGTAACAACGATATGACCGTTCACTAACATTTTCTGCCCGGGTGTGACGCGCGTAGCGCACACTTATATGACTGTATTAAATTGATTCTCATTATGTACTATGTGTGAGTCTCCAGGTCCCCATTATACCCACCTCACCAATATTAGTTTATTTTTTCAATATCCCCTATGTTCACATTGGGCCAAGCCATTAACCTTAATATATTTGCACTTAATATATTTGCACTTTTGTTGCACTTGAACTGTACATTGTGCATCCTCCTATACTATTTGTGGCCTGAAACGCATATTCCGCCGTGTGGAACGCATAACTTCCGGTTTGTAACCGGAAGTGACGATGCGTTACCATGGATACCCGCGATCCAGCCGTGACAACTAACGGCTGGGTGCGCAGGGCGCAGGGCGGGAGACACTACAGACAAGTCTGTGCAACGGGATAGACTGGATTTATCCCCCATTAGTGCCACTTTTGTTACATTTGTTTAAACGGCCGGCGGAACGGGACTTCCGGTATGACCGGAAGTGACGTCACGGCCATATGGACTTGTGACCCTTTCAATAATTAGCTCTTGGGTATATATTCAGGGGGCCTGGGAGGCAACATGCAGATCCTGGTTCCTGCTTTTGATGTTGACTCTGATGCTGCTGTTTTCCTGATTTTGCTTTAAGAGACTGGCTAATACCTTGAGAAAGGTCCAATTCAGGACCGAAACGTTGGTGAGCCTTTTTGTTATATACTCTGCTTGTGACATGAAGATACACATGGAACCAAGTTTTTGTGAATAAATGACTTTATTGCATATATTATAACAAGTCTGGAGAGTGCTATCTTTCCCCACGGTTAATGTGGAGAAACGCTGTACTATATATATATATATATATATATATGCAAAAGGAAATATTACAGTGCCACTTGTGAGGTGAAATCTCAGTAATAGCAAGAGAAATGAAGTACCCCAACAGTGCGTACAAGGCAGCTAGTAGTGCAGTACCCCAACAAGAGGCTTTTCCCACCTCCCACGTGAAACATGCAATAAAAACCAAATACGTGGGATACCGCTTGACCAGCGCCTTACTACACTTGAACAAATGCTTTTTCAATTTGTTGAATCCGTACACCTCCTTCCGGTTTTCTGTATATGAAGAGGCTCTCAGACCTCAGGCACGTGATTGGTACCGGAAAGAGAAATAAGGGGCTAGATAGTGTTTAAAATTTAATAACATACAAAACATGTATTAAAACAAATTTCCAACACAAAACCACATAAATGTGGTAGAGACATAAGATACTGGTGCTGACACCCTAAGTGTCGGTGGAAGTCTTGGCTAATTACCGGCTCTTTGAAGAAAACGGGCTCATATGATTGTGATAGACAGATGTCTAAACGGAGTGTATCGCCAGGCTGCAGCTCCGGGATTCCTCAACCACAGGATTCTTTCAAAGGTCGGGTCAGTCTGTACTCCTCATCGTCCACGTTTGGGGTCAGTCCATAAATAGAGCACCCACGTGTTACGACCCTCCCCGGGTCTTTCTCAAGGTCAGCTCAAAGTTTCAATGTCTCCCGAAGCTATCTGCCCCATATATGAACACCACTTCCACATCCTATTGGTCCCAGCACAGCTGATCCCTATACATACATTAGCTAGAAGTCCATAGACACTTGCGCTAGGACCTCCCTTCGTGATCATCTAGAGTCCCTAGCAACCCCAATCACAAACAGGTATCCCGCGTGACGTGACCTTCCGGTTCCGCTTTCTCGCGGTTACATCCGGTGACGTGCTCTCCTGTGCGTTATGCGTTCCACCGGCTTTATTTGCTTCAACCTTTCCCCCTCCAGAGGTCCGATCACGTGGTATCTTAAGAGTCATACGTCTGGTTCTCCTCAATCACATGTCCTCTTAGTTTCCTAAGACGTGTGGTAACTGGTTGATCGAGGCAGTACCCGCATCATCCGTTGTCATGGTGATGCATCATAGAAACGGGATACATTGTCGTGTAGGGGTAATACTGGCATCTTTAATAATTCCTTATCCCGAAGTTTGGTTATCCAATAGCCTTAATAAATTGGGAAATACACATATTAAAAACACATATTAAAAACATATACATACTCCATCAAGCAAAGTCTAAAAGTATTCAGATTTGGAGAGAGACAAAGTATTCTACAAAAACCACTTCATCTCGAAATCTAAATTAAGACCTTTTGGGTGAAGTGTTCCCCATTCATAGATGGCCCTCATCAATCTCAGTAAGACTATATAAACGAATAATATGTTACAAGTGTAATAAAACACACTAAAAGCCCACATAACCGTATCAAATGGTGTCAGCCAAACCCTAAAAATACAACACTGGTATAGTATTGTTAAAAAGGTATAAAAAATGGGGAGATAGGGGTACCGGCGACAAGTGCGGCTAAAAACAGTGGTTTGATGTGCTTAAAATTAAAAGCCAAAAAAAGTTATAAAATTATAAAACCAAGTTTTAATGTATATTAGAGTAAAAACAGGTTCAAAAACAGGAGTTTAAAATACAAGAAAATTATTTTTTTCATATAAAAGACCATATGAAAATAAATGTAAAGGAAAGGAAATCAGACTTAACTTGAAGACAGTGGGGGGGTCAATGCAGGCCCAACGTGTTTCGTCTCATCAGACTTCTTAATATTTTCATATGGTCTTTTATATGAAAAAAAAAATTCTTGTATTTTAAACTCCTGATTTTGAACCTGTTTTTACTCTCATATACATTAAAACTTGGTTTTAAAATTTTATAACTTTTTTTGGCTTTTAATTTTAAGCACATCAAACCACCGTTTTTAGCCGCACTTGTCGCCGGTACCCCTATCTCCCCGTTATATATATATATATATATATATATATATATATATCACATAGCTATTGTAGTTTTCCTGTTAGAACTTCGTATTGCTTATTTATTTTTCAACTTCTTATTGGTTAATATTTTTTTTCAGTTTTTAATAAGACTACTGCTGTTAAAGAATGTTGTACTCAGTATAAGTCTAACCATATGTTGAAAGAAGCTGCAGGTTACCACTTAGAAATCAAAAGTTACTTTTTCCAGATTGCACAATTCATTTACTGAATAAATGAGATTAATTAGACTGGTGTTAGAGTGGTGCCGTTGAGTGAGCAATATAAGAAAACTGCTCTGGTAGCAACATATGTAATTGATCATAATTTGTGTAAATTACTAACAAAAGTGCTAGCACATTTCTGAAATTAGATATTAGAAAGAAAGAGAGCCGATTTTATATCAATCAGGATTTTATACTTTTTATTATTGACGCTGTTAACGGGGTGTCACAATGAAATACTGTATGATGCACTTATATATGGTATTCATTTACTAAGAACAAAAATAGTACAGCAATGCGAGAGATATTGGAATGAAAGAGTTCATACAAAGGCATTTATTATGTGCCCACAGCCCTTTCCCTGAGGCCTTTCCTATAGCTGTTAAATACTAGAGATGTGTGCCCATGTTTTGGATATGTATTAACTTTACGTTTAAGTGTTGGATTTGGTTTTGCCAAAACCACCCTTACCTGTTTTGGTTTTGGACCTGATTTTCTTTGTTATTTTTTGTTATTAGCAATAATCAATTAAACCAACTCGCACATACTTTCAATAGAAAACAATCCGACACAGAAATTTCAAAAGAATCGTGTGTGGAATATAATTGCTCAAAAGTAGCAGTAGTAGTAAACTAACAGCAAAGGAAAAAAAAACATGTTTAAAATAGCAACAGCAAACATTGATTAGCCCCTACACAAGTACACATGCCCACAACACATGCCTATTCTCAGTGCCCAATCTGTACCCTCCTCCATTGGACCCTGGGCCACTAATGACTGGAACTCTGTGCCCATGCAAAGCTCCCCAAAATGTACTCAACCATACAAACAGCATTCCGTACCTGCGGGACACAGTGCAGGTCAGATACAGTGTGGGTTACAGTGCATGTCGGCTACTGTGTGGGTTGGATACAATACAGGTTGGATACAGTGCATATTACAGTGCAGGTCAGACACAGACTGGGTCGGATACAGTGCAGATTATAATGAAGGTTGGATACAGTTTGGGTCGAATACAGTGCAGGCCAGATACAGTGTATGTCGGATACAGTGCAGGTCATATACAGTGCTGGTTGGATACAGCGCAGGTCAGATACAGTGCTGGTCGGACACAGTGTGGGTTGGATACAGTGTCCATTGGATACAGTGCAGGTTACAGTGTTGGTCAGATACAGTGTGGCTTGAATAAACCAATAATGCACTTACTGTGACAGTAGGAAGGAGGGTAGTAAATGCCTCTCATGCTGGATTGTGTGTATATTGTGACTGAAGCAGGATGAGAATGCAGTGATGCTGGGGGATGCCTTGCTTAGCAATTTATGTGCACTCTGCCCGCGGGTGTCATCAGTGCGGGGGTGCCGCTGGTGTCCTCAGTGTGAGGGGTGCTGCGGTGTCCTCAATGTGGGGGTAGTCGGTATCTTTCATGCACTCTGCCCTGCTGTGTCTTCTGTAGGTGGTTGCCGGGGGATGGGGGGGGGGGGGGGGTGTAGCCTGGCTGTTCCCAGGTGTGTTCCACAGGCCCTTTAAAATAAAAAAAAAGTCAGCTGGGGGCATACTGCAAGATTTCAATGGGAATGACTGTGCCCATTGAAGTCTATGTTGAAGTGTTTATTGGCTGAGACTCTTTCATCCAATCAGCAGTCTGTCCCCCAATGGGATGCTGAATTGGTACCCAAATCCAAAACTCGTAAGATCTGACAGCGGGAAGATGATGTTTTGCCTCATTTTAGAATCCCAGGCAGGCCAGAAAATCTTTGTCCCAGCCCTGATCCCCTGGTATCTCATAAGTTTGGGTGGGCTTAGTTCTCTGAGAGCTGAGCCTGCACATCTCTATTAAAAATTATTAAATGTTTTCAGAATAATGATCATTGATTACAATATACGAAAGACCCAGAATACCCATGAACATTCTTGTTTTCACTGGCTAGGCTAAGATTCAACATAAGGGGTACATTTACAGTAATAGCCCGCAAATTTAAGGCAGTTGTGAGTTGAGGTGATTTAGATGCAAGACTTGAACCTGGTTTTGTAATTAGTACCACTTTTGGGGGGATATCCAATTAGCCCTGGTAATTTACCGGAGCTAATTGACCCGCCGGGGGCTCTCTAATTAGCCTTGATAAGCCGCCACGAGCGGCGGCTTATCGGGGGTCACCTGATGCTGCACCGGGTGCTGGCTCCTGACAGCTTCCAGTGCGGTGCTGCAGTTCCGGCTCCCTCCAGTTACATGACCGCTCCCCATAAGACCGGGGGCGGGGAAAAATGGGAGATTCGGGCCGTGGCGCTGCCCCAGCTTCCCCACCGGGGTTAAGCGCCTAGTGCCGGCTCCTGGGCTGCAGCGCCCTCCCTGCAATCCCAGCCTGCCACTGCTGCGGCAGGTATGGGACACTGCAGGTCGCCGCGGTTATCAGGGATTTTGTTTCGCCTGCCTCATGCAAAAACGGGGCTGTTTCTACCGAAAACACACAGGTTTCACTGAACCTGTGTGTTTTCGGGACGTCAGCTTTTTTGTTTACGGGCGATCCATATTGGATAGCCTGTAAAAAAAAGATCAGTGAAACGTCGGAAAAAAGTGTCCGATGTTAATTCACTGGTAATTGGATATCCCCCTAAATCTAGCAGCTAAAATGCTTAAAAGTTGTGACTGCAACTCAAAGGCCTAAAGTATATATTTAATTGGATAACTTTTGCTCCATACAGGTAATCTTTATAGAGAAAAACAAATTTATAGGTGAATTTTGACAGTAAAAAAAATAAAACTTACGTCTGTAATAAATAGAGATGAGCGGGTTCGGTTCTCCAAGATCCGAACCCCCCCGAACGTCACCTATTTTACACAGGTCCGAGGCAGCCTCGGATCTTCCCGCCTTGCTCGGTTAACCCGAACGCGGCCGAACGTCATTATCCTGCTGTCAGATTCTCGCGAGATTCGTATTCTATATAAAGAGCCGCGCGTCGCCGCCATTTTCACTTGTGCATTGGAGATTGAATGGAGAGGACGTGGCTGCGTTCTCTCCCTGAAAAGCTCTGTAATCTGTGCTCAGTGTGCTGCAAATGTCTGTGCTCAGTGTGCTGCAAATATCTGTGCTCAGTGTGCTGAAAATATCTTCGTTCTCTGCCTAAAAACGCTCCATATCTGTGCTCAGTGTGCTGCAAATATGTGTGCTCAGTGTGCTGCATTGTGGGGACTGGGGACCACCAGTATATAATTATAGTAGTACAGTACAGTAGGCCATTGCTGTATCTTGCAGCTCTGTGTCAAGTATACTATCCATATCTGTGCTGCATTATTGTGAGCAGTATATAGTAGGACAGTGCAGCATTTTGGTGACCAGCAGTATACATATAGTACAGTACAGTAGGCCATTATTGTATCTTGCAGCTCTGTGTCAAGTATACTATCTCTGTGCTGCATTATTGTGAGCAGTATATAGTAGGACAGTGCAGCATTTTGGTGACCAGCAGTATACATATAGTACAGTACAGTAGGCCATTGCTGTATCTTGCAGCTCTGTGTCAAGTATACTATCTCTGTGCTGCATTATTGTGAGCAGTATATAGTAGGACAGTGCAGCATGTTGGTGACCAGCAGTATACATATAGTACAGTACAGTAGGCCATTGCTGTATCTTGCAGCTCTGTGTCAAGTATACTATCCATATCTGTGCTGCATTATTGTGAGCAGTATATAGTAGGACAGTGCAGCATTTTGGTGACCAGCAGTATACATATAGTACAGTACAGTAGGCCATTGCTGTATCTTGCAGCTCTGTGTCAAGTATACTATCTCTGTGTTGCATTATTGTGAGCAGTATATAGTAGGACAGTGCAGCATTTTGGTGACCAGCAGTATACATATAGTACAGTACAGTAGGCCATTGCTGTATCTTGCAGCTCTGTGTTAAGTATACTATATCTGTGCTGCATTATTGTGAGCAGTATATAGTAGGACAGTGCAGCATTTTGGTGACCAGCAGTATACATATAGTACAGTACAGTAGGCCATTGCTGTATCTTGCAGCTCTGTGTCAAGTATACTATCTCTGTGCTGCATTATTGTGAGCAGTATATAGTAGGACAGTGCAGCATTTTGGTGACCAGCAGTATACATTTAGTACAGTAGGCCATTGCTGTATCCTGCAGCTCTGTGTCACTTCTAGTATCCTGATCAGTGCTCAATATCTGCTGCATTGTTGTGACCAGTATGTATACTGTACTGTGCGACGTATGTTATACACCTGGTGATTTTATACATCCTGTAATCTGTACTGAGCGATGTGTGAGATACACCTGGGGATTATACACCCTGTATACTGTACTGTGCAACGTTTGTGATACACCTGGTGATTATACACCCTGTATACTGTACTGAGTGATGTGTGAGATACACCTTGGGATTGTGAGATACACCTTGGGATTATACACCCTATATACTGTACTGTGTAATGTGTGAGATACACCTGGGGATTATACACCCTATATGCTGTACTGTGTGATGTGTGTGATACACCTGGTAATTAATTATACACCCTGTATACTGTACTGTGCGACGTGTGTTATACACCTGGTGATTATACATTCTGTAATCTGTACTGCGCGATGTGTGAGATACACCTGGTAATATCTGTGCTCAGTGTCAGTGCTGCATTGTGGTGACCAGTATACTACAGTACAATAGTCCATTGCTATTCTCGCTGCTCAGTGTCAGTTCTCCGTAGTATCATCAGTGATCAGTATAATCAGTTCTCAGTATAATCAGTGCGCTGTTAGACATGTGCCCATTTTCCGCCATTAGTGCAGTGGGATTTAGTCAATTGATGAAGTTATTGTGTCCCCAGTACAAAATCCCATCTAGATTCCACTTCACTAAGCAGGCGATAGCGAGATTTTACCAATTAATATCATTGATTTATAATTATTAATTACAGTGATCTTACCAAATAATTCCAGTGATTTTGTCATTTTCTTCCAGTGATTTGGACCAATAATACCATTGATTAGAATGAATAATTCCTATGATTTTGTCATTTTCTTCCAGTGATTTGGACCAATAATACCATTGATTAGAACAAATAATTCCTGTGATTTTGTCATTTTCTTCCAGTGATTTGGACCAATAATACCATTGATTAGAACTAATAATTCCTGTGATATTGAGGTGTTTGTGTCACTTAGCTTAGCCATCCAGCGACCACAGTGCACCTCTTATTCTCTTTTCTTTGCATCATGTGCTGTTTGGTGACTATTTTTTTAAGTGCCATCCTGTCTGACACTTCCGTATATGTCCAGTGGTACTGCCATTTGATATAATTCCCGACATTACTACCATTTAATTCCAGTGATTTTGTCATCTTCTTCCAGTGATTTGGACCAATAATACCATTGATTAGAACAAATAATTCCTGTGATTTTGTCATTTTCTTCCAGTGATTTGGACCAATAATACCATTGATTAGAACTAATAATTCCTGGGATATTGAGGTGTTTGTGTCACTTAGCTTAGCCATCCAGCGACCACAGTGCACCTCTTTTTCTCTTTTCTTTGCATCATGTGCTGTTTGGTGACTATTTTTTTAAGTGCCATCCTGTCTGACACTTCCGTATATGTCCAGTGGTACTGCCATTTGATATAATTCCCGACATTACTGCCATTTAATTCCAGTGATTTTGTCATCTTCTTCCAGTGATTTGGACCAATAATACCATTGATTAGAACAAATAATTCCTGTGATTTTGTCATTTTCTTCCAGTGATTTGGACCAATAATACAATTGATTAGAACTAATAATTCCTGTGATATTGAGGTGTTTGTGTCGCTTAGCTTAGTCACACAGCTACCTCATTGCGCCTCTTTTTCTCTTTTCTTTGCATCATGCGCTGTTTGGGGACAATTTTTTTAAGTGCCATCCTGTCTGACACTGCAGTGCCACTCCTAGATGGGCCAGGTGTTTGTGCCGCACTCTTGGGTCGCTTAGCTTAGTCATCCAGCGACCTCGGTGCAAATTTTAGGACTAAAAATAATATTGTGAGGTGTGAGGTGTTCAGAATAGACTGGAAATGAGTGGAAATTATGGTTATTTAGGTTAATAATACTATAGGATCAAAATTACCCCCAAATTCTATGATTTAAGCTGTTTTTGAGGGTTTTTTGAAAAAAAACACCCGAATCCAAAACACACCCGAATCCGACAAAAAAATTTCATAGAGGCTTTTCAAAAATGCGTCCAAATCCAAAAAACGGCCGTGGAACCGAATCCAAAACCAAAACACAAAACCCGAAAAATTTCCAGTGCACATCTCTAGTAATAAAGAATGTCCTGATTTCCACTCACTTGATTTATTTAAAACATATACAGTAGATAAAGCCACACAAAGAAAACATATAGTACTATCTAAAAACTATGATGAAAGTAATGTCACTCTAAATACAGATCTACATCTGCATTACCAATGCCAGCTTCAGGGTTTTAGGAGATTAAAGTGTTCCAGTCTCTAGAGATTCTATTTTTATTAAGTAGAGAATAATCAAACAAAGAAGATCCAAAAAAATCAGGAAAACTTTATCAATTCAACAGAGATTTAGTATCAACATGTTTCATGGCTTAAATTGTAGTCAATATAGTATGCTGAGTATGTAAAATAAATACAAACTACAGATTACAAAGAGTGCCATTGTTGATTAATGGATTAAATTGAAGGCGAGATTGATGAAGAGTGGCATTGTTCTATAAACAAAAGTTTATCTGACTGTATTTAAGACAATCTTACAGTCTAATTTATTATTAAGAAAATGGAATTACAGCATTTAAACTATATCTAAATAGATACAACAATCAAGGTCAAACCAAATAACTATAACAATTTACAAACACATGCATAATCTGCCCCACTGGCTATTTGGTTTTCTAATGTCATCCTTATTGTTACCCAGTTTATTCCCCATTTCTTCCATTCTCCCTAATTTACAGTATCTATCTGTCACACAATACCTGGTACTTCCTACATCTCTCTTCGGTTCCTACCCTTACTCCAGCTGTTACAGTACCTCAACAAGCCTCTCATCTGCCCACTTCCTCTCATCTGGTCATCAAAGCCTACCAGTCCTCTTCCTAACCCTTTCCTATCACCTCTCCTCACCACTTCTCTACTTGTCACTCTTTTGAGCTTACATTCCAAACCCTCCAATAGAAACAGAAATTTGCCATTTTGTGACATAATAGTTGTACAGGTAAAATTCCTTGATGGGCTCAACTTTCTGAGGGCCTCACCTCCACCTAGGGGTGGAGTAATTTAGGGGTCAGTAACTTAGTGTAGCATGAGCAGGGATAAACCTGGTTTCTTGATTTGTATTTAAGTAAACTACACCAATTTTTGCCCTCCTGCCAATCAAAGTGGGTGGTCCTGACACACCCCTGACTCCTCCTTTGTAAAAAGCCTCTGTTCTTTGCATGTCAAATCCCACTGGTGGTTGGTCGGACTCCTTAACCTTGGGCTATTACCACTTGATTCTAGAGATGAGTGGGTTCGGTTCTCTGAGAACCGAACCCTACTGAACATCATGTCCCGATCCCAGATCCGAGTCCAGCTCGGGTTTTCCACCTGACTCGGAAACCTTAATGAGGCAAAACATCATCATCCCGCTCTCGGATTCTCGTGGGTTTTGGATTCCATATAAAGAGCCGCGCGTCGCCGCCATTTTCACTCCAGTCCTGGAGAGTGTAGCGAGAAGATGTGTATCTCTCCTCAGTGTCTGTCCATGCGGGAAAGTGGTGTGGTGACCTGGTCTGTCTTATGTGTGTCATTCCAGTGCTGTGTTGTGCAGCATCAGTCCAGTGGTGGTATCTTGTGCTGCATCAGTCCAGTCAGAGTGGTGGTGTCCTCTGCTGCCATATGTCCACTGCTGCTGTATAAGTCCAGTCCAGTGGTGCTGTGTTGTGCTGCATCAGTCCAGTGGTGGTGTCTTGTGCTGAATCAGTCCAGTCACAGTGGTGGTGTCCTCTGCTGCCATATGTCCAGTGCTGCTGTATAAGTCCAGTCCATTGCAGTAGTGCTGTGTTGTCCTGCATCAGTCCAGTGGTGGTGTCCCTGTGCTGCTGTATAAGTCCAGTGGTACTGCCGTATAAGCCCAGTGATCCTGCCGTATATGTCCAGTGATTCTGCCATATACATCCAGTGATACTGCCATATAAGTCCATTCCAGTGGTACTGCCATATAAGTCCAGTGATACTGCCACATAATTCCAGTGATAGTGCCGTATATGTCCAGTGGTACTGCCATATAAATCCAGTGGTACTGCCATATAAATCCAGTCCAGTCGTACTGCCATATATGTCCAGTGGTACTGCAGTATAAGTCTAGTGATACTGACATATAATTCCAGTGATACTGCTGTATATGTCCAGTGGTACTGCCGTATATGTCCATTGGTACTGCCGTATAAGTCCAGTTGTACTGCCGTATAATTCCAGTGATACTGCCGTATAAGTCCAGTCCAGTGGTACTGCCATATAAATCCAGTGGTACTGCCGTATAAGTCCAGTGGTACTGCCATATAAATCCAGTCCAGTGGTGCTGCTGTATAAGTCCAGTGGTACTGCCATATAATTCCAGTGATACTGCCGTATATGTCCAGTGGTACTGCCATATAAATCCAGTGGTACTACCATATAATTCCAGTAATACTGCCATATAAATCCAGTGGTACTGCCATATAAGTCCAATGGTACTGCCATATAATTCCAGTGATACTGCTGTATAAGTCCAGTGGTACTGCTGTATAAGTCCAGTGGTACTGCCGTATAAATCCAGTCCAGTGGTACTGCTGTATAAGTCCAGTGGTACTGCCATATAATTCCAGTGATACTGCCGTATATGTCCAGTGGTACTGCCGTATAAATCCAGTGGTACTACCATATAATTCCAGTAATACTGCCATATAAATCCAGTGGTACTGCCATATAAGTCCAATGGTACTGCCATATAATTCCAGTGATACTGCTGTATAAGTCCAGTGGTACTGCTGTATAAGTCCAGTGGTACTGCCGTATAAATCCAGTCCAGTGGTACTGCTGTATAAGTCCAGTGGTACTGCCATATAATTCCAGTGATACTGCCGTATATGTCCAGTGGTACTGCTGTATAAATCCAGTCCAGTGGCACTGCCATATAATTCCAGTGATACTGCTGTATAAGTCCAGTGGTACTGCCGTATAAGTCCAGTGGTACTGCCGTATAAATCCTGTCCAGTGGTACTGCTCTATAAGTCCAGTGGTACTGCCATATAATTCCAGTGATACTGCCGTATATGTCCAGTGGTACTGCCGCATATATCCCGTGGTACTGCCGTAAAAAAATGTCCAGTGATACTGCCATATAATTCCAGTGATACTGCCATATAATTCTAGTGATACTGCAGTATAAGTCCAGTGACACTGCAGTATAAGTCCAGTCCAGTGGTACTGCCGTATAAATCCAGTGGTACTGCCGTATAAATGCAGTCCAGTGGTACTCCTGTATAAATCCAGTCCAGTGGTTCTGCCTTATAAATCCAGCCCAGTGGTACTGCGGTATAAATCCAGTCCAGTGGTACTGCCGTATAAATCCAGTCCAGTGGTACTGCCATATAATCCAGTCCAGTGATACTGCCTTATATGTCCAGTGGTACTGCCATATAAAGTCCAGTCCAGTTGTACTGCCATATAAGTTCAGTGGTGCTGTCCTGTGGTGTATATTATTTACTCCAAATAAAGGGGTTATTAATATTTATTCCAAATAATTTTTACAGATTTTGCCCTGTGTGGTGTAGAGGTACGTTCTCCTGTGCTGCATTTTTGTTATACAGTATAACTCCAGAAAAATAATAGAGAATAAAAATTTGGAGGATAAAATAGGGAAAGATCAAAAACCACTTCCTCCTACTACTACTGCTGCTGCTGCTGCCGATGCTGTTGTTGCTGCTGGGATTCGATCATCATCCCAGAGGAAAGTTGGAAGACCACTTGCACTACTTCAACTAAGCAAATGACTGTCCAACAGTCCTTATCGAGGAAGATTAAGTATGACAGCAGTCACCCTGTTGCAAAGCGGATAACTGAGGCTATGACAGCTATGTTGGTGTTAGACGTGCGTCCATTAGTGCAGTGGTTTTGCAGTGCCACTCCTAGATGGGCCAGGTGTTTGTGCCGCACACTTGTGTCGCTTAGCTTAGTCATACAGCTACCTCGTTGCACCTCTTGAACATCTTTGCATGATGTGCTGTTTGGGGACTAGCTTTTTTAAGTGCCATCCTGTCTGCCACTGCAGTGCCACTCCTACAGTAGATGGGCCAGGTGTTTGTGCCTCACACTTGTGTTGCTTAGCTTAGTCATACAGCCACCTCATTGCATCTCTTTTACTTCTTTGCATGATGTGCAGTTTGGGGACTAGTTTATTTAAGTGCCATCCTGTCTGACACTGCAGTGCCACTCCTTAGCTTAGTCATCCAGCAACCTCGGTGCAACCTGCACTGACTGTGTGTTTTTAACAACACATATCACATTTTGTCTTGTAATTTTTTTGGTTTTCATTTTAATATTTCACAGCTACAGGCTTTTAAATATATTCTAATAAAAGTTACATTTTATGTTTCAATTTATTGTTTGAGTGCGCCACTTCAAGTCCAATTCTTTTCTGTCTTTGTGTATAACTTTATATTGGCAACAAAATATTCAGTGGCAGCACCCCCCTACATAATTCAAACATATGATATAGAATATAACAAGGGGTTTTCTTTGCTTTATCCTTGAATTTTCATACTTTGCTAGTGCAGTAGTATCCCCTTTCCCTTTTCCCAGTAATGTATTATTATGTTACCCTCATACTGCTACTGAACTTCTTGTAATATGTAACATCTGAAGTTCCCCATGCTGTATATGCATTTATCTTTTTACTGCTCTGTACGGTGCTGCAGGATTGGCGTTGCACTATAAATAAAAATAAATCATAATTATAGTATGATTAATTCATACATATTGAAAGGTTAAGAAAATGTGATATGTGAGAGTTGACTGAAATTATAAAAATAAGCATATTGCAATAAAATATATCAATAAACTGTATTTTGTGAGAAAAACTGCAAAGTGTTAACGAATAAAGGGGATGGCTGCAAACGGGCATGGCTGTCTAAGTCGACCTGAAAAGGTCGACAGTGTGTATGTCAACCCTAAAGGGTCGACACCTGAAAAAGGTCAACATGACAAAAAGGTCAACACGGAAAAGGTCGACATGAGATAAAAAAAAAAATTTGGGATGTCATTTCCTCCGTAAAGTGACTGGGAACCCCAATCAGTGCACCACGTTCCCTCACATGGCTTGCTTCACTTGCCATGCTTCAGTAAGCTGCCTTGCTCCACTACCACAGAGCTCAGCACAGGTTACTATTCCCAGTCATAGTCCACGTGGATCGTAAAGTATGAAAAAAGTAAGAATTTTTTTTTTAAAGTTGTGTCAACCTTTTCCTATGTCGACCATTGAAATGTCGGCCTTTTGTTCATATTGACCATTTATTTCCCATTTGCATATTTTAAAACCCATAAAGTATCTATATTACTCCTATACTTCAGTGGATGGCTGTATTCAGTATAGTGTTCTATTTAAAACTGAACACAAACAAAGAAATGCACAAGCAGCCTGACTTCATTCCAACAGTTGCTGATTAGAGAGTATCAACTGCAGTCTTGCCACACTGCATCATATATTTCATATGCATCTTTTTTGCAGGAAAATCTGTCAAATGTAATCTGGTGGACAAATTATGATTAATAGGTAAAATATGGCATGACACACATGGCACTAGATAGCAGAGTACTCTCTTATGCTAGGTACATGCCATACAATAATTGTACCAATCTCCCAGTAAGTAGGGCATCGGCCTGATTTCTTGCATAGTGTCTTCAAATGTTTGTTTCGCTGATAAATTGGAAGAATCTTACTCACAAACCCGACCATTCAGCTAAATCGACCAGGATCTACAATCTTGGCCACAATATCCCAATGTCAGGATCCGGCTTGGGACCGGTCTTTACTCACCGCGGCACCGGCTTTCTCTGGTTGGGCACGGGTCAGGCGCCGGGTGTGGTGGCAAGTAGCCGCATTGAATGGTCTTTCCAGAGTTTAGTGGGACTTCTGCAGTATACACTGCGGCAGGGTTCCATCTGGATGCAGGACATCGGGGCAGCCATGTTGCTCTGTCAGCTGACTGGACTGATTTCCAGTGGGATTCTTGGTAATTTTCTGCTGACTCTCTTCACCAATGGCAAGCTGCCTGAGGGTATATAAGCAGGATCCTGGGAACAGGAAATCGCCTGAACAACTTCCTTCTCTAGTGCCTGCTAGTGCATGTTACTGTTTGCAGGATTCATTTTGTGTCTCCACGTGTTCTCTGGTGCTGGTTGCCACTGGCTATCTCCAGAGTTCTCCAGCATCCATTATTTCTTCTGAGTTCTCAAGTACCGATTGCCATTGGATATCTCCAGCATTGATTAACATCGTTTACTTCTTCAGTGTTCTCAAATACCAATTGCCATCGGTTATCTCCTGCACTGACTAACATTGATTACTTCTTCAGTGTTCTCAAGTACCAAATGCAGGGCTGTTTCTAGACAATTTGGCTCCCAGTGTTAAAAAATGCCCCCCCAACATTCAAAAATGCGCCCCCCCATAGACACCCAAAAAATATTTTGAGCACGTCTTCGGTGTGCACGCTTCAGGCGAGCGGGCGTGGCCTTGTTTAATGGGCGTGGTATCACTAAAATGGGCATGTCCTCGCAGGAAAAGACTTCCTTGCACCCACACGGTTGCATCATTGCATTGCGACGCAATCACATGATTCTGCAAAACTCTGCTCCCCGAGTGGAGTACTATGGAAAAGGGAGAAGAGGGAGCAGAATAGGAGCCATGAAGTGCCACAGCAGGTGCCCCGTGCGATCGTACGGCGCGCCCGCTGTGAGAAACAGTACTGACCGAGTGCCATCGGTTATCTCCAGCATTGACTAACATCGATTACTTCTTCAGTGTTCTTAGGTTTGCCATCGATTATCTCTATAGTTCTCAACATCATATAATATTGACTGTCTCAAGTGGCCAACAGTGCTGATCTCAACAGCTATCCTCAGTGGTCTTCTATTCAGAACTATTCTTCTTTAGATATCTTCAAGTGCCAACTGCTCTCGGTTATCTCTAGTATCTTTTCCTTAACAGTTCATCTACTAACTACTGGGTACCTGTCCAGGGGACTGTGACCTGCTTGCTGGGTGCAGCGAAGCCCAAAATGCGAATGCCTCTGCTGGTCAATTAGGCAGAGGAGTTCGCGGGGGGGGGGGGGGGGGCGGCAATGCTCTGTTTCCTAGGCAGAGACGGAGCGCTGCAGCATTGCAGGGGTGGAGGCAGGCAAACGTGGGCGGCATCATAAAAACTTGAATTTCTACAATGAAGTAGACATTGCAATGCGTTTGCAATTTCTGCTTCATCAAGGGGGGGGAGGAAGCGGTCAGGATGCTGGGCGGCCTTGACGTGCGATGGGCAGCCCACAGCATGCATGCATTCACAATGATTGCAAATTCTGCTAATTAGAATTTGCAATCCTTACTGGATCGGGCCCACTGTGCGCTATTCAGAGATTAACTGCTAAGTAGAACCATTCCTGTCTTGCTTTATGGAAATCTGAAGACTTAATATGACAGACAGACATGCAAACTAAATACATGTATCAAACATTCTAAGGACTTTCATACTAAGTAACTGTATGTATTTACAGGTTGGGTATAGAATCTCGGCGGCCGGGATCCCGGCGGTAAGAATACCGATGCTGGGATCCCGGTTGCCAGAATGTCGGCAGTGGGGCGAGCGCTAGTAAGCCCCTTGCAGGCTTGGTGGCTCTCTCCGCCGCCACAGGTTCTGTTTCCACTCTATGGATGTCTTAGTGCAGCTGTCGGTATTCTCGGTGGTCGGAATTCCAGCGTTGGTATTCTGACCGCCGGGATCCTAATCGCCGGGATAGTAACTACATCCTGCATTTACTTATTTTTGCTGCTCTAGTAGATTGTAAAAAACAATATTTTCTAACAATCACAATTGATATCCTACTTCTAAGTGAATGAACTCACATAATCATATATGTACAACTAGTCAGTTTTGCAGCTTGGAAACTAATAATAAACTGCAAAATATTGGCTCTCTAGAGGTCCAACAATAGATGAAAATTAGAATCCACATTCTATTCTATACTAACAGGGAGAGGCACAGTTTTCCAGACCTCCTTAGGTCTTTTAGAATGTGTCAGATAGTAATGAACACACCTTTGTGCCAGCTAAGACAAAGGTTACCAAACTCGGCCCTCAAGACAACCGAACAGTCAAGATTTTAAGTTTATCCATGCTTGGCTACAGGTAACTTAACTAGTAACATAATCAATTTGATTTAACTAACCTTGCTAAACCATGGAAATCTTTAAAACCTGAACTGTTAGGGTTCCTTGAGGACCGAGTTTTGGAACCACTGAGCTGGGAGATCAGTACAAACTAGAGATGAGCGCCTGAAATTTTTCGGGTTTTGTGTTTTGGTTTTGGGTTCGGTTCCGCGGCCGTGTTTTGGGTTCGAACGCGTTTTGGCAAAACCTCACCGAATTATTTTTGTCGGATTCGGGTGTGTTTTGGATTCGGGTGTTTTTTTTCAAAAACACTAAAAAACAGCTTAAATCATAGAATTTGGGGGTCATTTTGATCCCAAAGTATTATTAACCTCAAAAACCATAATTTACACTCATTTTCAGTCTATTCTGAATACCTCACACCTCACAATATTATTTTTAGTCCTAAAATTTGCACCGAGGTCGCTGTGTGAGTAAGATAAGCGACCCTAGTGGCCGACACAAACACCGGGCCCATCTAGGAGTGGCACTGCAGTGTCACGCAGGATGTCCCTTCCAAAAAACCCTCCCCAAACAGCACATGACGCAAAGAAAAAAAGAGGCGCAATGAGGTAGCTGTGTGAGTAAGATTAGCGACCCTAGTGGCCGACACAAACACCGGGCCCATCTAGGAGTGGCACTGCAGTGTCACGCAGGATGGCCCTTCCAAAAAACCCTCCCCAAACAGCACATGACGCAAAGAAAAAAAGAGGCGCAATGAGGTAGCTGACTGTGTGAGTAAGATTAGCGACCCTAGTGGCCGACACAAACACCGGGCACATCTAGGAGTGGCACTGCAGTGTCACGCAGGATGTCCCTTCCAAAAAACCCTCCCCAAACAGCACATGACGCAAAGAAAAAAAGAGGCGCAATGAGGTAGCTGTGTGAGTAAGATTAGCGACCCTAGTGGCCGACACAAACACCGGGCACATCTAGGAGTGGCACTGCAGTGTCACGCAGGATGTCCCTTCCAAAAAACCCTCCCCAAACAGCACATGACGCAAAGAAAAAAAGAGGCGCAATGAGGTAGCTGTGTGAGTAAGATTAGCGACCCTAGTGGCCGACACAAACACCGGGCCCATCTAGGAGTGGCACTGCAGTGTCACGCAGGATGTCCCTTCCAAAAAACCCTCCCCAATCAGCACATGATGCAAAGAAAAAGAAAAGAAAAAAGAGGTGCAAGATGGAATTATCCTTGGGCCCTCCCACCCACCCTTATGTTGTATAAACAAAACAGGACATGCACACTTTAACCAACCCATCATTTCAGTGACAGGGTCTGCCACACGACTGTGACTGATATGACGGGTTGGTTTGGACCCCCCCCAAAAAAGAAGCAATTAATCTCTCCTTGCACAAACTGGCTCTACAGAGGCAAGATGTCCACCTCATCTTCACCCTCCGATATATCACCGTGTACATCCCCCTCCTCACAGATTATCAATTCGTCCCCACTGGAATCCACCATCTCAGCTCCCTGTGTACTTTGTGGAGGCAATTGCTGCTGGTCAATGTCTCCGCGGAGGAATTGATTATAATTCATTTTAATGAACATCATCTTCTCCACATTTTCTGGATGTAACCTCGTACGCCGATTGCTGACAAGGTGAGCGGCGGCACTAAACACTCTTTCGGAGTACACACTTGTGGGAGGGCAACTTAGGTAGAATAAAGCCAGTTTGTGCAAGGGCCTCCAAATTGCCTCTTTTTCCTGCCAGTATAAGTACGGACTGTGTGACGTGCCTACTTGGATGCGGTCACTCATATAATCCTCCACCATTCTATCAATGTTGAGAGAATCATATGCAGTGACAGTAGACGACATGTCCGTAATCGTTGTCAGGTCCTTCAGTCCGGACCAGATGTCAGCATCAGCAGTCGCTCCAGACTGCCCTGCATCACCGCCAGCGGGTGGGCTCGGAATTCTGAGCCTTTTCCTCGCACCCCCAGTTGCGGGAGAATGTGAAGGAGGAGATGTTGACAGGTCGCGTTCCGCTTGACTTGACAATTTTGTCACCAGCAGGTCTTTCAACCCCAGCAGACCTGTGTCTGCCGGAAAGAGAGATCCAAGGTAGGCTTTAAATCTAGGATCGAGCACGGTGGCCAAAATGTAGTGCTCTGATTTCAACAGATTGACCACCCGTGAATCCTTGTTAAGCGAATTAAGGGCTGCATCCACAAGTCCCACATGCCTAGCGGAATCGCTCCGTGTTAGCTCCTCCTTCAATGCCTCCAGCTTCTTCTGCAAAAGCCTGATGAGGGGAATGACCTGACTCAGGCTGGCAGTGTCTGAACTGACTTCACGTGTGGCAAGTTCAAAGGGCATCAGAACCTTGCACAACGTTGAAATCATTCTCCACTGCACTTGAGACAGGTGCATTCCACCTACTATATTGTGCTCAATTGTATAGGCTTGAATGGCCTTTTGCTGCTCCTCCAACCTCTGAAGCATATAGAGGGTTGAATTCCACCTCGTTACCACTTCTTGCTTCAGATGATGGCAGGGCAGGTTCAGTAGTTTTTGGTGGTGCTCCAGTTTTCTGTACGTGGTGCCTGTACGCCGAAAGTGTCCCGCAATTCTTCTGGCCACCGACAGCATCTCTTGCACGCCCCTGTCGTTTTTTAAAAAATTCTGCACCACCAAATTCAAGGTATGTGCAAAACATGGGACGTGCTGGAATTGGCCCAGATTTAACGCACACACAATATTGCTGGCGTTGTCCGATGCCACAAATCCACAGGAGAGTCCAATTGGGGTAAGCCATTCCGCGATGATCTTCCTCAGTTGCCGTAAGAGGTTTTCAGCTGTGTGCGTATTCTGGAAAGCGGTGATACAAAGCGTAGCCTGCCTAGGAAAGAGTTGGCGTTTGCGAGATGCTGCTACTGGTGCCGCCGCTGCTGTTCTTGCGGCGGGAGTCCATACATCTACCCAGTGGGCTGTCACAGTCATATAGTCCTGACCCTGCCCTGCTCCACTTGTCCACATGTCCGTGGTTAAGTGGACATTGGGTACAGCTGCATTTTTTAGGACACTGGTGACTCTTTTTCTGAGGTCTGTGTACATTTTCGGTATCGCCTGCCTAGAGAAATGGAACCTAGATGGTATTTGGTACCGGGGACACAGTACCTCCAACAAGTCTCTAGTTGGCTCTGCAGTAATGATGGATACCGGAACCACGTTTCTCACCACCCAGGATGCCAAGGCCTCAGTTATCCGCTTTGCAGTAGGATGACTGCTGTGATATTTCATCTTCCTCGCAAAGGACTGTTGAACAGTCAATTGCTTACTGGAAGTAGTACAAGTGGGCTTACGACTTCCCCTCTGGGATGACCATCGACTCCCAGCGGCAACAACAGCAGCGCCAGCAGCAGTAGGCGTTACACGCAAGGATGCATCGGAGGAATCCCAGGCAGGAGAGGACTCGTCAGACTTGCCAGTGACATGGCCTGCAGGACTATTGGCATTCCTGGGGAAGGAGGAAATTGACACTGAGGGAGTTGGTGGGGTGGTTTGCGTGAGCTTGGTTACAAGAGGAAGGGATTTACTGGTCAGTGGACTGCTTCCGCTGTCACCCAAAGTTTTTGAACTTGTCACTGACTTATTATGAATGCGCTGCAGGTGACGTATAAGGGAGGATGTTCCGAGGTGGTTAACGTCCTTACCCCTACTTATTACAGCTTGACAAAGGGAACACACGGCTTGACACCTGTTGTCCGCATTTCTGGTGAAATACCTCCACACCGAAGAGCTGATTTTTTTGGTATTTTCACCTGGCATGTCAACGGCCATATTCCTCCCACGGACAACAGGTGTCTCCCCGGGTGCCTGACTTAAACAAACCACCTCACCATCAGAATCCTCCTGGTCAATTTCCTCCCCAGCGCCAGCAACACCCATATCCTCCTCATCCTGGTGTACTTCAACACTGACATCTTCAATCTGACTATCAGGAACTGGACTGCGGGTGCTCCTTCCAGCACTTGCAGGGGGCGTGCAAATGGTGGAAGGCGCATGCTCTTCACGTCCAGTGTTGGGAAGGTCAGGCATCGCAACCGACACAATTGGACTCTCCTTGTGGATTTGGGATTTCAAAGAACGCACAGTTCTTTGCGGTGCTTTTGCCAGCTTGAGTCTTTTCAGTTTTCTAGCGAGAGGCTGAGTGCTTCCATCCTCATGTGAAGCTGAACCACTAGCCATGAACATAGGCCAGGGCCTCAGCCGTTCCTTGCCACTCCGTGTGGTAAATGGCATATTGGCAAGTTTACGCTTCTCCTCCGACAATTTTATTTTAGGTTTTGGAGTCCTTTTTTTTCTGATATTTGGTGTTTTGGATTTGACATGCTCTGTACTATGACATTGGGCATCGGCCTTGGCAGACGACGTTGCTGGCATTTCATCGTCTCGGCCATGACTAGTGGCAGCAGCTTCAGCACGAGGTGGAAGTGGATCTTGATCTTTCCCTAATTTTGGAACCTCAACTTTTTTGTTCTCCATATTTTATAGGCAGAACTAAAAGGCACCTCAGGTAAACAATGGAGATGGATGGATTGGATACTAGTATACAATTATGGACGGACTGCCACGGTTAGGTGGTATAAAAAAACCACGGTTAGGTGGTATATAATACAATTATGGATGGACGGACTGCCTGCCGAGTGCCGACACAGAGGTAGCCACAGCCGTGAACTACCGCACTGTACACTGGTTGATAAAGAGATAGTAGTATACTCGTAACAACTAGTATGACGACGGTATAAAGAATGAAAAAAAAACCACGGTTAGGTGGTATATATTATAATACAATTATGGATGGACGGACTGCCTGCCGAGTGCCGACACAGAGGTAGCCACAGCCGTGAACTACCGCACTGTACACTGGTTGATAAAGAGATAGTAGTATACTCGTAACAACTAGTATGACGACGGTATAAAGAATGAAAAAAAAACCACGGTTAGGTGGTATATATTATAATACAATTATGGCTGGACGGACTGCCTGCCGAGTGCCGACACAGAGGTAGCCACAGCCGTGAACTACCGCACTGTACACTGGTTGATAAAGAGATAGTAGTATACTCGTAACAACTAGTATGACGACGGTATAAAGAATGAAAAAAAAACCACGGTTAGGTGGTATATAATACAATTATGGTTGGACGGACTGCCTGCCGAGTGCCGACACAGAGGTAGCCACAGCCGTGAACTACCGCACTGTACACTGGTTGATAAAGAGATAGTAGTATACTCGTAACAACTAGTATGACGACGGTATAAAGAATGAAAAAAAAACCACGGTTAGGTGGTATATATTATAATACAATTATGGTTGGACGGACTGCCTGCCGAGTGCCGACACAGAGGTAGCCACAGCCGTGAACTACCGCACTGTACACTGGTTGATAAAGAGATAGTAGTATACTCGTAACAACTAGTATGACGACGGTATAAAGAATGAAAAAAAAACCACGGTTAGGTGGTATATATTATAATACAATTATGGATGGACGGACTGCCTGCCGAGTGCCGACACAGAGGTAGCCACAGCCGTGAACTACCGCACTGTACACTGGTTGATAAAGAGATAGTAGTATACTCGTAACAACTAGTATGACGACGGTATAAAGAATGAAAAAAAAACCACGGTTAGGTGGTATATAATACAATTATGGTTGGACGGACTGCCTGCCGAGTGCCGACACAGAGGTAGCCACAGCCGTGAACTACCGCACTGTACACTGGTTGATAAAGAGATAGTAGTATACTCGTAACAACTAGTATGACGACGGTATAAAGAATGAAAAAAAAACCACGGTTAGGTGGTATATATTATAATACAATTATGGATGGACGGACTGCCTGCCGAGTGCCGACACAGAGGTAGCCACAGCCGTGAACTACCGCACTGTACTGTGTCTGCTGCTAATATAGACTGGTTGATAAAGAGATAGTATACAATACTACTAATATACTGGTGGTCAGGCACTGGTCACCACTAGTCACACTGGCAGTGGCACTCCTGCAGCAAAAGTGTGCACTGTTTAATTTTAATATAATATTATTTATCATGTACTCCTGGCTCCTGCTATAACAACCTGCAGTGCTCCCCAGTCTCCCCCACAATTATAAGCTTTATATACAATACATTGATGTGCAGCACACTGGGCTGAGCAGTGCACACAGACTGAGTCACTGTGTGACTGTGTATCGTTTTTTTCAGGCAGAGAACGGATATATTAAATAAAACAAACAACTGCACTGTCTCTGGTGGTCACTGGTCACTGTGGTCGTCAGTCACTAAACTCTGTCTGCACTCTCTTCTAATCTACAGTATCACAGCAATCTCTCTCTCTCTCTCTCTTCTAAATCTAATCTAAATGGAGAGGACGCCAGCCACGTCCTCTCCCTATCAATCTCAATGCACGTGTGAAAATGGCGGCGACGCGCGGCTCCTTATATAGAATCCGAGTCTCGCGAGAATCCGACAGCGTCATGATGACGTTCGGGCGCGCTCGGGTTAACCGAGCAAGGCGGGAAGATCCGAGTCGCTCGGACCCGTGAAAAAAAAAGTGAAGTTCGTGCGGGTTCGGATTCAAAGAAACCGAACCCGCTCATCTCTAGTACAAACGTGAACTATTAGGTCTTTAGACACCACTGTGCTACATACATTAATTGAAAAACCCCAGCTAAGTCTACAATGTGTTCCATAGAGATGTGCGGCAGGCACTTTCGTGTTTTGTGTTTAGGTTTTGGTTCTAATTCCCCACTCGTGATTGGGTTTGGTGGTAATTTTGATCCTACAGTATTATTAACCTCAATAACATTCATTTCCACTCATTTCCAGTCTATTCTGAACACCTTGCACCTCACAATAATGTTTTTAGGCCAAAAGGTTGCACCGAGGTGGCTGTATGACTAAGCTAAGCTACAAAAGTGTGCAGCACAAACACCTGGCCCATCTAGGAGTGGCACTGCAGTGGCAGACAGGGTGGCACTTAAAAAAACTAGGCCCCAAACAGCACATGATGCAAAGAAGAAAAAGAGGTGCAAGATGGAATTGTCGTTGGGACCTCCCACCCACCCTTAAGTTGTATAAACAGGACATGCACACTTTAACTAACCAGTCATTTCAGTGACAGGGTCTGCCACACGACTGTGGCTGAAATGACTGGTTTGTTTGGGCCCCCACCAATAAAGAAGCAATCAATCTCTGCTTGCACAGACTGGCTCTACAGAGGCAAGATGTCGACCTCATCCTCATCCTCCGATTCCTCACCCCTTTCAGTGTGTACATCCTCCTCCACATAGAGTATTAATTCGTCCCCACTGGAATCCACAATCACAGGTCCCTGTGTAATTTCTGGAGGCAATTGCTGGTCAAGGTCTTCCCGGTGGAAATTATAATTCATTTTGATGAACATCATCTTCTCCACATTTTGTGGAAGTAACCTCCTATGCCGATCGCTGACAAGGTTACCTGCTGCACTAAACACTCTTTCGGAGTACACACTGGAGGGGGGACAACTTAGGTAAAATAAAGCCAGTTTGTGCAAGGGCATCCAAATTGCCTCTTTTTCCTGCCAGTATATGTACGGACTATCTGACATGCCTACTTGGATGCTGTCACTCATTTAATCTTCCACCATTCTTTCAATGGTGACAGAATCATATGCAGTGACAGTAGACATGTCAGTAATTGTTGGCAGGTCCTTCAGTCCGGACCAGATGTCAGCACTCGCTTCTGACTGCCCTGCATCACCGCCAGCAGGTAGGCTAGGAAATCTTATCCTTTTCCTCACAGCCCCAGTTGTGGCAGAAAGTGAAGGAGGAGCTGTTGACGGGTTACATTCCGCTTGAGTTGACAATTTTCTCACCAGCAGGTCTTTGAACCTCTGCAGACTTGTGTCTGCCAGAAAGAGAGATACGACGTAGGCTTTAAACCTGGGATTGAGCACAGTGGCCAAAATGTAGTGCTCTGATTTCAACAGATTGACCACCCTTGAATCCTGGCAAAGCAAATGAAGGGCACCATCCACAAGTCCCACATACTTTGCGGAATCACTCTGTCTTAGCTCCTCCTTCAATTTCTCCAGCTGCTTCTACAAAAACCTGATGAGGGGAATGACCTGACTCAACTTGGCAGTGTATGAACTGACTTCACGTGTTGCAAGTTCGAAGGGTTGGAGAACCTTGCACAAGATGGAAATCATTCTCCACTGCGCTTGAGTCAGGTGCATTCCCCCTCCTTTGCCTATATCGTAGGTAGATGTATAGGCCTGAATGGCCTTTTGCTGCTCCTCCATCCTCTGAAGCATATAGAGCAGAGGTTCCCAAACTGTGTGCCGTAGCTCCCTGGGGTGCCTCGGGACACTTGCAGGGGTGCCCTGGGTTGGTGGTCCAGGACCAATTCAAATTATTCATGGTCAATATAATAGGCAAAACCAGTGCTGGTGGTAAAATATGTGGCCAAACAGAAGCAAATCTTGTCCCTCACCACACAACTGACAATAAGGATGACATATAAACGTGATCTACTTAATGTAATATTTCTTTCTAAATTTTCAATAAGAAATGTTTGGCCTTGGGATGCCGTGAAAAAATTCTGATATTCTAGGGCGCTGTGATTCAAAAAAGTTTGGAAACCACTGATATAGAGTGTTGAATTCCACCTCATTACCACCTCTTGCTTCAGGTGATGGCAGGGCAGGTTCAGGTGTGTGTGGTGGTGCTCCAGTCTTCGGCACGCGGTGGTTGAATGCCAAAAGTGGCCCGCAATTTTTCGGGCCACCGACAGCATCTCCTGCATGCCCCTGTCATTTTTCAAAAATTTCTGCACCACCAAATTAATTGTATGTGCAAAACATGGGATGTGCTGGAATTTGCCCAGATATAATGCACGCACAATATTGGTGAAGTTGTCCGATAACACAAATCCCCAGGAGAGTCTAACTGGGGTAAGCCATTCTGCGATGATGTTCCTCAGTTTCCGTAAGAGGTTGTCAGCTGTGTGCCTCTTATGGAATGCGGTGATACATAGCATAGCCTGCCTAGGAACGAGTTGGCATTTGCGAGATGCTGCTACTGGTGCTGCCGCTGCTTTTGTTGCTGCGGGAGGCAATACATCTACCCAGTGGGCTGTCAAAGTCATATAGTCCTTAGTCTGCCTTGTTCCACTTGTCCACATGTCCATTGTTAAGTGGATAGTGGGTTCAACTGCATTTTGTAGGATACTAAGGACACTCTCAGACGTCTCTGTACATTCTCGGTATCGCCTGCCTAGGGAAGTGGAACCTAGATGGGATTTGATACCGTGGACACAGTACCTCAAACAATTCTATAAGTCCCACTGAACTAATGATGGATACCGGATGCACGTCTAAAACCAACATAGCTGTCAAGGCCTCAGTTATCCGCTTTGCAAAAGGATGACTGCTGTCATATTTCATCTTCCTCACAAAGGACTGTTGGATAGTCAATTGCTTAGTTAAAGTAGTACAAGTAGTCTTCCGACTTCCCCTCTGGGATGACGATCGACTCCCAGCAGCAACAACAGCAGCGGCAGCAACAGCAGGCATACCACTCAAGGATCCTCCAGAGGAATTACAGTTAAGAGAGGACTCCTCAGTCTTGCCAGTGTCATTGCCTGCAGGACTACTGACGTTCCTGACTGAGGAGGAAGTTGACATTGAGGGAGTTGGTCGTGTGGCTTGCAGGAGCTTGGGTACAAGAGGAAGGAGGGATTTAGGTGTCAGTGAACTGCTTATGCTCTTACCCAAAGTTTCACAACTTGACACTGACTTCTGATGAATGTGCTGCAGGTGATGTATAAGGGAGGATGTTCCTAGGTGGTTGACATCCTTACCCCTACTTATTACAGATTTACAGAGGCAACAGATGGCTTGACACCTGTTGTCCGGATTTGTGGAGAAATAATTCCACACCGAAAAGGTGGCTTTTTTGGTATTTTTCTTAGGCATCACAATGGGCTTATTCATCCCACGGACAACAGGTATCTCCCCCGGTGCCAGATTTAAACAAACCACATAACCATCAGAATCCTCATCGTCAACTTCCTCCTCAGCACCAGCAACACCCATTTCCTCATCCTGGTGTACTACAACAGTGACATCTTCAATTTGAATATCAGAAACTGGACTGTGGTTGCTTCTTCCAGCACTTGCAGAGTGCGTGCAAATGGTGGAAGGAGCCTCCTCTTCCCGTCCAGTGTTGGGAAGGTAAGGCATCGCAACCGCCAACACACTTGGACTCTCCTTGGGGATTTGTGATACCATCTTAGAACGCACAGTTCTTTGCTGTGCTTTTTCCAGCTTACCTCTTATCATTTTTCTAACAGGAGGATGAGGGCTTCCATCGCCATGTGAAGCTGAACCATTAGTCATGAGCATAGGCCAGGGACTTAGTAATTCCTTGCCACTCCGTGTCGTAAATGGCATATTGGCAAGTTTACGTTTTTCCTCAGACCATGTAAATTTATTTTTTGGGGTCTTTTTACAGAACTTTGGCTTTTTGGATTTTCAATCGGACCAAAAAAGAAAAAAGAAAGAAGACTCTTTTTTGGGTACACTCTTAGAAAAGTCAAAAGTAGACTAGAATACAGAAAAATGAAAACATAATATATTTATTAATCAGAAATATAAAAATTCAAACAGTTGGTATATCCAAATTGTACATATACTGTAGAAAACAGACACAAAATATAACATATAAAAAGTCTCACATCTGTGATGTCTGGAATACAATTAATACATGAGATAATCTCATATGGACAAAAACAGAATGTACTGTATACTACAGAAATATTAATTAATAAGACCCTCATAGGGTTAATGCCTAAATCGTCAGTATTAATCAGTAGGACCCACATAGGGTTAATACTCAATGGACTCACAGGTATGCTCACAAAAAATAATAGTCATGGGTAATTCGTGAATACGCAAGTGTAGGAAATTAATTAGAAAGATATGACAGTACAAGGTTATCTTTAAAGAATGGAGAAAAGTAAATAGAGAAGAAAAAATGGGAAGTTGCGAATCTGCTGTCAGTGTTAGGCACAGAGTCTGTCAATAACTTAAACCTCTACTAAACTTGGTTTTCACAGGAGGTTCTGCATCCAAGTACTGACCAAGCCCAACACTGCTTCGCTTCCAAGATCGGAAGGGGTTGGGCATTTACAGTGTGGTATGACAGTAGGGGTATCAATACCCATTATACTCAGGGATCACTGATGTGTGTTCACATAATAAAAAGTATGCAGAAACAATTCAGACTTAGAAAAGATAAGAGAATATATAGGAGGATCTGCTGCCAGCATTAGGCAAAGGTATATAAGGTAGTGACAAGTCTCTACCATATACCAATGGATCACTGGTGAGAGTCCAGAAAATCACAAGAATAGAAAATAAGAGCACACAAGATAATTAGACAGACAATAACATGTGCGACATTAAATACAAATCGGATTCCAGTCATAAAGACAGCATCTGAAATATAGCATGTCTAATTCCAAAATAAATGGTGCATAAGAAAGGCTGACATAAACCTCTAGAATAGAGATATAAAAAATGACTGATGTGAAAGTTCTCGATGTTTAGTCAGTGAAAGAAATACACAGAAAAGACTGAACTGTGATATAATTAATTGGAAAAGAACTTAATAGTTCACAGGAATTATACAGCAGGATCACTGGAATTATTTGGCAGGATCACTGGAATTATCCAGCAGAATCACTGGAATTATACGGCAGGATCACTGGATTTATATGCCAGTACAACTGGAATTATACGGCAGGATCACTGGAATTATACGGCAGGATCACTGGATTTATATGGCAGGATAACTGCAATTATACAGCAGGATCACTGGAATTATACAGCAGGATCACTGGATTTATATGGCAGTACCACTGGACATATACGGCAGTACCGCTGGACATATACAGCAGTATCAATGGACATATATGGCAGTATCACTGGACATATACGGCAGTATCACTGGGCTGGACTTATATGCCCTTACCATTGTAATTATACGGCAGGATCACTGGATTTATATGTCAGTATCACTGGAATTATACGGCAGGATCACTGGAATTATATGACAGGATCATTGGAATTATACGGCAGGATCACTGGATTTATATAGCGGGATCACTGGAATTATACGGCAGGATCACTGGATTTATACGGCAGTACCGCTGGACATATACGGCAATACCGCTGGACATATACGGCAGTATCAATGGACATATACGGCAGTATCACTGGACATATACGGCAGTATCACTGAGCTGGATTTATATGCCATTACCACTGTAATTACAGTATGTGGCAGGATCACTGGATTTATATGTCAGTACCACTGGAATTATACGGCAGGATCACTGGAATTATACGGCAGGATCACTGGAATTATACGCCAGGATTAAAGGATTTATACGCCAGTACCACTGGAATTATACGGCAGGATCACTGGAATTATACGGCAGGATCACTGGAATTATATAGCAGGATCACTGGAATTATACGGCAGGATCAGTGGATTTATATGGCAGTACCGCTGGACATATACGGCAGTATCAATGGACATATAAGGCAGTATCACTGGACATATATGGCAGTATCACTGGGCTGGATTTATATGCCATTACCACTGTAATTATACGGCAGGATCACTGGATTTATATGCCAGTACCACTGTAATTATACGGCAGGATCACTGTAATTATACGGCAGGATCACTGTAATTATACGGCAGGATCACTGGATTTATACGGCAGTACCGCTGGACATATACAGCAGTATCACTGGACATATACGGCAGTAACACTGGACTGGACTTATACGCCAGTACCACTGTAATTAGACAGCAGGATCACTGGATTTATACTTCAGTACCACTGGAATTATACGGCAGGATCACTGGAATTATATGGTAGGATCACTTGACTTATACGGCAGGATCACTGCAATTATACGGCAGGATCACTGGATTTATATGGCAGTACCGCTGGACATATTCGGCAGTATCACTGGACTGGATTTATATGCCAGTACCACTGTAATTATATGGCAGGATCACTGAACTCATACACCAGTACCACTAGAATTATACGGCAGGATCACTGGATTTATACGGCAGTACCGCTGGACATATACGGCAGTACCGCTGGACATATACAGCAGTATCAATGGACATATATGGCAGGATCACTGGAGTTATATGGCAGGATCACTGGAATTATACGGCAGGATCACTGGAATTACACGGCAGGATAACTGGATTTATACGGCAGGATCACTGGATTTATACGGCAGTACCGTTGGACATATACGGCAGTATCAATGGACATATACGGCAGTATCAATGGACATATACGGCAGTACCACTGGACATATATAGCAGCACAGGGACACCACCACTGGACTGATGCAGGACAACACAGCACTACTGCAATGGACTGGATTTATACAGCAGCACTGGACATATGGAAGCAGAGGACACCACCACTGTGACTGGACTGATGCAGCACAATACACCACCACTGAACTGATGCAGCACAACACAGCAACACTGTAAAGGACTTATACAGCAGCACTGGGCATATGGCAGCAGAGGACACAACCACTATGACTGGACAGACGCAGCGCAAGACACGGACACTGAGGACACTGAGAGGACGGAGACATGTCCTCTCTCTACACTCTCCAATGCCGGAGTGAAAATGGCGGGGACCCACAGCTCCTTATATTGAATCCAACCCCTGTGAGAATCAGCAGGATAATGACGTTTTGCCTTGTTCTGGTTTCCGAGTCCGGCGGGAAAATCCAAGCTTGACTCGGATCCGGGCTCGGATGGTGAAGTCCGGTAGGGTTCGGTTCTCTGAGCCCCAAACCCACTCATCTCTAGTTCCTGAGTCATAAATCCCAAAGTAGACTTAAAAATTGATCTCTAAGGACTTACATAAACTGCAAAACATTAAAAAAAAATCCATCTTGCTTCAAGAAAATAGAAACAAATTGGAACTGCGCATATCATCCAAATAGAGACATTTATTCACTATCACAATATATAAAAACAATTGTACAATTACCGGCTGGATTTAAATATATTAAAGCATAAAACACTAAGTATACTAATTAATATCCTCAATAACTCCTAAAAAAAAAAAATTATAAAATTAACACACATGTCTAAATTTTTAAGAAACTTTTTTTGGCACATATGGTCGTTTCACTGATTTATATAACCATTCATAGGTGACTCCTGTAACCTTGCAGGCGTCCCTGCAATGCACAGCAAATAATTAAATGTCCACAGGACTCGTTAGTATAACAGCAAAGCAATGTTAGGATTCACTTGTTATACCCCTATATCTCTGGGGTTATACTAGATAACAGTCACTTGTGATGAAATGTCCCACGAACAATAGGTCAGCAAAGCGGTATTAGTAATAGTTATAGCAAGCTTGTAAATGTAGTTCCCTTTAGCACTAGGGTATTATTTAAAAGGCAGTCTCTGATCACTAAATGGCTATTAAAAACACTCTGGTCTAGGAGCGCACTCCCTATTCCCCCTTATAACTGGGGTCCGGATGTCCGGGTGCTGAGTAATTAGTAAGCCATTATGCAAAGATGCCCACAGAATGTCCTGTTAATAGTTTGGCCGGCCGGCTGTAAACTCACGTATCCAGTCCTCCTTCAAGAAAGCATATCTATGAATTTCTGGTGTCATCTTAATCATTTTCCTTTAGAATACATTGAAACAAGTTAATGTATCTTCCCAGCAACTGTAGGTTTCCTATTTTTCTGCCTGAAGAAGCAGAAAAGACCATCTGGGAAATGTCTTGCAATTGAACTGTGCTACAAGTTAGACCCTACTTTCTGCCTGAAGTAGGTGAAAGACCCTCTGGGAAATGTCTTGCATTTGAACTGTGCTACAAGTGAGACCCTACGATGTTTTACCTTTCTTTTTTTGGGTTATACTTAGTTTTTCCTGTTTTTAAGTTTCAGGAAGCTATTCAATTATCCGTGTTATTTTACAGAGGCTAATTGATGAACCACTCCCCCACCCACCCATCGACACCCCTACACACACCGCCGGGGATATTCAATTGGATCTCATGCCAGCAGTAATCAGGGACTTTTTTCACATGCATGAGGCGGGAGATAAAAAGTTCCCGAATAGCATCACTATCAGCTCCTTTTTTTTGCCAAAACACATAGGTCTGTCAACTTATCATCAACTGTGTTTTCACGAGAAAACTTAAATATTTTCACAGTAAAAATATGAAGTATAATTGAATGTGTTAATGGGGTATAATTGAATGTACCCAATGCTAGACATCAGAACAAAACTTGTGATAATATCTCGGGGGGGGGGGGGGGTTCTGGAAAAAAATTTAGTGCGGACAGCTGAATATCCCATTCAGTCTTTTAAAAAGTGTTTTGAAGGCCCATAGGTTATTAGTGTTCTCATCTGTTTTTAAATTACATTTTGTCACATTTGAATTTTTTATACTGAATCATTTTTGTTTCAACATTGTCAGAAAGGAAAATGTATTACTTTGCTTATATGAGTTATTATTTAGTCAGGACATAACATTTAGGGGTCTATTTTATAAGACTGGGAGAGAGATAAAGTGGAAAGAGATAAAATACCAGCCAATCAGCTCCTAACTGCCATGTTATAGGTTGTGTTTGAAATATGAGAGGAGCTGACTGGTTGGTCAAATATCTTTATTTTTTTCTTACATGAATGACATGCTATAAGTTGTACCGCTGTCTATGAAATAGTGGTCCTTTCTCATGGACATAATACTATGTTCCTATGCTATAATGATGTTGTGAAATAAAAATAAAATATTTTTTGAAAGAACTAAAGACTTTTACTGGTGATCATCTTTTAGTGACCTATTTGGCATCCTCTCGTATGGGTTTACTGGAAGTATTTTCCCTAACAGACAATAAAAGCTGAGCTAATCTTCTATTTTGAGGGACATTCATCAGTATTAGAGATGAGCGGGTTCGGATCTTCAAGATCCAAACCCCCCCGAACTTCACGATCCCGCCAGACTCGGATCCCAGAATGAGGCAAAACATCATCATCCCGCAGTCAGATTCTCACGGGTTTTGGATGCTATGTAAGGAGCAGCGCATCGCTGCCATTTTCACTCCGGACTAGGAGAGGGAGACAGACCTCTGTCTCTCTGTGGGTGGTGAGGTCAGGTGGGGTCAGTGTGTGCTCTTTAAGGGTGCTGTCCTGTGTGCTGTTAGGGGTGCTGTCCTGTCACTGTGGTGTCCTGTCACTGTGCTGTTAGGGGTGCTGCAGCTGTACATGATTGTTGCTGTCCTGTCACTGTGCTGTACAGGAGCACTGTCCTGTATGCTGTAAAAGTACAGGGGTGCTATAAAAATAAAATGTACACTAGCCCTGTCTTGTATGATATAAAAATACAGGGGTGCTGTGAAAATAAATGTACACTGTCCCTGTCTTGTATGCTGTAAAATAATAGGGGTGCTGTAAAAATATATGTACACTGGCCCTGTCCTATATGCTTTAAATGTACAGGGGTGCTGTTGTTAAAATAAAGGTACACTGGCCCTATCTTGTATGCTGTAAAAATACAGGAATGCAGTGAAAATAAATGTATAATGACCCTGTCCTTTATTGCTGTAAAAATGCAGGAATGCTGTGAAAATAAAGGGGCACTGTTCTGTGTGCTAAGAAAAAAATAATCAGAAACCCAAGGCGCTAACACACTTGTGCAGCCACTTGAGGAAAAAAGGGCCACCTCACCCTATGCAGAACAATATAATAAACAAATACTCAAAGACACTATTTATTAAAAACTGTAATAATAACAACGGGGTGCTGTCCTGTAAAATGGTGAACAAAAATGTGGAGGAAAAAATATTGAAAGATCAGGAACCACTTCCAGTTCCTAGTACTGGTGCTGAAGCTGCTTCTGCCACCAGTCATGGCATTGACAATGCAATTCCATCAACGTCGTCTACTAAAAAATAAAAATTATCTGATAAGAAACGTAAAATTGGCAATATGCCATTCATGACGCGAAGTGGCAAAAAAGGCTAGGGCCTTGGCCTATGTTCATGACTGGTGATTCAGCTTCTCATGAGGATGGAAGACCTCCTCCTTCTCGAAAAATAAAAAAATAAAGTTTATTAAAGCACAGGAAAAAACAACTGTGCATTCAGAGATACAGTATCCCCCAAGGAGAGTCCAAGTGTGGCTGCGGTTGCTATGTCTAGGCCTGACCTTCCCAAGAATGTATGGGAAAAGGAGGCTCCTATCACCATTTGCACACCCTCTGCAAGTGCTAGGAGGAGCACCACCAGTCCAGTTGCTGATATTGAGATTGAGGATGTCACTGTAGAAGTACACCAGGATGAGGAGGATATTGGTGTAGCTGACGATGAGGATTCTGATGATGATGTGGTTTGTGTGAATAAGGCCCCAGTGGAGACAGTTGTTGGCCATGGGATGAAAAAGCCCATTGTCATGCTTGGGCAAAATACAAAAAAACCCACCTCTTCGGAGTGGAATTATTTCTCTGTGGGGATGAGAATGAGGATGTAAACACTGAAGGGGTGAGGAACCAGAGGATGAGGATGACATCTTGCCTCTGTAGAGACAGTTTGTGCAAGGAGAGATTAATTACTTCATTTTTGGTGGGGGCCCAAACAATCCAATCATTTCAGCCACAGTTGTGTGGCAGACCCTGTCGCTGAAATGATTGGTTTCTTAAAGTGTGCATGTCCTGTTTTTACAACATACGGGTGCGTGGGAGGGACATATCCATCTAGCACGTCTTTTTTTGTTTTCCACATCATTCCAGGGGTGCTGCCCCACTGCCACTTAAGTCCAGGGATGCTGTTGCCTGTCTGCTGTGCTGTGTAATTCTCCAGGGGTGCTGCCTATGCTGTATAGGTCCCAGGGTGTTGCCTATCTGCTGTATAAGTCCTGGGGTGCTGCCATTCTGCTGTGTAAATCCAGGGGCACTTCCGTATAATTCCAGGGGTGCTGCTATACTTGATCTTAGATTTAAATTAAAGCCTAGAGCAGAATATGAAACAAGCTTCAACATCACAACCAGATTTATGAAAACATATAGCCGCAAAGGTGGAAATGTAAATTGCAATTTTGATGAAGTGTTTTTTAATAAAGTGGGGAGAGACCATATTTGTGGCCAAAGTCAGTCAGACTCAGAAGAGACAGAATCATAATCCAGCGGAACATGACATGTCAACATCTACTTCATTTTCTCTGGCAACTGCCGGAGAAAACTAGATTTTCAAACACACCTATGTCTATATGTCTGCCATATAATTCCAGGGGTTCCCTGTCTAAAGCTGCTCATCTCTAGTAGATATATCTTCTAATGTGCACTTTGTACCAAGCATTAGAGAGAGGTTCTTCTCAATTATTTCATGTTAGGGACTCAAATAAATGTTTTCAATTAGTCAACCTTAATTTTGATTTATTATTAATGTTCCACATTTTTTGGAAAATTTACGAGATGCGCATGTGTTGTACAGGGTTCTTTTTCTTTATTTTGTAAATGTTTTCTCCTTAATAATTTTACAATGTAAGGGCTGCATAGGGTTATTGCAAGACCTTGTGGTGTTAGAAGAACAGAGTTTCAATGATCTTGCATTGCATCAGGTTTCCATTGCACTGCAGCAATAGATGGGCTAGGAGCTCCTGTGAGGCACAAACAGTTACTGAATAAGGGCCCAGTATGGATTCTCATGGCAGCTTACAGCCTGGAAGATGTCTGGCTTCCCAGGCTGAGGTATGCTGTTGGCACAGAGGTTAGTATTGCTTCCTCCCACTGTCCTACCTGTAATATGATATGAGTTTTGACTAGAGTGGTAAGCTCCACTAGGGCAGGGGCTGAATAACAAAAATGTCACTGCACAGTCCTGCTTAGTACTGTACCGAACTCACCAGAACTCAATTTGCCCCATCCGGGGCTGCTGTGGGGGCTCATGAGGGGCTGCTAAAACATCTAAGGGGCTGCTTTATTTAAAAATAAAATATGAATAAAATAAACACGACACACAGGTATGCTCACATGCGTGTAACTGGGACACCCAGGTATGCTCACATGCGTGTAACTGGGAGCTGTGAAAAACAAAAATAAGGTATCTGGCACAAAATATATAAATAAAAATGCAATAAAAAAATGGAAAAAAAGAAACCCATGAGATTTTCACAAAATAAGTCTCCAGACTCCGTGGATGGAAAAATATCCAATCTTGATCCTGTGGTATAAACCAGTTTATTTGCATCCCAGCATTAAATCCAAGATTATCTTAATCCCTGAAAATGGAGAAGGGGGTAAAAATTCAGAGGCTTTGGCCCTCAGTTTTTTAGTTTCTCCTGTAATGTGGTAAATATATATTTGCTTGGTTGAATTCCTTTCCGTTCCACACCAATATAGGAGTGAAGGTGAAAGCCTGTGTGTTGTTCCTGATTGCGTGGTCCTCTCTAATTTTTAATCACCTTTTTGCCACTGTCTTTTTCCTCTGGCCTCTTCTCATAATGTGGACAATTTCATTCTATATGCCACTGCAGTGCCACTCCTAGATGGGCCACATGTTTGTGCCGCCCACTTCTGTTGCTATGCTTAGTTATCCAGCTACAGTACCTCAGTACAATCTTTTGGCCTAAAAACAATATAGTGAGGTGTTCAGAATAGACTGGAAATGAGTGGAAATAAATGTTATTGAGGTTAATAATACTGTAGGATCAAAATTACGCCCAAATTCTGTGATTTTACCTGTTTCTATGTTTTTATCAAAAAAATCCAGATCCAAAACCAAAACCTGAAAGGGTGGTTTTGGCAAAACCAATCTAGACCCAAAACCAATACACAAAACCTGAAATGTGTCAAGCGCACATCGCATCAAGCACAGTTTTTATGCATGCCAATACTCTGTTCTAATCATTGCAGCCATCAACTGCATTGGCGAAGACTTCAATTAGTGGTGGATTGGCCATAGGGATCACCAGGAAGATTCCTGTTAGGCTGACGTGTCTGTGGGACCTGTTTTGTGTGATGTCATGTTGCCCCCCCCCCCCACACACACATGACAGGCAGACCACCACACACAGTATGCTGCATTGTCCCCATTAATTCTGCCACTTCTAAAAAAATTGACAGGGCCACTTTTAGTTTCCAATCTGCCCCTGGTCTCACACACAACTGCAGCAAAAGATGCATAGAAGGGTGCAACTGCGTACAGTCAGGTCCTATGAGAAGAGATCTCCTCAACAGACCACACCCCCATTAGGGCTGCTTCCATAAATTTCCCGAGCTGGTTTCACATCCCAATCCACCACATACTTCAACCCAGTAGCTTTGTTTTGCTCCAACCAACCTGCAAGACAAAATAAAATGGGGATGGACAGCAGTTATTCCTGAATTAAATGCATTGACTTTTTGTTTACTCTTACTCACTGCTTCCCACTCTCACTCAGGCAATACAGTTTTATGCATGGAAAAGGTACTATCTTTAGTATAACAAAATCTGTATATATCCTAGTTTGATATAAAATCAATAATGTGCATTATCTTGTATAGTTTATAATATATAAAGTACAGTTCTTGGAATTATCTGAAAGAAAAACGGAATATGGCATGCAGTTGATATTGTTACTTAGGGGGTAATTCAGACCTGATCATTAGGCTGCGTTTTCTCACAGCCTGCAATCAGGTCCGGACTGCGCATGTGTATGCACCGCAATGCGCAGGCGCATCGGACGACTGCACTGGGCATGGTGCATAGCGACGGGATGGTGCGGAAAAAGTAATCGCATGGGCGATCGCAAGGAGATTGACAGGAAGAGGGCGTTAGTGGGTGTCAACTGGCCATTTTTTGGGAGTGCCTGGAAAAACGCAGGCGTGTCCATGCATTTGAAGGGAGGGTGTCTGACTTCAATTCCAGTCCTGAACAGCCTGATGTGATCGCAGCGGCTGAGTAAGTCCTGGGCTGCGCAGAGACTGCACAAAATCAGTTTGTGCAGCTCTGCTACACATGCGTTCGCACACTTGCACAGAGAAAAAACACTCTTCCTGTAGGCGGCGACTATCTGATCACAGAACAGCAAAAATCACTGCTCAGCGATTAGGTCTGAATTACCCCCTAAGATATCTGCTTTATATCCAAGTTTTCATTAGCTGCATCCTGGTCAGGAAAGTAAAACAGAATTTGAAAGTAACAGCATAGTCTTTTCTCAGGCAGGCAGTTATTAAATCCAGTTATTATTTGGATAGGCCAAACATGTGTCACTGATGTGCCCTTTAATCAGCAAGGAGCCAAACTTCAAAGGTCTCTATTGTTATTGAGCCAGCAGTTTAAATTTTAGTAAACTGCCAAAATTAAATTTCTTATGCCTGGTTTCAACAAAACATTTATGTAAAAAATATTTTCTTTAGTGTAAGAAAAAATTGTTGGTCTTCTAGACTTTTTATATGATTTAATGTTCAAATATTTCCTTATAAACTATGATATGTATCAATTTGATTTAAGAACTATTATCTTTTATGGAAAATCCTGCAATTTTTATCAGAACCATACCCCAATCATTACCCAATCTGGGCATATTCTATTAAAGCTCAAACATTGGCAGTTATTTTTAACCACTTGCCTGGCATTGTCCCATCATTTGTGACCACATCAGGCTGTGAGTTTTCTGACCTGGTCACAAACAATGTAGCCAGTCAGAAAAACGGAGAGAGGGCAGCTGCCAGAAGTTAAACATTTATCAGTAACCAATCGCAGAGGGTCCGCCCATTCTCTGTACATCCTTGTACTCTCCCTCAATGTCTGTTGTACTGCCAATCACTGTTGATCGGTCAGCACAGTAGGACACCCCACCTGGTGGATGTACAGAGGAGCAGCCACCAGGAAAATGTAAACTAACCCCACCCAGCCCCCTAGTTGTACATGCCGACTGCTCAGATGAGCAGCCAGTGTGTAAATCAAGTCTCAATGTCACGATAGTCACGATAATCCAATAGTGATGGTCGTGATGTTCTGATGTTTGAAATAATTATATCTTACAAATGGTAATTTTTATTTTTTTTAAATAAAATAGTTTTGGATCAATTTTAAATATATGTTCTTGACCTAATTCAATCCTAAAAAAATTACAATTTCTGAGGAGTTTTTTTTGGAAACATAATTTGGCAGTTAAGTGGTTAAAGTGGTCTCAGTTATCTGGCTCTACTTACAGCTAGGGCCAAGTTGGCATTTTTCAGGCTGGATGCACTATGGTCTCGGCATGCCCATAACTGCATTCAATGTCTCTGCAGCACCACATGGCTCTTGTTAGTCTCTTCCTCTGAACTCTGCCTTACATGTGTTTGAGCAATACAGTATCTCTACCTTCCCCAGTCAAAGCAATCTTAATGACTTGGACAAGGATTAAGACACCACTCACCTCCACTACTTTGGTCACAGGTACAGACATGTACTGTAGCTAGACGAAATCTATCAACAAGAAAATCTGTTCTTTTAGTATACATGCATCTTATATGAGCATATGGAATTTCTAGTATGGGGATTGATAGGCCTCAACTGCCATAGACTTTTTACTCCAGTTTTTTTACTATAAAAATGATTAGATATTTCTAATATATTCTTTGTATTTTTGATATACTTTATATAGTCAATACTATGGCGTATACATTAATATGACAGAAAAGGCACTGCCTCACCTCATGACACATACAGTAACTGGTACACACATTGTTAAGTGTGTACCTGGCATAGCTGCTCTAATCAACTATTTGACAATCACAAACCAAGTTAAAAACATACTAAAACCTGTCCGTGGGTACAAGTTGGTGCTTGTAATTTCCCATACCTGGAGAATCACAGGTTGTCCAGACCTACAGTAGTTAAGCTCATTATACTAACTTCCAGAGCCTGGTTAAATTATTACATGTTCAACTGTAGTCAGTATCGGCTGCTGTGGGTTATTTTCTTATTCACAGTGTTATTTTACTTTCCAAGTGTTAGTACACCCAAAGCATTATTAAGAGTTATACAGGAGTTATTATTACTAGCTCTATTTGCATCTGGCATTGAGGGATGGTGAAGTGACTGATCTTTTCAGGTACAGATAAAATACTATAGTACCAGGTATATATTATTGCAGCAGAAGTGCTTTCTTGAATATCATTTTGGGTAAATTGGCTTTAATGACAATCTGCCAACTTTAGCCTGATTTAAGGCATGATTTTGTAGTTAATGCCTAGGTAAATGGGATGCTAATCAGGCATGTTTACTCCCAGCCTCCAACCTGCTGTCACCGCTCAGCTACATAGCCCGGCTACCTCTTCTGGGCAGCGCTGCAGCTTCCCCCGCTACCCTCCCTCCCCCTGCATGCTGGGAGAGATGACGTCTCTCACATTGTGGCAAAGGATTTGTGAAAAGTGTACCTGCAAATGGGTGTGTGCATGCGTTTGCACGTGCATGCCCATAGAGATTATATTATGCGATCACCGTGTGTGATTATTCACACTCAGTCATGGCAAGTCGCTGCCGTGATGCATGCATGCATGCGTACGCATCGCAGGATAGAATTGAGCAGGTTGCTGGCTGAGGAAGAGCATACCATTTAATTTGGAATTGCTCAATCTTGTCCTAGAAACAGGAAGCCACAGTTTGGGCACTGATATTAGCTAGTTTATTGGGAGTATGAGGGTTAGAAGTGATTTAAATGTTTTAAAACTTGGAGTTAGAAGGTTGAGCAAAGATTTTTAATATGTTTGTTTGGCAGTGTCCAGAAACTTTTGATAGGAGTGGTAGACAGTCTTATACATGGGGAAGTCAAATGGGATCTACTTTTACTGATGTTCTACTTAACGTGATAGTTTCTGCAGTTGTATTGTTACTTTAGAATTCCATGGTTGACATATACAGTAAGTCTATTTGGAATGTGATGGGTAGCTGAAACCACTTCATCGATGACTATTTCTACAGTTTGGTTAAGGTGTGGTACTACAATCTCAGTAGAAGTGAATGTAGAAATTAGTAAGATCGGTAGTTGCAGAGAGGTGGAAAGATGTTGAAAATACAGGTTGAGTATCCCATATCCAAATATTCCGAAATACGGAATATTCCGAAATACGGAATATTTTGAGTGAGGGTGAGATAATGAGACCTTTGTTTTCTAATGGCTCAGTGTACACAAACTTTGTTTAATACACAAAGTTATTAAAAATATTGTATTAAATGACCTTCATCCTGTGTGTATAAGGTGTATATGAAACATAAATGAATTGTGTGAATGTACACACACTTTGTTTAATGCACAAATTTATTAAAAATATTGGCTAAATGACCTTCAGGCTGTGTGTATAAGGTGTATATGAAACATAAATGCATTCTGTGCTTAGACTTAGGTTCCATCGCCATGATATCTCATTATGGTATGCAATTATTCCAAAATACGGAAAAACCCGATATCCAAAATACTTCCGCTCCCAAGCATTTTGGATAAGGGATACTCAACCTGTAATAAGCTAAAATTTATGTGGGTTTGAGGAGTCTTAAGGCCCCCATCCACTAGTGTGATATGGCCTGTTTTTATGCGATTGAGACGAATTGCTGGGATGGATTGCATGAAAAGTGTCACACTGCATGTCCTTTTCGTGCAATTGCGATGCGAGGTGCGCTCCCATGTGCCTCGCATCGCAATTGCAGATCACATGGACTGACCATGATATTTATCTCAATCACACAGAAATAGGTTTAATAACGTTAGATCATATGAGATAAATCACATGTAAAAAATAAACTCAAGTAGCAAATCACAATCACAGGGCTCCCGGGAAGTTCCCAGCCAGATTGCAGGAAAAATGGATCATTGCTGAGATAAAACTCCCTAGTGGATGGGGGCCTTTATTAGCCTTCAGTAACAGTGAACATGAAGTAATGGAGAAGAATGAAGAGACAGAAATGAGCGTTAATGAATAATGGGGCAGATATATTAAGCCTGATAAAGCAGTGATAAGTGCAAGGTGATAACGCACCAGCCAGTGAGCTCCTAACTGTAAATTTACATATTGTAGCTGATTTGCTGGTGCGTTATCACCTTGTACTTATCAAGAACTTATCACTTCACTTATCAAGCACTTATCACTGCTTTATCACTTCTCCAGGCTTAACACATCTACTGTATCTGGTGAATACAAGATCAAGGCCTGATGAATAGAAGAGTCGGTCCACTTGGAGAGACAGAGAGAGGAAATGAAAGAGAATACTGTAGCTGGGATATTAAAATAATCCATAATGATGAGATAATGGTGGGGATGTCAGAGGATACAGGCTAACTATTGTCTGCTAACAGCAGAAAACAGGCTCCACATGAAAAAATGACACTGTATTACAATTTACACTCGAGGGGTGCTACCACAGGACACACAATATTCAGATTAGATACAGAAAGGACAAAAGAAGAAATGTCTCAAAAGTGGTGCACTGGAAAAAATATAAAATATAACTTTTATTAATATTATTTTTTAAGAATAAGGTTAAAAAGCGAAAAAAGGTTAACAAATCAGAGTGAGAAAAGAATGGAAAAGTGTTTTTTAAAAAGGGTACAATGCACTCAGGTTACTCCAACATGTTCCAGATGTAAGTATTACAGAAGGGTAATTTTATGTAAAATGTATCAATTTTTCTTGTGTTCACCTTCTGATGTAAATAAACCTCCTATGTGTTGCCAATAAAGATTTATTGTTCTGTTGTTTCACTACAATATCTTCATAAAGTTAATGGCCCTCATTCCGAGTTGTTCGCTCGCTAGCCGCTTTTCGCAGCAGAGCACACGCTAAGCCGCCGCCCTCTGGGAGTGAATCTTAGCTTAGCAGAATTGCGAACGAAGTATTCGCAATATAGCGGAAAGATTTTTCTTTGCAGTTTCTGAGTAGCTCGAGACTTACTCTTCCAGTGCGATCAGTTCAGTGCTTGTCGTTTCTGGTTTGACGTCACAAACACACCCAGCGTTCGGCCAGACACTCCCCCGTTTCTCCAGCCACTCCCGCGTTTTTCCCAGAAACTGCAGCGTTTTTTCACACACTCCCATAAAACGTCCAGTTTCCGCCCAGAAACACCCACTTCCTGTCAATCACACTACGATCAGCAAAACGAAGAAAAAACCTTGTTATGCCGTGAGTAAAATACCAAACTTCTTAGCAAATTTACTTGGTGCAGCCGCAGTGCGAACATTGCGCATGCGCAGTTAGCGGAAAATCGCACCGATGCGAAGGAAAATAAAGAGCGAAGAACTCGGAATGAGGGCCACTATTCTATAAAGAAGAAATTTGTTCAGTAGAGGTCTGTTATATCAATCAAACATCTGCCTCATGGGTGTGTGTACCAATTGGTGAGTATTGTTGTACTACTCCAAGAATCACCTTTATGTAATGACATGCAGGGCCTGTCACACCCCGCGGGCAGCGGCGGCCGCGCTTACCGCTGCGGGTGTCCTGGATGGCCTGGCGTCTCTCCCCTCCGGCGGCCTCGGGGGTCCGGCGTCGGGTCGGCGGGTCTCTCCGGCGGCTCCCGGAGCGAGGGCGTCGCCATGCTGCTTTAGATTAGGTAGGCGGAGCGGGGCTGACGTCATCTGCCCGCTCCGCCAATCAGACCAAGGCGGGAGGTTCAAAGCCAGACGCCGAGCAGGGAGCCGGCGCCTGTGTATCATCGTTCTGCTTGTCTGAAGCAGTGATTTCCAGAGCTCCCTTGTTCCTATTTTCCGCTGTGTCTCCAGTGTCTCCAGTGTCTCCAGTGTCTCCAGTGTCCCAGTGTCTCCAGTGTCTCCAGTGTCCCAGTGTCTCCAGTGTCTTCACGCACTTCCGTGCCTCCAAGCGCCCGAGCGCCATCACGCACCTCCGTGCCTCCAAGCGCCCGAGCGCCATCACCCACCTCCGTGCCTCCAAGCGCCCGAGCGCCATCACGCACCTCCGTGCCTCCAAGCGCCCGAGCGCCATCACGCACTTCCGTGCCTCCAAGCGCCCGAGCGCCATCACGCACCTCCGTGCCTCCAAGCGCCCGAGCGCCATCACGCACCTCCGTGCCTCCAAGCGCCCGAGCGCCATCACGCACCTCCGTGCCTCCAAGCGCCCGAGCGCCATCACGCACTTCCGTGCCTCCAAGCGCCCGAGCGCTATCACGCACCTCCGTGCCACCAAGGCGCCTGAGCGCCATCAGCACCTCAGTACCTCGGCACCTCAGTGCCTCTGTTCCTCAGCACGCCGGTGCCTCAGCACCATAGAACCTCAGCACCTCGGAGCCTCTGCACCTTAGTATCACAGAACTCCAACACCTCAGTACCTCGGTGTCTCAGCACCTCAGTGCCTTCAGCACCTCAATAATACCAGCATCTCTGTACCTCAGCACTCAGCACTTTCACTAGTCTTGTTTTTCAGGAGACCTTCATCATCCCTCCGTGCTTCCTGCTTACCGTCTTCATCCTGTATGAAGAAGACCTACATCCGGCCATCTCTATTGCGACCCAGTAGCGGTTCCTCTTCTCTGTCACCGGAAGAAGCCCCGAGTCCACAACACCCTTCGACCAGGTCAGTGATAGTATACACAGGCCACATGGACCCGGGGAATCGGAACCCAGAAGCAAGTGCCATCCAAGATCTGGTTTCCCGTGTACAGAGTCAGGAAGCGGCGCAAAACCAGGTGATGCGGTATCTCCAAGAGCTATCCGGCAGGTTGGATCAAATTCAGGTTTCCCTGGCTTCAGTAGTTCCAGTTCCAGCTCCAGTACCCACTCCGGCAGTCGTTCCTGTTAATGCTCACGCAGTGTCCGGTACCAGGTCACGCCTTCAGCTTCCCACTCCCTCTCGCTACAACGGCAACCCGAAGAATTGCCGTGGTTTTCTTAACCAGTGCGAGGTGCAGTTTGAACTCCTCGCACACAATTTTCCCACGGATCGATCCAAAGTAGCATACATTATTTCCTTGCTTGAGGGTTCAGCGTTGGAATGGGTGTCTCCTTTATGGGAGCGATCTGATCCTTTGGTTTCCAACTACACTAATTTCATCTCATCTTTCCGCCGGATCTTTGATGAGCCTGGCAGAACGGCCGCTGCCTCTTCAGATCTTCTTAGAGTTCGACAAGGCTCTCGTTCAGTGGGTCAGTATGTGATTCATTTTCAGACCATAGCTTCCGAATTGCGCTGGGATAATGATGCCTTACGGGCCGCTTTCTGGAACGGGCTGTCCGACCGTCTTAAAGACGAATTGATTACAAGAGATTTGCCAGATTCCTTGGAACAGTTGATCTCGCTCTGTGTGAAAGTGGATCTCCGCATGCAGGAACGAGTTGGCGAACGTTCTCGGTCTGATCGGTGCAGATTCCGGGCTCCTCCGTCTAAACCATCGGTTACGACAGCTCCAGACGAACCCATGCAAATTAATCGGTCTCGACTGTCTCCAGAGGAGCGACAGCGTCGACGTGAGAACAAACTTTGCCTCTACTGTGGAGCCGCGGATCACTTCCTCAAGTCTTGCAAAGCTCGCCCGGGAAACGGGCAATCCTAGCCTGTTCCGGGGAAGTCAAGCTGGGTGTGGTTTCTCAATCTTCTCCAGAAGTGGACTGTTTACTCTCAGTATCTTTGTCTACTAAAACAAAAGTCAAGACCGTCATGGCTCTTTTGGATTCAGGTGCTGCGGGGAATTTTATTTCTCTTTCCTGCGCCCAGAGTTTGGGTTTGAAATTACAGTTGGTCGAACGACCTATTACTATTACAGCCATTAACGGGGTTCAAATTCCTAACGCCTTGATTACGAGTCAGTCTGAGTCAATTCAGCTACAAGTGGGAGCTTTACATCATGAACAACTGAAGTTTCTAGTTATTCAGGAAATGTCTCACGATCTCGTTTTGGGTTTTCCCTGGCTCAGGCTACACAACCCTCATGTCGACTGGGGGTCGACACAAATAATTTCTTGGAGTCCTTTCTGCCGATTGAATTGTCTTACTCCTGTCGTTCCACTCCGTGCGTCGGCCAAGTTGGACGTGGAGTTAGTTCCTGAGGCTTATCGAGAGTTTTTGGATGTCTTCTCGGAACAGGCGGCTGATAAATTACCTCCGCATAGGGCTTGGGACTGTCCCATTGAGCTCATTCCTGGGAAAATACCGCCTCGAGGTCGCACTTATCCTTTGTCGGTTCCAGAGACACAAGCTATGTCTGAGTACATTAAGTCGAATTTGCAGAAGGGCTTCATCCGTCCCTCCACTTCTCCAGCGGGAGCTGGCTTCTTCTTTGTAAAAAAAAAAGATGGAGGGCTGAGACCATGCATCGACTATCGTGGTTTAAATGAAGTCACCATTAAAAACAAGTATCCTCTGCCGCTCATCACAGAGCTTTTTGATAGAGTGCGTGGAGCTCGAGTATTTACTAAGTTTGACTTAAGAGGAGCATACAACTTGATACGTATTCGTCAAGGAGATGAGTGGAAGACGGCTTTCAATACGAGAGATGGGCATTATGAGTACCTGGTAATGCCATTTGGCCTCAGCAACGCCCCCGCTGTCTTTCAAGGATTCATTAATGAAGTCTTTCGGGATATGTTGTATCTGAATGTAGTAGTCTATTTGGATGACATTTTGATTTTTTCTAAGAATCTTTCTGAGCACCGACTACAAGTTAAGGAAGTACTCCTTCGGTTGCGCAAGAATCATCTTTATGGCAAGATCTCCAAGTGCACCTTTGAGGTTCCTTCTATTTCATTTTTGGGCTACATTATTTCTGGAACTGAATTGCGTATGGATCCGGAGAAACTTTCGGCCATCCGGGATTGGACTCAACCTCTTTCCTTAAAAGCAGTGCAACGATTTCTAGGATTCGCAAATTATTATCGGAAATTTATAAGAGGTTTCTCTACCATCGTGGCACCTATTACGGCTCTGACTAAAAAAGGGGCTGACCCAAGCAATTGGCCTTCTGAAGCAATAGCAGCGTTCAAACAGTTGAAGACCGCCTTTATATCTGCTCCCGTACTTCAGCAGCCAGATTTCCTAAAACCATTCTTTTTGGAGGTTGATGCTTCCACGGTAGGCATAGGTGCTGTACTCTCGCAATACGCCTCAGATGGGAAGTTGCATCCGTGTGGGTTTCATTCTCGCAAGTTCTCCCCTGCTGAACTAAATTACACCATCGGAGACAAAGAGCTACTGGCAATTAAATCTGCGTTGGAAGAATGGAGGTATCTTCTGGAGGGTGCTAAACACTTAATCACAATTTTTACGGACCACAAGAATTTACTGTATCTAAAGACGGCCCAATGTTTGAACCCCCGTCAGGCGAGATGGGCGCTCTTCTTTACCAGATTTTCCTTTATCATCAAGTATCGGGCTGGAATTCTAAATACCAAGGCGGATGCCCTATCCCGTTCAGTGATGGCTTCCGATGAGGAGAATACTATGGGGAAGGCATTAATCCTCAGTCCCATCTCTATTTCTGCAGCTCCCACTAGGTTGGGCCCTCCTCCGGGAAGAATGTCGGTACCAGTTAAATTTCGACCGAGACTGTTGCAGTGGGCACACACTTCTAAGTTTTCTGGTCATCCGGGAATTCAGAAAATGTGGGAATTTCTGCAAAGATCATACTGGTGGGACACTATGAAAAAAGATGTTCAAGAGTATGTCAATTCGTGTCCTCAATGTGCTCAGCACAAAACTCCACGTCTGCCGCCTACGGGTTTGTTGCATCCTTTGTCCATTCCTAAAAAGCCTTGGACTCATATCTCGATGGACTTTGTTACTGAATTACCGCTCTCTAAGGGTCATAACACCATTTGGGTGATCATTGACCGATTCTCTAAGATGGCACATTTTATTCCGTTGACCGGATTACCCTCCGCTTCCAAGTTGGCCCTGTTATTCATCCAAGAGCATTTCCGCCTGCACGGGTTACCTCTGGAAATAGTCTCAGATCGGGGAGTACAGTTTACAGCGAGATTCTGGAGAGCCCTCTGTTCAACTCTACAAATTAAGCTCAAATTCTCTTCTGCTTACCATCCACAGACTAATGGGCAAACTGAACGCGTCAATCAGGATCTAGAGACTTTTCTCCGCATTTACCTTTCCCCTTCTCAAGATAACTGGGTGGAGTTGTTGCCGTGGGCTGAGTTTGCCCACAACCATTTTTATCATTCTTCTACTGGTGAGTCTCCATTCTTTATTAATTATGGATTTCATCCCCAAGTTCCGGAGTTGCCCATTTGTCCTCCAGAAGAAGTTCCTGCTGCAGCCTCAACTCTTCGACATTTCACTCAAATTTGGAGCCGAGTTCATGCCAATCTTAAGAGGGTTTCCGGTCGCTATAAATTCTTTGCGGATAGGAAACGACGAGCAGCTCCTCAATATAAGGTTGGTGACAAGGTATGGCTCTCTACCCGCAATCTTCGTTTGAAAGTGCCCACCATGAAATTTGCCCCAAGGTTCATTGGTCCTTTCTCAGTGCGGCAAGTCTTGAACCCGGTCGTTTGCAAATTGGAGTTGCCTTCCCACCTTCGAATTCCAAACTCCTTCCACGTCTCTCTCCTCCGCCCCCTCATTCTAAATCGGTTCCACTCAGCATCTCCTAGGCCAACTACTACTGTGTCTGAAGCTGGGACAGAATTTGAAATCAAAGCTATTCTTGACTCTCGTTATTTTCATAAGAAATTACAGTACTTGGTAGAATGGAAAGGTTATGGTCCTGAAGAGAGAAGTTGGATCAATGCTACTGAGGTAATGGCTCCCCGACTGGTTCGAATCTTCCATTCCAGACATCCAACTAAACCCGGAAAGTGTCCAGGGGCCACTCCTGGAGGAGGGGGTACTGTCACACCCCGCGGGCAGCGGCGGCCGCGCTTACCGCTGCGGGTGTCCTGGATGGCCTGGCGTCTCTCCCCTCCGGCGGCCTCGGGGGTCCGGCGTCGGGTCGGCGGGTCTCTCCGGCGGCTCCCGGAGCGAGGGCGTCGCCATGCTGCTTTAGATTAGGTAGGCGGAGCGGGGCTGACGTCATCTGCCCGCTCCGCCAATCAGACCAAGGCGGGAGGTTCAAAGCCAGACGCCGAGCAGGGAGCCGGCGCCTGTGTATCATCGTTCTGCTTGTCTGAAGCAGTGATTTCCAGAGCTCCCTTGTTCCTATTTTCCGCTGTGTCTCCAGTGTCTCCAGTGTCTCCAGTGTCTCCAGTGTCTCCAGTGTCTCCAGTGTCCCAGTGTCTCCAGTGTCTCCAGTGTCCCAGTGTCTCCAGTGTCTTCACGCACTTCCGTGCCTCCAAGCGCCCGAGCGCCATCACGCACCTCCGTGCCTCCAAGCGCCCGAGCGCCATCACCCACCTCCGTGCCTCCAAGCGCCCGAGCGCCATCACGCACCTCCGTGCCTCCAAGCGCCCGAGCGCCATCACGCACTTCCGTGCCTCCAAGCGCCCGAGCGCCATCACGCACCTCCGTGCCTCCAAGCGCCCGAGCGCCATCACGCACCTCCGTGCCTCCAAGCGCCCGAGCGCCATCACGCACCTCCGTGCCTCCAAGCGCCCGAGCGCCATCACGCACTTCCGTGCCTCCAAGCGCCCGAGCGCTATCACGCACCTCCGTGCCACCAAGGCGCCTGAGCGCCATCAGCACCTCAGTACCTCGGCACCTCAGTGCCTCTGTTCCTCAGCACGCCGGTGCCTCAGCACCATAGAACCTCAGCACCTCGGAGCCTCTGCACCTTAGTATCACAGAACTCCAACACCTCAGTACCTCGGTGTCTCAGCACCTCAGTGCCTTCAGCACCTCAATAATACCAGCATCTCTGTACCTCAGCACTCAGCACTTTCACTAGTCTTGTTTTTCAGGAGACCTTCATCATCCCTCCGTGCTTCCTGCTTACCGTCTTCATCCTGTATGAAGAAGACCTACATCCGGCCATCTCTATTGCGACCCAGTAGCGGTTCCTCTTCCCTGTCACCGGAAGAAGCCCCGAGTCCACAACACCCTTCGACCAGGTCAGTGATAGGGCCGTCTTAATAGCAGTGTAGGCCCCTGAGCACAGCAATTCACTGGGGCCCCTACCCATTCTCCAGCGATAGGGGTGGGGGGTGCTATCAGCGGCAGCTTTGATGTCCCACGGGCAGAGCGGCCCTAACCAATATGATGCCCTAGGCAAGATTTTGGCTGGTGCCCCCTAGCACCACCGCCAGTTCCGCCTCTGACCCTGCACCCCTTTCACAGCACCATCACCCCAAGCCCTTCACCCATAGCAGTCCTTTTTTTTTTTTCTACCCCCTGTAATTTAAATAAGAACAGTTCGCACATTTGGCGCACAGCCCAAAAAGGTATGTGTTTTTGCTTGCAAGGGGCATGGCCACACAATAGTACCCCAATTCAAATTATGCCACACAGTAGTGACACTTTATTCACATTTTATCATGCGATAGTGTCCCTAATTCACGTTGTATCACAACGTAGTAATACTTTACCTTATATACGTTACGCCTTACAGTAGTGCCCCTCATTCACATAACATCATACTGAATTACTCCTTATTCAAATTACACCACACCATATTGCTCTTTATTCTCATTGCACCACTCCATATTGCTCCTTATTCGCATTATACCACACCATATTGCTCTTTATTCATATTAGACCATACAGTAGTGCCCTTTCTATACGTTACGCCACACAGTACAGCACCTTATACACATAATGCCACACATTGGTAATGCCTTTATACACATAATACCACACAGTAATGCCCCTTACACATATCACACACATTATTATCCTTGTAACATAATACGCCTTACACATTATGTCAACCCTTATTAATGCCCTTATACACATAATGTCCCTTACACATATGCCTCACGTTATTAGTGCCCTTATACACATAATGACACACATAATGGGGGTCATTACGAGTTGTTTGCTCGTTGCCTATTTTCGCTACGGAGCGATTAAGGCAAAAATGCGCATGCGCATGGTACGCAGTGCGCATGCGGTAAGTAATTTAGCACAAAACTTAGTAGATTTACTCACGGCCGAACGAAGAATTTTCATCGTTGAAGTGATCGGAGTGTGATTGACAGGAAGTGGGTGTTTCTGGGCGGGAACTGACCATTTTCTGGGAGTGTGCAGAAAAACGCAGGCGTGTCAGGGAAAACGCGGGAGTATATGGAGAAACGGGGGAGTGGCTGGCTGAACGCTGGGCGTGTGTGTGACGTCAAACCAGGAACAAAACGACCTGAGCTGATCACTATTTGTGAGTAGGTCTGGAGCTACTCAGAAACTGCTAAGAATTTTCTTTTCGCTATTCTGCGAATCTTTCATTCGCTATTCTGCTAAGCTAAGATACACTCCCAGAGGGCGGCGGCTTAGCGTGTGCAATGCTGCTAAAAGCAGCTAACGAGCGAACAACTCGGAATGAGGGCCAATGCCCCTTACACATATGTTACACATTATTAATGCCCTTATACACATAATGACACATATAGTGTCCTTTACACATTTGCTACACATTATTAATGCATTTATACACATGAAACACATAATGCCCCTTACACATATGCCAAACACTATTGCACAACCAACCCACCCGCACACAGCAATCACATGGCCACTAACACTGTGACCTCTTCCTCTGCTTGGATATAGATGTGTCCTCATAAATCTTGCCTCCATGTGCCATGCAGCAGGAGATGCCTGGCGTGAGTCAACTGGCAGCTCTGCTAACGTCGGGTGCCTATTTTTTATGAAAATGCATCTTATTTGTATTGCTATGTGGCTAGGATGCACAAACAGCTTCTGCTGGTTAAAATGATATGCGACATGCCTATATACTGTGTGCGACGGTGGCTGTATCTGCATACAAAATGCTACACACAGAATATAGGCATGCTGCATATCATTTTAATAAGCAGAAGCAGCATGTGCCCCTAGGCATACCAGATGCCCTAGGCAATTGCCTAGTTTGCCTATGCCTAGGGCCGGCTCTGCCCACGGGTGGTAGGAGGTGTTCTATCTTCAGCTCAGCAAGTAGGACCTGGAGCAATAATTTCTGCTAATTACTCCTTTACTGCACAGATGGGGCTGGAGGGAGAACACTAAACTGTAGAAGGGGGCATTGTGCTGAATGAAGGGGTCCTGGTACATGACTTCCAGGGTGGTGGGGGGGTTTTAATACGTAGAGGAGGAGTGGATAGTGGAGTGGGCTTAATATTCATCATTGTCTGGTGGGATGGCAGCTTGCTTGACTGCAGATATCTCAAGTTCCTGAAAATAGGTGTCTTAGCTTTGAATAGTATAAAAAAAAAACTAGAAAGTCCCACCTTTCAGGAGGTTCTGGGGACTTGGGGATCAGAGTTCAGGAGCCAAAGCAATCCACCAACAAATATATAAAACTGCATATTAGGCATGTGTAGCTGGAACAGGGACCAACTGCTGGAAGTCTGATATTTCTGGTTCTGAGCATAGTAGAGACAAGTTGATATTGTCCTCTGAAAGGAGAGAGTCTCAGCTTTTAGAGCATACCCTCAGAAAAACTCTTAGACAGAACCTGAGATATCTGGATGGGGACAATGGTTTGACATCGGACAGCTCCAATTGCCAAGGGACAATTTTCTAAAATGTGGTAACCCTGGCCCTTATACTGCTGTCCCTTATACTCCTGTGGCCCTTGGGCAAGTGCCCATCGAGCCCATATGAAAAGACGGCCCTTTTGACATAACCTAGTTATTTTATTGTACACTATATTTAAATCTACTTTTTACATACCACCATTGTATTAATTGGAGATTCCCCTGTTTTGGCTATATCCACAAACTTAGGGAGACTGATTCTGTAGTGCTTTTCCTTTTATTATAAGGAGGATCAGTTGTACTTATATGGCTCAATCAGATGTTTTTCCTCATTGATAAAGCAGTGAGTGCTAGAAATGAAATGATTATAAAAAAAATCCACTGGTGGTATTAGTAAGATTGTGAGTATCAACAGAGCATTCTGGGCCTTCGAATGTATAATTAGTTCCCTTTCAGGGCTTGTTGTTATCACATACAAATATATTAATGACTATGAGCAATGCATTCTGGGTCTTCAAAACATATAATGAGTTTCCATTTAAAGCTTATGGCTGCAGCATCAAAAAATAAATATTAGATGTTCTGCTCCCTTGTAGGTATACCCATAAAGTCAGATTCTCACATAGGGTTATATTTCATATATTACAGAATTGTTATTAACAGTTGGAGAACATATTGAACGCACTGGTCCAATCACCAATGAGGTGTTTCGCTAGAGCTTTGACAGAGGATACCAGGCAGAGAAATGTTTCAGAAACTGATATTGTGGCTCAGGTGGATGATAGACTACAGCAACACACAGAGAGTATGGGGTGAAAATCCACAGTTATACCACATTGGTCTCCCAGATGCCATAGCAAATTTTGGGATCGTGCCCTGGCAATGCGAGTCCATCAGCATCTGATGCCATAATTTTAGTCTTCTGAGCAGAATGGGGGCATTGAAAGGCTGGGTACACACTAGGATGACGTAAGTGCCAGCCGACAGCCCATTGGTGGTGCAGCACGCCCAACTGCGCGACCCAGGGAACGACCCAAGGGAATGTGCAATCAGCCGTACACACTATGTGAAGTGTACAATATATCATTCCGATCTTGGTCTGAATGATATATTGGTAAGCCAATGGTCTGGCATGTGTAACCACCAACAACAGCAATTCTACAACTGCCCACAATAATAACATAGCACCGAATATAGAAATTACTGTACAGTGTGAGATTATATACTTTTAACAGTATGAAAAGTAGTTATATAATAACCCACAATGACTAATACAGATAACTGTGTGATAGCAATGTAATATATCATTTATAATACTGTAGTATCAATTAGTAATGCTTAGAAGCACTAGATTAGGTACATTACAGCACATATACATATGCAAGTTGCCTCTTATTAGACACTTACTGATCCTGATTTTTTGAGCAAAGAAAAAAAACAAAAAACAATTACAGTAAATTTGCACCTACACAATCCATGTTTCAATCAGGGGTGTTTTAAGAGATTAGGAGGTCCATGTGCAGCCTCCTCCATCTGAGCCCCCTCCTCCCTAGCCGGAAGTGCATTCGAGTCTGAGCACTAGGGGCTCAAATTATAATGTGCATGTGCAGATATGTGGGAAAATGGTGCAGTGGCCATTTTGCTGGTATTAAATTGGCATGTTGGTCAGGAAAATGGGCAAAACGTAAATTTCCCAGTGATTGTTTGTGCGCTTTCTGCCACTAACTGGGGACCCTGAAAAATTGAGTATTAAAGAAATGGGTGCAGTGTGTGCGGTGTGGGTCCTCCTACACCCATTACAAATATGCCAGTGGTTGCAATGCAAGGAGATCAAATACATTTACTTATTTTACATGCAGGGTAAATAGTGGCTGCTTTTGCATGCAGCCCACAAATGTTGGACACCTTTAAATTTCATTCATATTTGAGATTGGACACACCCCTCCCATATCTAAATCTCTTTGAACATTTTAAATCTGCCCCACCTGCCGTGCGACATGGTTTTATCAAACTGCAAAACTACTTGCTCTTTTTTGTTTTAATCCCAATTTAGAATTAGATTTTGAGCTAAATGTAATAGCCTGTGAGAAGCAGCAATTGTGGGATTTTATGCCACGACATTACCAACCTGGTTATGCAGTGTAAATGATTGCAGTTTTAAAAATCTGGCCAGACTTGCACGAAAACTCACCGTTACTGCTTCTCACAGGCTATTATATTTAGCCCTTTACTGTATGTCTGATGTAGTGAGACAGAGATACAAATATGGTCAGCAATAACACAGCACATTGCATTTGTTTGTATCCATGTATCATTATCGGAGTTAACTTCAAAACAGGGTGGGATGACTCAGAATGGGAATGCTATAGTCCTCAACCTGCCCCCTACGCCTCATGCCAAGTCTTGTTATAAGAAAAGAGATGTGATCTGTATAGCGGTTTTTCCTTCTTGATAACAAGCTCGGAACTAATGTTAATCATTTCTGTCCAGTGCATAGTTAAGTAATAAAATATTCTACAATATTTTCTGCACACACCGTGAAGTGAAGAAATTTCAATTTCAAAGACATAGGTACAATAACACATAATGTATTTGATGTTTAATTCATATACAGTGTGAATAATATGCTTCTGAGCGAACAAGACCGTTTTTTTCTGTTAATGTAAGCATCTTTTCAGGTGATCCAAAATAATTTAAAAACAAAAAAAATCAGTTTTATACAACAAACCTCTTGGAATGAGTTCTAGCCGTTACATGGTAATAAACAAAACATGCAAAGAGAAGTGACTGTCTTTAGGGGTCTTTTAAAATAGAAGTAATATCTCCCTACACAAGAAAGAGCTTACAGTTAGTGAGGACAAAGGGAAACAAAACAGATAAAACAGTAATTTTTGTTCTATCCTTGATACTTCTTTCCATCGTTATTATGTTCTAGATAGAATCTCCTCCCCTTAGTACATCAGAATAGATTTGTTTATTGTCTATATTCTCAAAATGGCCATGTATTGGGAAGCATCACCAAGTGTGTAAGCTCCCAGTGACTAGTCCAGACCCCACTCACAGGTACCCCGCATGTCCACCTGATAGCCTCACTGCTTTTTGGAAAGGCTGATCTTAATGTTTTTTCAGGGGATTAATGCCTGAAAGTCACCCTAAAAATGTTGCTTTCATTACTCTTTATAATAGTAACTGACCACCCTTCTCTGCACTGATAAAGAGGGTCACCGGAGATTTTCCTGCACTGGTAGTAGGGTGGCATGGTCAGCTGGGTGGATGCATCACTGTAAGTACTGGAAACTTTTTTACATGTTGTGCACCAACTAAAGGAGCATGACCACACTGTCTTGGTACATATCTGAGTCTCCCTAGCAGGCAAGTACACAGAGTATTAAGGTGGAAATATTTATTTTTGGATAGCATGTCATAGCTTACTGTACATGCAATATATGTACTAATGCAACAATAGCTGCTATAAGCTAAACCAGTGGTTCCCAAACTCCAATCTCAAGGCATCCTGATTATCCAGGTTTTAAGGATATCTATGATTGAGCACAGATGAATTAAGTAGTATCTCAGTCATTTTTAATTTAACCATCTCTGCTCAACCACGGATACCCTTAAAATCTGGACTGTTGGTGTGCCCTGATGACCATGTTTGGGAGCCAATAGTTTAAACTATAACTGCTACTGGTATATTGTACATTTGCAATGAATATAATTAGAAAATTAGATAGATGAGGATACACTGTGCTTCTGGAGCATTGCCCAGTCCTCAGGTGCAGTGATAAGTTCATATATATTGTGATGATATATAAATTGTATTAACGTAATAATTATTGTTCCTGAAAACATAATCAACTGTTTGAATTTAAAGTAATAATAACAAATGGATAATAACATTCATTAATCACATTATAATACAATGGTACAATAATGTAAACTAATTAACAAACTGTTCTACACATACATGATAATGGAGTGCTGAAACTACACCTGTGCAGACTAATTACAAACCTGATAAGTATCCATAAGGAGCATATCAATACATGATAATAGTCACATAAATCCTTATATGAAATAGTAACAGTATTGCTAACAAAACATTAGATTTTTTTTTTTAATGAGCATACAGTGCATACAGTGCATCTGGAAAGCGCTTAGCTTTTTCCACATTTTCTTATGTTACAGCCTTATTCCAAAATGGAATAAATTAATTTTTTCCTCCAAATTCTACACACAATCCCCCTTAATGACAACATGAAAAAAAGTGTTTTTGAGATTTTTGTAAATGTATTAAAAATAAAAAACTCAAAAACCACATGTACATAAGTATTCACAACCTTTGCTCAATACTTTGTTGATGCACCTTGGGCAGCAATCACAGCCTCAAGTCTTTTCGAATATGATGCCACAAGCTTGGCACACCTATCTTTGGGCAGTTTCTCCCATTCCTCTTTGCAGCACCTCTCAAATTCCATCAGGTTGGATGGGAAGTGTCGGTGCACAGCCATTTTGAGATCTCGCCATAGATGTTCAATCGGATTCAAGTCTGGGCTCTGGCTGGGCCACTCAAGGACATTTACAGAGTTGTCTTGAAGCCACTCCTTTGATATCTTGGCTGTGTGCTTAGGGTCGTTGTCTTGCTGAAAGATAAACCATCACCCCATTCTGAGGTCAATAACGCTCTGGAGCAGGTTTTCATCCAGGATGTCTCTGTACATTGCTGCATTCATCTTTCCCTCTATCCTGACTAGTCTCCCAGTTACTGCCGCTGAAAAACATCCCCACAGCAAGATGCTGCCACCACCATGCTTCACTAGGGATGGTATTGGCCTGGTGATGAGCGGTGCCTGGCTTCCTCCAAACATGACGCCTGGCATTCACGCCAAAGAGTTCAATCTTTGTCTCATCAGACCAGAGAATTTTGTTTCTCATGGTCTGAAATTCCTTCAGGTGCATTTTGGCAAACTCCAGGTGGGCTCCCATGTGCTTTTTACTAAGGAGTGGCTTCCGTCTGGCCACTCTACCATACAGGCCTAATTGGTGGATTGCTGCAGAGATGGTTGTTCTTCTGGAAGGTTCTCTTCTCTCCACAGAGGAATGGTGTTTCTCTGACAGAGTGACCATTGGGTTCTTGGTCACCTCCCTGACTAGGGCCCTTCTCCCCTGATCACTCAGATTAGACAGCCGGCCAGCTCTAGGAAGAGTCCTGGTGGTTCCAACTTCTTCCATTTACGTATGATGACGGCCACTGTGCTCATTTGGATTTCAAAGCAGCAGCTATTTTTCTGTACCCTTCCACAGATTTGTGCCTCGAGACAATCCTGTCTTGGAGGTCTACAGACAATTCCTTTGACTTCATGCTTGGTTTGTGCTCAGACATGCACTGTCAAGTGTGGGACCTCATATAGACAGGTGTGTTCCTTTCTAAATCATGTCCAATCTACTTAATTTATGACAGGTGGACTCCAATTAAGCTGTAGGAACATCTCAAGGATGATCAGTGTTAACAGGATGCACCTGAGCTCAAGTTTGAGCTTCGTGGAAAAGGCTGTGAATACTTATGTACATGTGGGTTCTTAGTTTTTTATTTTTAATAAATTAGCAAAAATCTCAAAAAAACTTTTTTCACGTTGTCATTATGAGGTATTGGTGGTCATTCCGAGTTGTTCGCTCATTGCCGATTTTCGCTATGCTGCGATTTGTTGCTAAATGCGCATGCGCATGGTACGCAGCTAATTATTTTACACAAAACTTAGTAGATTTGCTGGTGTTCGTGCTGCGCTTTTCAGTCGCACTGCTGATCGGTGAATGAATGACAGGAAAGGGGCGTTTCTGGGTGGTAACTGAGCATTTTCCAGGAGTGTGCTAAAAAACGCAGGCGTGTCTGGGAACAATGCGGGAGTGTCTGGAGAAACGGGGGAGTGGCTGGCCGAACGCAGGGCGTGTTTGTGACGTCAAACCAGGAACTAAACTGACCGAGCTGATCGCAATCTAGGAGTAGGTCTGGAGCTACTCAGAAACTGCAAGAAAATATTTAGTAGCAATTCTGCTAATCTTTCGTTCGCTATTCTGCAAAGCTAAGATACACTCCCAGAGGGCGGTGGCCTAGCGTTTGCAATGCTGCTAAAAGCAGCTAGCGAGCGAACAACTCGGAATGAGGGCCATTGTGCATAGAATTTTAAGAGAAAAAATGAATTTACTCCAGTTTGGAATAAGGCTGTAACATAAAAAAAATGTGGAAAAAGTGAAGCGCTGTGAATATTTTCCAGATGCACTGTATATCATTTAATTAGAACATAATCTGTAACGCAAGTCGAATTGTTGATGATAATGCAAAATAATTAAATAAATCTGGTTAAAGAGGGCCCTGAGTGTATATAGTTGCAAGGCAATCTGGAGGAAGAAGGAAACAAAGAAAAGTAAAGAAAAGGCTACTCTGTTATACATTTTTAATTTAGCCAAAAACGGTATCAAATCCATATTCCAAAAAGTTACTATTTCAAACTTAGAGGTCTTTTTTCTAAGCCTTGGATGAAGATAAAGTGCACGGAGATAAAGTACCAGCCAATCAGCTCCTAACTGTCATTTTTCAAACCCAGCCTGTGGAATGGCAGTTAGGAGCCGTTTGGCTGGTACTTTATCTCCGTTGACTTTTTCTCCATCCAAGACTTAGTAAATAGACCCCAAAGTACCAGCCAATCATCTTCTAACTGCCATGTTACAGGTTGTGTTATGAAAAATGTCAGTTAGGAGCTGATTGGCTGGTACTTTATCTCCATCCAATTTAATCTCCATCCAACGTTTAGTACTGTAAATAAAGCCCTTAGTGGGAGACATACTAAGTAGTGAAAAAAGTATAGAAGTGAGCCAGCGGAGAAGGTTTAATAGCTAGCCATAAATGTTAACAACCATATAAAAGTTATTATATCTAATCTCATTAATTAATCACTGACTCACTAATTAGTTAATCCAAGAAATACTAATTAGGGGGGTCATCACGAAGCACATGAAAAATGTGATCTGTCAGGTTTCCTTGGCCACCCCCGGTCCATATAACAACCAAGCTTCCAATAATCCATACATCATATCAACCTCAGTATTATCTATTTTACATTTACCATACTCATCTTATTCTATACATATCACAAACATCTTTTTTAACTACAGGATTATCTATCACATCTGTATCTACATAATCTCTATATTATGACCCATTATCACAATTCCTTGTTCTACCATTGTCTACGGCAGTGATCTCCAACCTTAATTGGGGGTGTGAGCTACTTTCGGAAAATAAAACCTCTGAAGGAGCTCCCCCCTCCCCCCAATGCGCGTGTGTTTATGTGAAAGTGGGTGTGGCCTCACAAAAGTGGGTGTGGCCTCAGAACTACAAGTAATGCCCCCGCGTTGTGCCAGATACACAAATAATGCCCCTCAGCAGTGCCAGATACACAAATAATGCCCCCCAGCAGTGCCAGATACAATGCCCCCACCAGTGCCAGATACAATTCCCCCCGCTGTGCCATTTAAAATGCCCCCCACAGCACCAGATAAAATGTCCCCCACCGCGCAGTGTCCGATACAGTGCCCCACACAGTGCTAACCCTTGCTGGCTTCTTTTACTGCCGCCAGTGCTGCTCCTCCTGTATGAGGGACGGAAGGGGAGGAGAGCGCAGCGCGCGCCTCTCCTGTGAAGTCCGGAGAGCGGTTGCGGTGAGGGTGACAGAGTCTCCGGCATCGGCGGGCATTTAAAATATGGTGCCGGTAAGTGAGCCAATCAAAACTCGCGGTCCGGCAGCCAATCATGTGCCGCCACTGCTGGACCACGAGCTCTGATTGGCTAACGGCCGGCACCATATTAAAAATGAACGGAGGAGGAGTGCCAGTGACTGCCCAAGCCCGTGCGCTCTGTGAGTTACCGAAAATACTATGGCGAGCTACCGGTAGCTCGCGAACTATGTGTTGGAGATCACAGGTCTTCGGTATGTGGTCCAGATGATGAGCCCTGTACAGTCAAGCTAATTCTACAAACAGTATGTTTGAGACAAAAGAAAGATGTCAGAGTTCCTTCCCACATGGAACAGTAGAGGCAGAGGCGTAACTCTGGGAGGCAATGGAGTCATCTGCCGCCGGGCTCCTGCTCTGAAGGGGGGCACTTCTCCTATTCTGTGACACCATTGAATTAAGTTAATTGATAGCTACCGCTATCTCTTCAGTGGCCAACTTCATCACTGGTCCCTGCACCTTACAAATCACACCCTTTATATTATACTATAGATACACATTTTACAAGTGTCATACCCAGGATTAGAAACCATGGCATATTTCACTGGAAGCAGACACCTTACTGATGAAGCGGTTTGCTCCTGTATAGGAAATATGAGAATTCTAACTATATGAAGTTACTTCTCTGACAATTACACATAACTTCATATAGTTAGTATTCTCATGCTTACTGTAGAGGAGCAAATAGCTCCATCAGTAAAGTGTCTTCTGTCAGTGAAACAGGTCATGGATTCTAATCCCAGGTGTGCCTGCTAAAGAAATGACTGATTTAAAATAAAAGACAATGAAATGCATATATACAGTATAAACATTTTTTTTCCAGAACACTCCACACACACACACTTGCACATACACACACATACATACATATATTTATCTAAAATTAGGGGGGCACCAATATTTATCTTGCCTCTGGGCAACTGTGATGAATTTACGCCACTGAGTAGAGGTGTGAGCTGCTATGAAAACCATAAGCCTCCTCCACCCTCCACTGAACACCACTGCAGTTAGGAACCTGTTAAGGGCCATACACACTAGACGAGAAAGTCAAAGATATCGCTCAGAAGGGCCAATCTTAGCGAGATCTTTTACAATCTCGTCTAGTGTGTACACTCAAAGTCATTAACAATGCGCACTCTTGCGCATCGTTAATGACCCCCTTCCTTGTCTGATATAAGAGTGTGGTCCTCGTTAACGACAGCCATGCTACATATGCAGAATGAGCGTCGTTCACCCCGCTGTTGCACCGTTCCCCACTGGCATCGCCAATTGTGTATGCACTTGCCTATGCTGGCATCCCAGCGGGTCCCTGCCGCTGCCAATATCGGCCTCGGTGGGGGTTGTTTAGTGTGAATGGGGCTTTAGGGAGAACACTTGGGGCATAAAGTTGCAAGCATATCTGACAAGTAGATAGTGGGGAGGACATATGGTATATATATATTTCCCATCAAACACTTGTCACATACAGTATGTTACAATACAATTCTCACCATGTCACAAACTGGGTATGCACACTACACTGGAATATGCTGTAGGTCAACAAAATACATAAATTAATCTGGTTTGTACTGCTGTATAAAATTTGATTTGATCGAACAACCATACGATGAAGCCATAATACACTAATGTCACATTCACATTTATTAAAAATGGAAATACATATGTTTTACCGGTGGCCAGTATGCTGGCTGTCATGATCTTGACAGCGGGATCCCGGCCACCAGTATGCCGGCAGCAGGGCGAGCGCTAGAAAGCCACTTGCGAGCTCACTGTGCTAACCCTGCTGCGCTCGCCACAGTATCTATTCTCCCTCTATGGACACCCACAGAGAGAGAAAAGCCTGAGCTGCCTGTATTCAGGTATCGGGATTTCACAGGCTGTCTAGATTCTGATGTCGGCATTGTGACCGCCAGGATCCCAACAGGCGGTCTCTTGATTGCCACAGATTAAAAACACAGAATATCATTGACATTGTTTTGTAATCAGTTATGTAAAATGTAATAAATGATAATGACACTGCTACCTTTACATTTGGGATTTGCTTTTTGCTACTGGCAAAAATAATGTAACTGTGTCTTTGTATTTAGAAAAGGAGGTGACAGCGGTTCTGGAGTCTATAATCTCACACTCCTGTGCCATGCAATAAAAAAAGGAGTGGCTAGTAGTTTATGCTGTCTTTTGGCTGTAGGGCCATTATTTTTTAATAATAAGTGATTCCACACTTTGCTGACTGTTTATACGTATCTGTGGCTTTGCCATGTCTCCAGCTTACATAGCTGTATACAGGCTTACATTTGTCTTCCTGAATTGGGTATTCATGCAACAGGAAATAGGATCGAGGAGACTTCATGAAGTGAGCCAATTGTGTTTACACATACCTGGGTAAGAAATAGCTATCCATAAATGTGGCTATGTGTATATTTTTCTTGCGGAAAACGTTTGCCTTAACTACATGTGTACACATTTCCAGTGACAGGTCAGCTGACAAAATTCATCATTGTGATGTGAGATTAATTTATGATTAGTCTGGTTAACTTGTAGGCAGTTTATTAACTCTGCAGTATAATAGCACATTACACCTAACACTGCCATTGACAGCACAGTGAATGGACACATTGTGTGAATTGTTAGCAATTGCTTTTGGTGTATAAATCCTTTGCCCTTTTCTGTTTTTTTGTATAAGGGTTTACTATGCTTAAACAAACCACATTGACTTAACTGCACTTAATTTAATGGATCATTATAATAGTTCATGCTCAATGGACAAAGTTTATGAGTTCACTTAATGCTCAAGAAAGTGTTTTCTCATTTAAAAAAAGTATGTTGTTTTTTTTTTTTTGTATGGCCGAGACCACAATAGTGCATTCAGTTGGAATACATACAATATTTGTTTATGGCAAAGGAAAATGTTCATTGGTATTATTTATATTCAATATAATTAGTAAAATATACTTAATACAGAGAATAAGAATGGATCTAAAATTGTTGATTTTATTCAAAAAAAAAAACTGTATCATTAAGCAAACATGTCAGTGAATACATATTAAATGTCTAGTAATCCCTGTCCTAACCATGTATACAGTACAGTGCAGTGGCGTAAGTTCATCAGGGAGCAAGAGAGAGAGAGAGAGAGAGAGAAAGGAGCAAGAGAGAGAGAGAGAAAGGGAGAGATGAACGAGTGGGATAGAGGCAGAGGGTGTCAGGGAGAGAAAGACTAACACAGGGAGAGAGAGAGAGAGAGGGACAAGAGAGTAAGAGTGTGTCATGGAGAGAAAGAAGGGAGAGACAGAGATGGAGCGAACCAGAGAGAGAGGGGGTGTGAAGGAGAGAGAAGGGGAGCAAGGGAACGAGGAGCAAGAGAGAGAGAGGGGAGAGAGAGAGACAGGGAGTGAGTGGGAGAGAGAGAAAGACAGAGGGTGTCATGGAGAGAAAGCCTGAGATGGAGAGAGAGAGCGGGAGCAAGAGAGAGTGTGTCAGAGAGAGAGGAGCAAGAGAGGTGGAGAGGAAGAAGCAAGAGAGAGGGAAAGAGTGGGGAGCAAGAGAAAGACGGAGAAAGAAGCAAGAGAGAGTGGAGAGACTCTAGAGAGACAGAGGAAGAGCAAGAGAGAGAGAGAGAGCATGTCAGAGAGAGAGAGAGAGAGAGAGATTGTCAGAGAGAGGAGCAAGAGATAGAGTGTCAGAGAGATTGAAAGAGGGGAGCAAGAGAGAGTGTGTAGAGATAGAGAGTGGAGAGTGTCAGAGAATGAGGAAGAGCAACATAGAGTGTCAGAGAGAGTGGAGAGTGTCAGAGAGATAAAGAGAGATGGGGAGAGTATGAGAATGTGTCATGGAGAGTGTGAGAGAGATGGGGAGCAAAAGAGTGTGTCAGAGAGAGAGAGATGAGTGTCAGAGAGAGAGAGGAGCAAGAGGGAATGTGGAGAGAGGTTCACAGAGAAAGAGGGGAGCAAGAGAGAGTGTGTCAGAGTGAGAGATGAGCAAGAGAGAGGGTGGTAAGTGTGTGTGTGTGTGTGTGTGTGTGTGTGTGTGTGTGTGTGTGTGGGTGTGTGTGTGTGGGTGGGTGTGTGTGTGTGTGTGTGTGTGTGTGTGTGTGACAGAGAGAGAGAAAGAGAGAGAGAAAGAAAGAGAAAGAGGAGCAACAGATAGTGTGGCGTGTTATATATAGAGAGAGAGAGGGAGCAAGAGAGAGAGATGGTGGAGAGTGTCAAAGAGAGGGGGAGCAATAAAGAGTGTGTCAGAGAGAGAAAGTGGAGAGTGTCAGTGACAGATGGGGGAGAGTATGAGAGAGTATGTCAGAGATAGAGAGAAAGAGAGAGAGAAGAGTGTCAGAGAGAGAGAAGGGAGCAAGAGAGAGGGTGGAGAGAGTGTCATAGAGAGGGGAGAGCTAAGGGAGAGAGTCAGAGAGAGAGAGAGGAGCAAGAGAGAGAGTGGGGAATGTCAGAGGGGGAGGTCAAGACTGTCAGAGAGAGAGAGAGCGTAGCAAGAAAGTGAGTGAAGAATGTGTGAGTAAGAGAGTGAGGGCTAGCAAGAGAGAGAGAGTGTGGAGTGCCAAAGAGGGAGAGGGGGAGCAAGAGATAATGTGTCAGAGAGAGGAGCAAGAGAGAGAGTGGAGAGTGCCAGAGAGAGAGAGAGAGAGAGAGAGGATCAAGAGAGTATCATAGAGAGAGAGGGGTGAGCAAGAGAGAGTGTGTCAGAGAGAGAGGATCAAGAGTGCGGGTGGGGTGTATCAGAGATAGAGAGAGAAAGAGAGAGAGAGAGAGAGGGGGGGGGGGCAAGAGAGTTTCAGAGAGAGAGAGAGAGAGAGTTTCAGAGAGTCAGAGAGAGAGAGGAGCAAGGGAGTGAGTGGAGAGTGTGTGGGGGAGAAAGAGAGGGGGCAAGAGAGTGTCAGAGTGAGAGAGAAAGAGAGAGAGAGAGAGGGTGAGCAAGAGAGTGTCGGAGAAAGAGGGGGGAGCAAGAGAGTGTCAGAGAGAGTGAGGAGCAAGAGAGTGAGCGTAGAGTGTGTGAGAGAGAGAGGGAGAGAGGGGTCAAGAGAGAAAGAGTTTGAGAGAGGGCGTCGAGTGGGAGAGACTAGTACCTGCTACAAGTGAAGGTCTGTGAAAGAAAGAGAGAGTGAGAGAGGGGGAAATAGAGTTTCAGAGAGATAGAGGAACAGAGAGTCAGAGAGAAAGAGAGAGGAGCAAGAGAGTGAGTGGGGTGTGTCAGAGAGAAAGAGAGGGGGCAAGAGAGTGTCAGAGAGAGAGAGAGAGAGAGGGTGAGCAAGAGAGTGTCAGAGAAAGAGGGGGGAGCAAGAGAGTGTCAGAGAGAGAGAGAGAGAGAGAGGGTGAGCAAGAGAGTGTCAGAGAGAGAGAGGAGCAAGAGAGTGAGCGGAGAGTGTGTGAGAGAGAGAGGGAGAGAGGGGGCAAGAGAGAAAGAGTTTGAGAGAGGGCGTCGAGTGGGAGAGACTAGTACCTGCTACAAGTGAAGGTCTGTGATGGGGCGGGACCTTCACAGCATTAGGTACCACCCCTTTCCCATACACCCACGAATCGCGTCATTGCATTGCATTGGTGGCTGCTGCTGGGACTCGGAAACTTGCTAGGTAGGGGCAGAGTAAGCTGTTACAATGTGTGCCCACATTGTGGGGGCCCCAATGTTTGGGGCTCTTGGATGGCTGCCCCATTACCTCTGCATATAAACTGCATAGAGTCCACTCCTGATTCCACCTATGAGCCACATCATCATAACAACATAATGGACCTACAGGGCTTCCTTAGCCCTGTAGGTGAAAGGCTGTATTAGGTTCACGTGTCTGCGCTGCTGGATCACCAGGGCAAGCATGCTGCTGCATTATTATAAAAAAAATCTTCTAAACGCCATGTGCTTTGGTGCTCCTCCTTCCCCCTCTGAATCTTCCAAACGCTCGTCCTCACCATGACCCCACATCAGGCTCAGCAGCTCTTCTTTAACAAGCAATAACATGGGACACGGGACAATGGTGGCAGTGCCCCCTTCTGACCAGGAGCCTGGCAGCAAATGTCTCCATTGTCTCCCGGAGTTCTGCCTCTGGTACAGTGGGTGATAACTGTAACTTTTATTTTGGATGTGTTAGCTGTATTTTTGAGGGTAATACAGAAAAGAACATGCGCTACTGGGGTTGCATTTTAATATTACCTATGTGTTTTATAATAATAATGCCTTACTTTGATTCATTACTTACATTATAAGCAACATGGACTACATCATAAGTACAATATGATTAGATTTTTCTGAGCTGTGCCGATATCCCATACCCAACCCCTATACAGAACCAATAGAGCTAAGAGTGTAAGGATTGCTAGACCTAATGTGACATGCATCAAATGTCACATTCGGGGAGATGTACTGAACCTATGAAAGTGATAAAGTTGAATGAGATAAATTACCAGCCAATCATATCCTAAATGACAGGTTACAAGCTGTATTTGAAAAAGACAGTTAAGAGCTGATTGGTTTGTAGTGTTTATCTCTCCACTTTATCACACTCCAAGGTTTACATTGAAGCTGATTTATCAACAAGTTTTTTCATATGCAACGAGTTTTAAAACTTGTTGCATATGATATGTGGTGCTCCAGCCACTCAGCTCCTAACTGTCACGTGTTTGCAAAATGACAGTTGGGAGCTGATTGGCTGGGGCACCATTTATCATATGCAACGAGTTTTAAAACTTGTTGCGTATGAGAGAACTCATTAATAAATCAGCCCCATTGTCTGAACCTGGATATGTCAGTTGAGGAGTGGCATTGCAGCTGAAGGAGGCATGACTGTTTTAGTGAAACTGTGAACAGCACTGTATTGTATACTAGACAAGTGCTGGTAGTAGTGGATTCAATCTTTAGGAGGACAGATAAGGTGACCTGTCATCAATACTGTGAATGCTGTACAGAATGTTGTTTTCTGTGTATTCAGGTTTAGTATTATGTATTGGGTCAGTTGTACATAGCTGGAAAGAGTTAGTTAGGACTAGCAGTCATTGCACATATCAGTAGAAGAAGGTGAATGGTCTTAATAATTTTTAGACTGAAAAACCTGAGAAATGGAACAGGAAGAGGTTTAAAGAAGCTTTTGGCACACCTGCACCTTTGACATGTGCTCCTTATTAGATTGCCCCTTAAAACTAGAGATGAGTGTTTTCTGTCCGACTCGTATTCCAGATTGAGGCAAAACGTTATCCTCCTGGTGTCAGATTCTCACAGACATGCTCTGCATCAAATATCCGCCATTAATGCAGTGGGTTTTACACAGTTAATTGAGGTCCTGTGTGCCTGGGACTAAATTCGATCTTGGTTCCATTTTACCTGGAAAGCCATCCCTTGGCTGTACCAGGATCTTAAAAAAAAAACATATTATTGGCTTGCAAAATGCCATTGTACCCACTGTCCACTTAACCATAGATAACAAGCGGACAAGCGGTAGTGGGCAAACTAAAGATTTCATGACTGTGACAGTCCACTGGGTGGGTGAATCGCCTTCAGCAGCAGCAGTATCTAACGTACAACACCAGCACATTCAGAGGCAGGCTACTCTGTGTATCACTGGCTTTCATATGAGGCATACTGCTGACAACCTCTTAGAAAAACTAAGGGATGTCATATAAAAATGGCTTACGATGTCATATAAAAATGGCTTACCCTGCTTGTACTCTACTCAGGATTTGTCTTTTCTGATAATGCCACAAATACTGAATTCCAACATCCCATGTTTTGCTTACACAATTAACTTGGATGTACAGGGTTTAAAAAAAAATATGACAAGGGCATGCAGGACATGCTGTCTGTGGCCCTAAAATTTTGGGACATTTTCAGCATGCAGCCACAGCATGCAGGACATTGCAACACTTGCAAGAACAGTTCAAATTGCCCTGCCACCAACCGAAGCGAAAGGTGGTAACGTGGAATTCTATACTTTATATGCTTCAGTAGATAGAGGAACAGCAAAAAGCCATTCATAACTATAAAATAAGCCATGACATTGGGGGAGTGTACCTTATCCCGGGGCAGTAGAAAGTACTTTCTGTTTTGTGCCAGGTGCTCAAACATTTTGAAGTTGCCACCTGTGAAGTGAGTTCCGACACTGCATTCTTGAGTCAGGTGATTCCCCTAATTAGGCTTTTGAAAAATCAGGTGGAGAAATTGGAGATGAAACAAAGTGAATCTGCAAAGTATGTCATACTTGTAAATCAAGTCTTTTCTTCACTTTGCCAGAATGCAAGGGTTGCCAATATCTTGAAAATTAATCACTACATTTTTGCGACTGTGCTTGATCCTAAGTTTAAGTCGTACATTGTGTCTTTCTTTCTAACTGACCATTTTAAGAGATGCAAAGAGCTCCTGGTGAACAAGTTGGCAGCTTAAGTGGTACACAACAACATCTCCTTCTTTAGGTTCTCTAGGAGCTGCCAGGAAAAAACTCAGCTTTCCCAAAAGACCCAGTGGTGATGCAGAAGTGTCAACACAACATTATGACATCTGCTTGAGTCTAAAAGAATTACCTAAAATTAGTGACATCTCTACCATAACTCCATCTGATATGGTCACCATCAAAAGGATGGTGGAGGATTATTTTCATGAAGTCAATTTGGAGGCCCTTGTACAAACTGATTTTTGCATTACTTAAGCTGCCCACCCTCAGAAAGAGTTCTTAGCACATCAGGGAGCCTTATCAGGGATCAACATAGGCTACTCCCTCAAAATATGGGAAAGATGTTCATCAAAATTAACTACAAATTCCATGAAGAAGACCTTTACCGGCAATTATGTCAAAGCTCAGAGACTTCTGTAATGGTGGATTCCAGTGGGGATGAAATAATATTGTGTGAGGATGATGTACACACAGATGAGGGTGAGGATGGTAGTGATGATGACATCTTGCCACTGCCTTAAGCCCAGAGGTTAAAGTGAGCCAGAACGGGGCAGAACTGCGTTCTGTCAGTTCCATTTGGAGCCAGAACGCAGTTCTGCCTCCTCTGGCTCACCTAACCCAGGGAGAAGTCTGGCACCTGCTGAGATTTTGTTGCCAGCGGGTGCCCGGCTTCTTACTCTCAGTGGCCGCCGGACGCCGGACCTCACTCCTGAGCTCCGGATTCTGGCTCAGGCAGAGTGACGCACTATGGGAGGAACATCATGATGTCTCCCCCATAGATCCAAAGAGTGTGCGGCCAGGTGGAGGACAGCAGCAGTATAGAAGCAAGAACAGGGCTGGTGAGTATTGTGTTTTTTTTTTTATTGTGTATGCGTGTAAGCGGTGCTACTAGGGGGCACAATGGCTGGGGGCACATTTACTGGGGCACAATGGCTGGAGGCACATCTATTGGGGGCACAATTGCTGAGGGCACATCTGTTGGGGCACAATTGCTGGGAGCACAACTACTGGGGTCACATCTACTGGGGTCACATCTGCTTGGGGCACATTTGCTGCTGGCACATCTACTAGGGGCATAACTTCTGACTGGGGGCATAACTACTGGGGGCACATCTACTGGGTCACATCTACTGGGGGCATATCTACTGGGGCACGACTACTGGGGCACAACTACAGGGGGCATAACGTCTGACTGGGGCATATCTACTTGGCACATAACTACAGTAGGCTTAACTTCTAGGGGCATATCTACTGACTGGGGGCATAACTACTGACTGGGGGCATAACTACGGTGGACATAACTACTGGGGGCATAACTACTGACTGGGGGCATAACTACTGGGGGTGTAACTATGGGGGCAACACTACAAGGGGTATTACCACTGGGGGCATTACTACTGGGGGCACTACAAATGAGGGCACTGCATAGGGGGCACTTTATAAAGGGCATCACTCCTGGGGACATAAGGGGCACTACTACTGGGGGCATTGAATAAGGGGCACTATTGCTGTGGGAATTATGTGTATTTGGGTTGCTACTACTGGAGCTTTGTGTATAAGGGGAACTAATGTGTATCATAACAAGAATAAGGGACACTACTATGTGGTGTAATGTTAATAAGATTGTTCTACTGTGCAGAATAATTTGAATTGGGGATACTATTGGGTGACCATGCCCCTTTTTTGAGACCACACCACTTTTTGCTGTGCGCGCAATCCCTTTATTTCACGGGCTTAAGGGAGGGGTGGTGAGTTCCACCACCTCTCTAGGACCACTTTAAGCACTGCTTAAGCCCATTGTTAGCTTGTTAGCTGTCATAAACCCATTGTTACAGTAACTTGGTATGTTTGGGCTTGGGGCCTAAACAAACCAAGCACTTTAGCCAGAAAAGTGGAAGTCCCTGTCACTGAAGTGCTTAGTTTGTTAATCTATGCATGTCCTTTTTAATATCCAACATAAGGGTAGTTGGGATGGCCCAAGGGCAACTCCATATTGCACCAATTTAATTTCTGTCACTGCTGTGTGGATGTTTCTTAGATGTGCTATAAACTGCTGTGTGTTTGTGCTGCTGCTCTTTCACTTAGTAACCTGCCAGCTCGCTACAGCCTTTAGCTTAAAGTGGATGAAAACAATTTTGTGAGCTATGAGGTAGTCAAAATTGTCTGAAAATGAGTGAAAATTAATGTTATTGAAGTTAGTAATACTCTAGTGAAAAAAAGACGCAAATTATGTGATTTTAGCTTTTTGTTGACAATTTTTGAAAAAAAATTCAAAACATAATTTAAATTGCAGACTGTGATCACCTTTTCTTTCAAATTGGTTAATTTTAATGTTTGCGTATATATACATATATATATATATATATATATATATATATGTAAATGGAGGTCAGAATGAGCGCTTCAAAGTGAAATATTTTTAATTCATAAAATTGATATACATAAAACAATATAGACAGAGTTTGCTTATACCTCTATCATCATCAGAGTGGGCTAAGTTACCACTTGATTTGTATAGTTTTATAATCGCCGGCTTCGGCTCCACTCACCGTCTGCTCAGGCGCCAGGACCCTGATCCACGCACCGTGAAACTCCTTAGTGCGCTGACACAGCAGCTCGCAGCACTGAGGGAGCTGAACCGGGAGGTTGCACAACCCAATGCATTTCATCATCAGACTTCGTCAGAGGGTTGGACTTGGTGACGAGATCTCTGATTTTTACAGCGGCATCATCCAATCACAAAGAATCACAAACAATCATGTCGTAACAAAAAATAAATAAAATATATATGTACATTACAATAATAAAACTCATGATAACAGTGAATTTGAAATACACTTCTTATTATAACACTCTTACAGCGTAATCCCTATTTTGGGATACTATTAGACATTTAGACAACTATTTTCAGCGGGTCCCAGTAAATGGCTGCCAATGAGTTTTAAAAGTTGTTATTTTAATACATAGTACTAGTTGATCCCCCATGTGTTAAATACTTGAGGTGTATTTTTTACAATTTATCCACTGACACAAATAATATTAGAAGTTGTTACAATTGTTAATTTCAATATTCATTGACAGTGTATCTACTGGTATTTGGACTAGCATTTGTAATGATTAAAATATTTATAGTTGTTACATTCAGAGATCAATAACAAAATTCCTTTGTTAACCTGGTGAGTGGAGCCGAGGCCGGTGATTTATAAAACTATGCAAATCAAGTGGTAACTCAACCCACTCGGATGATAATAGAGGTATAAGCAAACTCTGTCTATATTGTTTTATGTATATCAATTTTATGAATTAAAAATATTGCACTATGAAGCGCTCCTTCTGACCTCCATTTAGATAACTTCAACCCGTGGGATCCCAGCATTCATTTATCAGAAGGAAGGTGCAGGCTGTACTGCCAGACCTTGGTGCTTTTTGAAGTAATTACAAAGTGGAAACTCTGCTCATTCATTACGGGACTTCTGTGAGCGCACCTGTACACCAATTTCCCTCTCTTCAATATATATACATATATATATCTATATATATATATATATATATATATATATAAAAACATGAGATAGCATTGTTGTTATAGTCAAGTAGATTCAAAACATTGCTCATTGACATACTTCTATATTTATATTGATTGCTTTACTGCCAGGGCTCCATTAAATCTCTCTTAGAACATTAATTACCATGGTTACAAACTAATTATAGGACATTAATCCCTGGGGGAGAGGAAATCTATTACAATACAGTATATCAATATTTACTAAACCATCACTAAAGGATGATGAATTCATCTTAAAAATCAACACACCTTAACTGGAGTCATAACCTTTCACTCTGAAAAACAGATTAAAAGTGCATTGCATCTTGTTGAAGAAAGAGTACTATATAAATAAAAATTATTATTATTATTATTATTAGTAGTAGTAGTAGTAGTATAATTATTAAATTACCAACATCATGGAATCTTTGTTGGGGCAATATAAGATTTTCTCGATAAAAGGAGAACTAGTCTGCCTCACCTACCCCCCGATGCCAGAAAAAATAATGCCAACATCAAAGAATCTGAAGTGCAATGGATCCTCATGAAGGCATTCAGAGTAAAGTGACAACAGTTTATAAAGGATGAGTGTTTGCTTTCAACTGAATATGAATTTGGAGCTCCTAAATTATTTATTTATTAGATGCATAGATGAGCAATACATATTCTAAATATTCTTGAAAAATGTTTGATGACTTTATAATTACAATAAGACTTGTGCAAATGAACAATATCTCACACTCTACATTCATGGCAAATGGTTGGAAGTGAATTTTTTACAAATATTTTGCCTTATTTTGGCTAAAACTAAATTTGATGGTAAGTACTGTACATGGTTTTCATTAAGGTTCTCTACTTCTTGTGAATAAGATTGTCAACTTTTTGTCATCTTTACTGAAACCAGATATAATATTATATCCAAGTTTAGGGTGAGAGTGGGCTGATCTTTCTTTTCCAAGAATACAATTAATATCACGTTTGTAAAATTTAAATAAAAAATATGTGCAAGTTGCAGCCTTTTAAAGATAGACTGTACCTTTTACCAGCATCAGAGGGAAGATTTCTCATAAAGCAAAATAACTGGCTACTAGAGATATTGTTTAACCCTATATTTTACAGATGCTATAAGCATAGATATATGGTCGGCAATAAAATTCCTTTAAATGAGCATAAATATTAAAATCTATACCAGCTGTTGTTATTATTAGAACTAAATATTTTTTTGGGGGGTCCAGACTATGCTCAAAGAATGTCATTTTGATAGTGTGTTTTGTTTAAATATAAGCTACAGGCTACATAATCACTTTAACTACCCATTCAAATTAAAGGAAGTAATCTATTTATCATATTTTATAAATTAGTTTTTTAAATTAGGTTTATAAATGAGACATAGAAGAAATTAATCCAAATACATAAAATTCTCCCGGTAACAAATTGTCTACGATGATTATATTTACAATAATTATAGATTTATATAAAATAAATTGGGTGTGTTATAAGAAGTACACATTGTTTACTTTGTGGTTGTTGACAGTCGCATTTTTCCATGAGTTGTCAACTATCCGCAGGATAACATTAATTTTAACACTACATCATCTGATGAACGTACAATATACCAATGAATGCATTTCTTAAAATAAATGTATTTAACTGGAAAGTTTGTTTTTTCTCTCAGGAACTACAAAACTGCTTCTATTCACTCTTTATGATTTAGCACTATACCTATAACAACTTTATATTACAAGTAACCAGGTAGACTGAGAAGCTTTGTTTTTCACGCACACAAATAAGATTATGGAATCAAGTTTGAATGACTGAATCTTTTACACTAATGGTTATAGAAAGTAATTAATATATTTGTAGGGATTGTACGTATAGGAGGCTGCTAAGTGTACACACTGCGGTGCCGGTGCATGCGTAGTTCTGACCCGATCACACCGCTGCGAACAACTGTAGCGTGCGATCGGGTTGGAATGACCCCCATTGTTTTCATCAGCTTTAAGCCAAAGGCTGCAGCGAGCTGGCTGGTTATTAAGCAACAGAGCAGCGGCACAAACAAATGGCAGTTTAGAGCACATCTAAGAAATATTGCCACACAGCAGTGGCAGAAATCAAAAGTGGTGCCTGACTGGTGACATCAGCTGCAACGCTAGTATTTGGTTGCTATTCTCTAAACTGCTCATTATCCATTTTTCAATTTGCAGATCACTGTGTGGAGTCACAGGGCTTATATAAGCACATTAGAGTAAACCACACCAAATAGTACAAACAATAGATTTATATTTTTTCTCTTTTTTTAGCTTGCAGCTCGGTTCAAACTGCGTGGAGTCACAGGGCTTATATATGCACGTAACCAAAGCGCACTAGGGTAAAGCGCACAAAACAGCACAAACAATAGCTCTATATGCATATTTTTATTTTTATTTAACTTGCAGCTTGGTTCATACTGCATGGGGTCACAGGGCTAATATATGCACATGAACAAAGCGTACTAAGGTAAAGCACACCAAGCAGTACACACAATAGATCTACAGTATATATATATATATATATACAAACAGAGAACCCAGCACTCACCAAAGTAAACTCACTTATCCTCAACAATTCAATAAATAAATGATGGGGGTTTAGTTGGTGGATTGGCCAATGCACGGAAGCCTGTATACCGATTCAAGGTACCCCACCTTCATACAGGTCCTACACTATCACAGAGTCTTAAAACCTGACTACCACACTGCTGCATCATCTGCCTGCTAGATGTAATGTGTACCTGCCACAGACTTTATGGCTTTTAAAGGCACACTAGTCACCTATTGCACTGGCTCAAAGATGATTGCTAAAAAACAGCCGAGACAGGTTCAGGATAATAAAGTCCACACAGGGGTGCATGAGAAAGCTAGTGGCCACGGTTAATAAGAGCCAACCATAGATTAACCCCTTCATATACACACAGAGTAAAAACCACAGCACTCACCGCACCAGAAGCGGGGCACAGCTATGCACTTACCACTCACAGGGTGGGGTGCATGTAACACTGCACTCTCCACCACAGAAGCGGGGTACACAGCTGTACTTACCACTCACAGGGCGTAGGACCTGTATGAAGGTGGGGTACCTTGAATCGGTATACAGGCTTCCGTGCATTGGCCAATCCACCAACTAAACCCCCATCATTTATTTATTGAATTGTTGAGGATAAGTGAGTTTACTTTGGTGAGTGCTGGGTTCTCTGTTTGTATTTATTAGAGCGATGTGGTCATGGGCTACATGCACCCCGCCCTGTGAGTGGTAAGTACAGCTGTGTACCCCGCTTCTGTGGTGGAGAGTGCAGTGTTACATGCACCCCACCCTGTGAGTGGTAAGTGCATAGCTGTGCCCCGCTTCTGGTGCGGTGAGTGCTGTGGTTTTTACTCTGTGTGTATATGAAGGGGTTAATCTATGGTTGGCTCTTATTAACCGTGGCCACTAGCTTTCTCATGCACCCCTGTGTGGACTTTATTATCCTGAACCTGTCTCGGCTGTTTTTTAGCAATCATCTTTGAGCCAGTGCAATAGGTGACTAGTGTGCCTTTAAAAGCCATAAAGTCTGTGGCAGGTACACATTACATCTAGCAGGCAGATGATGCAGCAGTGTGGTAGTCAGGTTTTAAGACTCTGTGATAGTGTAGGACCTGTATGAAGGTGGGGTACCTTGAATCGGTATACAGGCTTCCGTGCATTGGCCAATCCACCAACTAAACCCCCATCATTTATTTATTGAATTGTTGAGGATAAGTGAGTTTACTTTGGTGAGTGCTGGGTTCTCTGTTTGTATTTATTAGAGCGATGTGGTCATGGGCTACATGCACCCCGCCCTGTGAGTGGTAAGTACAGCTGTGTACCCCGCTTCTGTGGTGGAGAGTGCAGTGTTACATGCACCCCACCCTGTGAGTGGTAAGTGCATAGCTGTGCCCCGCTTCTGGTGCGGTGAGTGCTGTGGTTTTTACTCTGTGTGTATATGAAGGGGTTAATCTATGGTTGGCTCTTATTAACCGTGGCCACTAGCTTTCTCATGCACCCCTGTGTGGACTTTATTATCCTGAACCTGTCTCGGCTGTTTTTTAGCAATCATCTTTGAGCCAGTGCAATAGGTGACTAGTGTGCCTTTAAAAGCCATAAAGTCTGTGGCAGGTACACATTACATCTAGCAGGCAGATGATGCAGCAGTGTGGTAGTCAGGTTTTAAGACTCTGTGATAGTGTAGGACCTGTATGAAGGTGGGGTACCTTGAATCGGTATACAGGCTTCCGTGCATTGGCCAATCCACCAACTAAACCCCCATCATTTATTTATTGAATTGTTGAGGATAAGTGAGTTTACTTTGGTGAGTGCTGGGTTCTCTGTTTGTATTTATTAGAGCGATGTGGTCATGGGCTACATGCACCCCGCCCTGTGAGTGGTAAGTACAGCTGTGTACCCCGCTTCTGTGGTGGAGAGTGCAGTGTTACATGCACCCCACCCTGTGAGTGGTAAGTGCATAGCTGTGCCCCGCTTCTGGTGCGGTGAGTGCTGTGGTTTTTACTCTGTGTGTATATGAAGGGGTTAATCTATGGTTGGCTCTTATTAACCGTGGCCACTAGCTTTCTCATGCACCCCTGTGTGGACTTTATTATCCTGAACCTGTCTCGGCTGTTTTTTAGCAATCATCTTTGAGCCAGTGCAATAGGTGACTAGTGTGCCTTTAAAAGCCATAAAGTCTGTGGCAGGTACACATTACATCTAGCAGGCAGATGATGCAGCAGTGTGGTAGTCAGGTTTTAAGACTCTGTGATAGTGTAGGACCTGTATGAAGGTGGGGTACCTTGAATCGGTATACAGGCTTCCGTGCATTGGCCAATCCACCAACTAAACCCCCATCATTTATTTATTGAATTGTTGAGGATAAGTGAGTTTACTTTGGTGAGTGCTGGGTTCTCTGTTTGTATTTATTAGAGCGATGTGGTCATGGGCTACATGCACCCCGCCCTGTGAGTGGTAAGTACAGCTGTGTACCCCGCTTCTGTGGTGGAGAGTGCAGTGTTACATGCACCCCACCCTGTGAGTGGTAAGTGCATAGCTGTGCCCCGCTTCTGGTGCGGTGAGTGCTGTGGTTTTTACTCTGTGTGTATATGAAGGGGTTAATCTATGGTTGGCTCTTATTAACCATGGCCACTAGCTTTCTCATGCACCCCTGTGTGGACTTTATTATCCTGAACCTGTCTCGGCTGTTTTTTAGCAATCATCTTTGAGCCAGTGCAATAGGTGACTAGTGTGCCTTTAAAAGCCATAAAGTCTGTGGCAGGTACACATTACATCTAGCAGGCAGATGATGCAGCAGTGTGGTAGTCAGGTTTTAAGACTCTGTGATAGTGTAGGACCTGTATGAAGGTGGGGTACCTTGAATCGGTATACAGGCTTCCGTGCATTGGCCAATCCACCAACTAAACCCCCATCATTTATTTATTGAATTGTTGAGGATAAGTGAGTTTACTTTGGTGAGTGCTGGGTTCTCTGTTTGTATTTATTAGAGCGATGTGGTCATGGGCTACATGCACCCCGCCCTGTGAGTGGTAAGTACAGCTGTGTACCCCGCTTCTGTGGTGGAGAGTGCAGTGTTACATGCACCCCACCCTGTGAGTGGTAAGTGCATAGCTGTGCCCCGCTTCTGGTGCGGTGAGTGCTGTGGTTTTTACTCTGTGTGTATATGAAGGGGTTAATCTATGGTTGGCTCTTATTAACCGTGGCCACTAGCTTTCTCATGCACCCCTGTGTGGACTTTATTATCCTGAACCTGTCTCGGCTGTTTTTTAGCAATCATCTTTGAGCCAGTGCAATAGGTGACTAGTGTGCCTTTAAAAGCCATAAAGTCTGTGGCAGGTACACATTACATCTAGCAGGCAGATGATGCAGCAGTGTGGTAGTCAGGTTTTAAGACTCTGTGATAGTGTAGGACCTGTATGAAGGTGGGGTACCTTGAATCGGTATACAGGCTTCCGTGCATTGGCCAATCCACCAACTAAACCCCCATCATTTATTTATTGAATTGTTGAGGATAAGTGAGTTTACTTTGGTGAGTGCTGGGTTCTCTGTTTGTATTTATTAGAGCGATGTGGTCATGGGCTACATGCACCCCGCCCTGTGAGTGGTAAGTACAGCTGTGTACCCCGCTTCTGTGGTGGAGAGTGCAGTGTTACATGCACCCCACCCTGTGAGTGGTAAGTGCATAGCTGTGCCCCGCTTCTGGTGCGGTGAGTGCTGTGGTTTTTACTCTGTGTGTATATATATATATATATATATTATCACAGAACAAAGTCCCAGGAAGCCGCACTGACACTCTCAAAGCTAAATCACAGGTGTCCGGTTATAAATCAAATTGATATGAAAACATGTCCATTCCCCAGCATCCGCATGTAGGTTTGAACAGAACCAGCACACTGTTCTATATTTGAACAAACAATTTAATTGAAGAAACTTGGTAAGATCCAGCATATACTCATCATGGTGCAGCAGAAGCAAAGCATGGGTGGCATCCCAAACAGCCGTTTTCAGTTTCAGACCTTCATCAGGGGAATTACCAGCTAAAGTGCCATGTGCCAAAGAGAGTAAAGTGTCTGCGTGCAGTGCAAAAATATATATATATATATGTAGTCCAAGTCAGTCGGCACTCAGATAGGCAAGAAATGGCTCCAGGTGCACTTCCAAAGTTGCAAACACCTCTCCAAATAAAAGGCACTCAGGAGACTTAATAAATGAAAAAAGCAGCTTGCATTGGCAAACAGTGGTCAAACGTTTTCGGGGGCTCAGCCCCTTCCTCAGGGCAACACCAACATACATCATGACCCACAAAACACACTTATATACCCCCCAGGTGATCATACTCACCTGCAACAGCTGTAACCAGCGCTCTCCCCGTTCCAGCAGCAGCGCACAGCGCTACTTCCAGCGGATGGAGCTGATCACCATGGAAATGGCTATGCGTTCCACACGGCTCAGCTTCCGCGTTCCACCTGGAGCAGTGCTCGCCGCAGCCACACACAGGCTGAAATAAAGAATTATGTGCCGAGATGATCGGTCGACTTGGAGGGCACATAGGGTTCTTATGTAATTTCAGCAATGTATATAATATCGGTGTCACCAGATGAGTGACCATAAGTGCATCATACACTTTATTAGGAATTAATCCATTCTCAACGGCTGATTTCAAAATACCTTGAAGTTCTGTCTGATATTTAACTGTAGGGTCACCATCTAGTTTTTTATATAACTCTGTGTCCCCCAATTGCGACATAATCTCAGCACGATACACATCTATATCTTGAATTACAATTGCCCCGCCTTTATCGGCCAGGCGAATTACAATGCATTAGTTTCTGCTCTAGATAAATTATACTTAATCTTGCCTGGTGCAGCAGTAAACCTATGGACAGAATCATCCAATAACTTATTAAATGTTCTAAGAGATGCATTGCCCAATGTTGGATCAGACCTAGACCTTGAGGCAGTCTTAATAAAAGAATCAAAGAGATTAGACATAACCTTCACTTGTTGTCTATCCTGAAAATACTCCTTCAACCTCAACTTTCTAGCAAAATTATAAGAGTCACGTGTCCAATTATAAGCATCAAAACAGTTCAAAACAGTGTATGATGCACTTATGGTCACTCATCCGGTGACACCGATATTATATGCATTGTCAAAATTACATAAGAACCCTCTGTGCCCTCCAGGTCGACTGATCGTCTCGGCACATAATTCTTTATTTCAGCCTGTGTCACAGCTACTTGATTGTATTGTTCAGCCTTTGTTGTGCAAGTAGAAGTCGTTCTTAAAAGATACGACCTCCTTTTTAAATCAATTGATGGATTTAAAATACGTCCCTCCAGATACTCTCTTGTGCTGTTTAGACGTGGCAAGTTTATATACGTCTATTCCTCACGAAGGAGGATTGACAGCTATGAGGGAAGTTTTGTTGCAATTTCTCCTGTGGTCCTCCTTTGATCATGAGTTGTTTCTGCATCTGTTGGAATTGACCTTGAGCAGGAATTATTTCCTGTTTGATGGGCAATTCTTTCTTCAGCTGCGAGGGTGTGCCATGGGGTCTTCCGTGGCCCCCTCGTATGCAAATATATTTATGTTTCAACAGGAAGAACATATGTTTCTGTATAATGCTAATGCCAGTGGCTACATATTCTGGTATACCAGATATATAGATGATATTTCTTTGCTCTGGACTAGAGGGAAGGATAGATTTGTGGATTTGATGGAGGAGATCAATCCATTGGACTCTCCCATTAAGTTCACTTACAGGTGTGATCCATTTGAGGCAGGGTTTTTGGATGTCAATATCTCATTCTTGAATGGCGTATTTGAAACCACTGTCCATCATAAACCAACAGACAGAAATACCTTTCTCATGGCTTCCAGTCATCATCCTGAAGCCCTCAAGAAAGGCCTTCTGAGATCACAGATGATGCAGTATGCCCGTATCACAAGTGATCCAGTTAAATTGTCACCTCTCTTAGATAGTCTAATTGATAAATTTGTGAGTAGAGGCTACGATTTGAGTATTCTTAGAAAACAAAAGGAGGAGGTATTAAGTCTGTCTAGACATACTCTCTTACAATCATCTGTGAGAAGCAATGATAAGATTTTACCTGGGCGTCAAACTTTACAACTGCTAGCCTTATTGTTAAGAGAGCTACCAGGGCTGTTTGGCCCATAGTGAAATCTGATCCAGATTTACGGTGCTTTAATGATATGAAACCAGTTACTGCTTTTTGGAGGGGACATAATAGACGTGATAGGCTGGTGAGGACAGACATAACAGGTAGAAATATGCCCAAATTGAGTAACGTTTATGTTAAGGCACCTGGATGCTACAAGTACACTCAATGCACTACGTGCAGCTATATGATCCCCTGTAAATCTTTCCGACACCCTCATGTAGATAGGACTTATGATATATAATTTGTATTATCATGTAGTTCCTCTTTTGTAGTTTACGTGGTGGTCTGCCCATGTGGGTTATACTACGTAGGCAGACCACCCGTAAATTCAGTGAGAGAATGGCAGCACATAGATCAGCCATACATTTGACCTCATTAGGTCGTGATATCAATCAACCTGTAGCAAAGCATTTCAAAAAATTTAGTCATCCACTGTCTTTAGACATTTTATGATCGATCATGTTCCCCCTCCGATTAGGGGTGGGGACAGAGCTAAAATGCTACTCATTAAAGAATCCAGATGGATTATGAGATTAGAAACTATTTTTCCAAATGGTTTAAATGAGAAAATTAATTGGAATATGCTATAATATTGCAATTCTTCCTGTGTTGTAATGTATGTTTAAGGTACTGCTCATTTGTTCCTGCAATGGAATTGTTATCATATAGGAGATATTGTGTTTATAGAATGCTCTGTTTTATGTCGGCCGCTTTTCCCTATTGTTGGCTAGGACCTGATAAATGAGCATACAATTGGGGCTGTTTGTAATGCAACCGTTGGTTGTATCTGAGGTTACCCTCAGGTGCTGTTAAACAGGCTGCCTACAACTGGATGTAGCGTGTGACATATGTATGTATTTATCTTTGTATTTGTTTTGTTAGATATGGTTCAGGTGGTAATGTTCTCCCTACACAGCTACACCAGAGGTCTCCTGTGTGGCTGCGGCGAGCGCTGATCCGGGTGGAACACGGAAGCTGAGCCGTGTGGAATGCATAGCCATTTCCATGGTGATCAGCTCCGTCCGCCGGAAGTAGCGCTGTGCGCTGCTGCTCGAACGGGAGCGCACTGGTTACAGCTGTTGCAGGTGAGTATGATCACCTGGGGGGTATATAAGTGTGTTTTTTGGGTCATGATGTATGTTGGTGTTGTCCTGAGGAAGGAGCTGAGACCCCGAAAATGTTTGACCACTGTTTGCCAATACAAGCTGCTTTTTTCATTTATGAAGTCTCCTGAGTGCCTTTTATTTGGAGAGGTATATATATATATATATATATATATATATCCAAGGAAGTCCTGCACTCACATCCATGTGCAATCAACTGTGGGGTGCACCCAGTAGAATCCACACAATCATGGTGGGTCTACACATGTAGTCGTAGTTCCAGTTTCCTGGGGGGGCACTCTCCTTCAAAAATCGAGTCCAATCGTATTCTCTTAGATCATAATCGGCTTTATTGGGTCGACGTTTCGGCTCAACAAGCAGAGCCTTTATCAAGACAAGCCTTACATATTTTCATATTGCCAAATAGGCATAACTAGGATGAAATAACTCAACAGTATAACACTGTAATAGGACAGATGACCAAGTCGGCATATAAACCTTCACACATAATTCCAGAAAAATAATCCATTCAAGGACACATCAATCAATAAGCCCTCACTGGAGGCTAAAGGTGAACGTCCATTCAGTGTGACAGTCACACTGAATGGACGTTCACCTTTAGCCTCCAGTGAGGGCTTATTGACTGATGTGTCCTTGAATGGATTACTTTTCTGGAATTATGTGTGAAGGTTTATATGCTGACTTGGTCGTCTGTCCAATTACAGTGTTATACTGTTGAGTTATTTCATCCTAGTTATGACTATTTGGCAATATGACAATATGTAAGGCTTGTCTTGATAAAGGCTCTGCTTGTTGAGCCGAAACATCGACCCAATAAAGCTGATTATGATCTAAGAGAATACGATTGGACTCGATTTTTGAAGGAGAGTGCCCCCCAGGAAACTGGAACTACGACTATATATATATATATATATATATATAGAAATAGAAACTACAGCGCTAAAGTATACATTTGTGATCTCTTTACCCTATTGGGTTTGATATCCCCTTAGAAATTACAACACTTCTCAGTATAATATCTGAGTGGCAGCTTATAATACAGAAAATGTGTTTGGCAACCACATATAATTAATTAAAAGAAGTAGCGAATACAAGCGCCCAAGAGTGTAAAGGATATAATAAAACAAAGGGAAGAAGGTATGATGGAAAATGGTGATACAAAAAATGGCTTAGGACACTTATCTGAAATAGAGAAGTTTTCTCTCAAACCGCCCTCTTATATGGCTTAAGTACATGTAGAGAAAGAAGAAACAGCAAACATAGTGTGTACCATTTTAAGGCTTCATAATATATCAATGTCTTATTTCATAGGCAAAATTTAGGGAACCAGCACTTTCCCAATTAAATACAATATGTAGCCAGGACAGTGTAATTTTGTTAAAAAAACACAAAAATTTAATAAACAATTAAACAAAAATAGCTGAATAAAATGCGTACAAGATAGCAAAATATATAGAGCTTATCTGTCCATATACGGTATGTCTGTAGGTAATTCCATACAAGATGACATAGAGAGATAGCTGAATAAAATGCGTACAGGATAAAAGTATATATGAAGCTTATCTGTCCTTAAAAGGAGATGTCTGCAGGTAGTCCCAACGCGTTTCATCCATCAGCATCCGGACTTCATCAAGGGCAGCTATCTCTCTATGGCTGAACGACGGCGCATGTGCAGTTCAGACCCGATCGCTGCGCTGCGATAAACTGCAGCGAGCGATCGGGTCGGAATGACCCCCTGTATGCACAGTTTCTGATTTTTACAGCAGGACAAAATTAAAAATTCCTCTTAATGCTAGATTGGGATTTTTAAAACACATTGGGATTTGGTTTTATTCTTCTATAAGACACATACTTTCCACGGTGAACTTATGTGGCTACAATTGTACTGCATGTGATTACTTATTATTTGGCAACATTAATGAAATAAGTGGCTGGATTAGTGAATACCTGAGACATGATTGAGATATATCTTTGTCTCCTATATATGAGATGTTTGCTTAGTATGACTCTATACCAGTAATTTATTATACTTAATTTATGCCTATGTCATGCTTATGAAGATTGAACATTGTACCTGCATTGGGTGTCCTATACTGCAAAATTGGTAGATTAAAATTAATATCTGGACATCCATTTGATTCCGAAGGAGTACTTTGAATTTGTCTAATCTATTGAATTCAGGATATAATAATAAATAATATCTATCTAGTGCCGTGTGTTTCATTTAGGAATTTTATGATTACTTCTATTTACACCACAACCTAAGGAATGGAGCATATGTTATATCTATATATGTAATGTATATTTGCAATGCATCAATGTGTTTTTTTATAATAGAGGAAGTAAGTTATATTTTATTAACTGTAACATTGATTAGTCTTAACAAAAGTGTGCTCCACAGAGGGGTTTCTGTCTTCTTAGGATCTTTCTTGGGATCCTTACCTGTTGTTAGAGTATGGATCCATCTTGCTTCCTTTTGGAGCAAGAATTTTCCTCTATCTCCTCCTCGTAACTTTGGAGGCACCCAGTCAATAATTTTGTAGCAGATGGAAGCTACGTTATGATGGTAATCACGAAAGTGCCGGGCAACAGTTGTTCCATTCCCTTTCCTTCTAGCGCAGCCCGTATGCTTGACCTAAGCAGGTCTATATGTTCTTTCAGTTGCCGGATGCTTTTGCCTACATATAACAGGACACAAGGGCAATTAATGTAGTAGACAATATATGATGTAGAGCAAGTAACTGGGTATACTATTTAATGGAATATGCTTTCCCAGATCAGGGATGATAGAACTTGTCTCACACTTCTAGACAGCTGCAAGTAGTACGGGGGTAATTCTGAGTTGATCGCAGCAGGAATTTTGTTAGCAGTTGGGCAAAACCATGTGCACTGCCGGGGAGGCAGATATAACATGTGCAGAGAGAGTTAGATTTGGGTGGGTTATTTTGTTTCTGTGCAGGGTAAATACTGGCTGCTTTATTTTTATACTGCAATTTAGATTTCAGATTGAACACACCACACCCAAGTCTAACTCTCTCTGCACATGTTATATCTGCCTCCCCTGCAGTGCATATGGTTTTGCCCAACTGCTAACAAAATTCCTGCTGCGATCAACTCAGAATTACCCCCTACATCCAATACATCTAAAGTTGCCAGATTTCCTTGAAAGGAGATGTTTTGGTTCTGGCTGCATGAAGTTGGAGATGTCGTTATTAGAGATGTGCACCGGAAATTTTTTGGGTTTTGTGTTTTGGATTCGGACGCGTTTTGGCAAAACCTCCCTTAAATTTTTTTGTCGGATTCGGGTGTGTTTTGGATTCAGGCGTTTTTTTTTCAAAAACCCCTCAAAAACAGCTTAAATCATAGAATTTGGGTGTAATTTTGATCCTATAGTATTATTAACCTCAATAACCATAATTTCCACTCGTTTCCAGTCTATTCTGAACACCTCACACCTCACAATATTATTTTTAGTCCTAAAATTTGCACCAAGGTCGCTGGATGACTAAGCTAAGAGACCCAAATGGCCGGAACAAACACCTGGCCCATCTAGGAGTGGCACTGCAGTGTCAGACTGGATGGCACTTTAAAAAATTGGCCCCAAACATCACATGATGCAAAGATAAAAAAATAAAAAAAGAGGTGCAAGATGGAATTGTCCTTGGGCCTTCCCACCCACCCTTATGTTGTATAAACAGAACATGCACACTTTAACAAACCCATCATTTCAGCCACAGGGTCTGCCACATGACTCTGGCTGAAATGACTGGTTGGTTTGGGCCCCCACCAAAAAAAGAAGCAATCAATCTCTCCTTGCTCAAACTGGCTCTACAGAGGCAAGATGTCCACCTCATCATCATCCTCCGATTCCTCACCCCTTTCACTGTATACATCCCCCTCCTCACAGAGTATTAATTCGTCCCCAGTGGAATCCACCATCTCAGGTCCCTGTGTACTTTCTGGAGGCAATTGCTGGTGAATGTCTCCATGGAGGAATTGATTATAATTCATTTTGATGAACATCATCTTCTCCACATTTTGTGGAAGTAACCTTGTACGCCGATCGCTGACAAGGTGACCGGCTGCACTAAACACTCTTTCAGAGAACACACTGGAGGGGGGGCAACTTAGGTAAAATAAAGCCAGTTTGTGCAAGGGCCTCCAAATTGCCTCTTTTTCCTGCCAGTACAAGTACAGACTGTCTGATGTGCCTACTTGGATGCTGTCACTCATATAATACTCCACCATTCTTTCAATGGTGACAGAATTATATGCAGTGATAGTAGACGACATGTCAGTAATCATTGGCAGGTCCTTCAGTCCGGACCAGATGTCAGTTTTTGCTCCTGACTGCCCTGCATCACCGCCAGCAGGTGGTTTTGGAAATCTGATCCTTTTCCTGGCAGCTCCAGTGGCGGTAGAAAATGAAGGAGGAGCTGTTGGCGGGTCACGTTCCGCTTGACTTGACAAGTGTCTCACCGGCAGGTCTTTGAACATGTGCAGACTTGTGTCTGCCAGAAAGAGAGATACAACGTAGGCTTTAAACCTAGGATCGAGCATGGTGGCCAAAATGTAGTGCTCTGATTTCAACAGATTGACCACCCGTAAATACTGGTTAAGCGAATTAAGGGCTCCATCCACAAGTCCCACATGCCTAGCGGAATCGCTCCGTTTCAGCTCCTCCTTCAATCTCTCCAGCTGCTTCTGCAAAAGCCTGATGAGGGGAATGACCTGACTCAGGCTGGCAGTGTCTGAGCTGACTTCACGTGTGGCAAGTTCAAAGGGTTGCAGAACCTTGCACAACGTTGAAATCATTCTCCACTGCGCTTGAGTCAGGTGCATTCCCCCTCCTTTGCCTATATCGTAGGCAGATGTATAGGCTTGAATGGCCTTTTGCTGCTCCTCCATCCTCTGAAGCATATAGAGGGTTGAATTCCACCTCATTACCACCTCTTGCTTCAGCTGATGGCGGGGCAGGTTCAGGAGTGTTTGCTGGTGCTCCAGTCTTCGGCGCGCGGTGGCTGAATGCTGAAAGTGGCCCGCAATTCTTCGGGTCAACGACAGCATCTCTTGCACGCCCCTGTTGTTTTTAAATAATTCTGCACCACCAAATTCAATGTATGTGCAAAACATGGGACGTGCTGGAATTTGCCCACATGTAATGCACGCACAATATTGGTGGTGTTGTCCGATGTCACAAATCCCCAGGAGAGTCCAATTTGGGGTAAGCCAATCTGCAATGATGTTCCTCAGTTTCCGTAAGAGGTTGTCAGCTGTGTGCCTCTCATGGAAAGCGGTGATACAAAGTGTAGCCTGCCTAGGAACGAGTTGGCATTTGCAAGATGCTGCTACTGGTGCCGCTGCTGCTGTTCTTGCTGTGGGAGGCAATACATCTACCCAGTGGGATGTCACAGTCATATAGTCCTGAGTCTGCCCTGCTCCACTTGTCCACATGTCCGTGCTTAAGTGGACATTGGGTACAACTGCATTTTTTAGGACACTGGTGACTCTTTTTTTGACGTCTCTGTACATTCTCGGTATCGCCTGCCTAGAGAAGTGGAACCTAGATGGTATTTGGTACCGGGGACACACTACCTCAAGAAATTCTCTAAGTCCCTGTGAACTAACGCTGGATACCGGACGCACGTCTAACACCAACACATCTGTCAAGGCCTGAGTTATCCGCTTTGCAAAAGGATGACTGCTGTGATATTTCATCTTCCTCGCAAAGGACTGTTGGACAGTCAATTGCTTACTGGAAGTAGTACAAGTGGTCTTCCGATTTCCCCTCTGGGATGATTATCGACTCCCAGCAGCAACAACAGCAGCGCCAGCAGCAGTAGATGTTACATTCAAGGATCCATCGGAGGAATCCCAGTCAGGAGAGCACTCGTCAGACTTGCCAGTGACATGGTCTGCAGGACTATTGGCTTTCCTGTCTAAGGAGGAAATTTACACTAAGGGAGTTGGTGGTGTGGTTTGCAGGAGCTTGGGTACAAGAGGAAGGGATTTAGTTGTCAGTGGACTACTTCTGCTGTCACCCAAAGTTTTTGAACTTGTCAATGACTTCTGATGAATGCGCTCCAGGTGACGTATAAGGGAGGATGTTCCTAGGTGGTTAACGTCCTTACCCCTACTTATTACAGCTTGACAAAGGCAACACA